>NC_081311.1:114232500-114557500 GCF_026419965.1 Kogia breviceps | reverse complement strand
TGACTAGGTATTTCCTTTGTTGTCTGTTTAAATATAAAGGAATCTCAGAGATAAAGTAACTATCAGAAAGTCACATACCCAGTATGTTGGTGGGTCTGAGATTTCCCTGGGGAGTAATAGCAAGGTTCTAAGCCTAATTTTTTTCTGCTACACCACATCCCTTTCTATTCCCCAGGCCAAGCTCAGAGGAAAATATTTGATCCTTAGATTAAGAGGGGCATAAAAGATAGGCATCATTCAATTTCAACAAGTATCACTAATTTTTAACATGATTTCAATGGCACCCACAGGCAATGGCATTTAAAATTGAAAATTATGTATGCAATTTGTCATCTCCTCCCATCCCATTGAAGAATATGTCAGACTCCAGTGGTATTAATAGGAAAATAGTTTGCTTGTAATAGCCCTTGAAAAATTAAAATAAATACACTTCTGAGTTAATTCTCTATTTTAAGCAAACTGACCTAACAGTAACAGAGTAAAGGCCTTTTATACTTTCTTGAAACTTCCATTAAAGTAATGAAGATAATAAACTTTTGAAGAAAATAAAGAAAAAAATCAATACTAAATAGAAGAATGATGAATATTTATTTATCTTTCTCATATACCTCTCTTGGCTTTATAAGCCGCATACTTTTCTCAATGTTAAGTCCATGAAGTTGAAGCTGTGACTCAATAGCATACTGGAAAAGAAAGAAGATTTATTAAATCAAGTCCAGTGTACAGAAGTACATTGAAATAACTCAGAAAAAAATAATAAAATACCAATAAAAGCAAATTATTATATTAAATTCAAGGTCAAGGTTAAAAGTGACTAAACAGAATATATCAGAGAAGAATTGCTTAACATAATTTACATGCAACAGTCTGAACATTCTTTGAAACACAAAATATTAGAAACGGATGGAAATGTAGGGATCATCTAGACTTTAGGAGTACAAGAGATTTTTAGAATAAGATATTAAATCATCTAATGCAATTCAAAACAGGGTTTACAAAATAACCAAAGTGAGCAGTGGGGACTTGCTAGGCTCCAACAGAGAGTACAGAAATGGCTTGTCCTAGAAAGAGTAAGCTAGTAAAAGAAAAGGACATCAAGAAGTTCCCTTCATTGAGAGCCCAAGATATAAATGGGAATGAGAAATTTTAGGAACCCTGAAGTTTTTCAAGTTAGGAGTTTGATCCTTTTTAGTAAGATCATGGTTATTAATTTGCATTAATTAAGTGCCTTAAAATTACAAGGTGTGGACTAGAATACTTAGAAAAGACAGAAATCAAGTTTCTCCAGTACTAAAACTGAAATACAGCACTAAAACTGCAATATACTTTAATCTGTGTCTGTGTCTGGAACAATCATATTTCTTACCAACTGTGATTCCTGAAAAAGTAGCATGATTTTTTTTCTTGAACCACAAGAAATTCTTTTAGTCCTTAATACATTTTTTTAAATTATAAAGCACCAATAATTATGCTAGTGTGCTATGAAAACAAATGGACAAATAAATGTTTATATTCCTACTTTATGTACCTAAAAGGTTAAGTACTGGTATATGTATCGATTTAATTTCATAAAATAAAACAGCAACAAGAATTAATAAAACATTTATAACTGCACTTAATTTAGACCAGCGATTTGCTCAATGTCTTTAAAAAGACTAATCAATCAATGTTCCCATTCAATTCTTTCCTCCTTTAACACATGTTTTACTTGAACGAAAGAAATAAAGCTACAATAAAAATATGCATAAATCAAAAGCATTTGACAGATCTTTTTATTATAAGGTTACTTGGAAAAGACTAGTGAATAAACATTCAAGTCAAGCAAATGATATGCTCCTTTAGGAAGAGTAGAAAGAATATAAATATAATTTGAAGAATCCTTACATGATCTGAAGGGAAGGCTTTAGCTTCTAGGAGAATTTTATACCGTTTGGGTGTAGGCTTGAAAAACGATAACTGCAATGAAATGGATTTATTGAGAAATGCGTTAATGCACAACTTACACATTTGTTCATTTTATACCACACTTTCATTTTATAATCTCCAGCATTTTAAAGGCATTAATTAATTACACAGCTAGATGTCTGTCAAAGGTACCTTCTCCGATTAGCCTTGTTTCCAGTAAATTCTAAAACGGAAGAAGATACTTGCTCATTATGTTTAGCAATAGGAAAGCAAATTTGGGAGAAAATGTGAATCAGATAAAAACACATTCTCAAACTTTACTTAAATGTTAATTGAAAAATTAACTTCCCAGTGCGTTTAATGACAATTTCTCTATTATGAGACAAATATCATGTTCTGTGTATATTTTATTTACATTGATTTATCTAGCACTGCAGATTTGGTTTCTAGTATATAAGATTTCTACAGTTTTATGATTTTATGAAATCTAATTTTAGGTCCAACTGAAAGTACCTTTGCCCTAATGAAACATTTGGCATTTCTAGAGACACCAGGGAGAAGTAGCTCGTGTGTTCAGTGAGGCCTTTTCATTTCTCCACAGTTCCTGGAGAAGCAATACTGACTGACAGTAATAACAATGAGGATGATTACTACTGTTAATTGGATGTTGACCACTGGCCAGGGTGCTAAAGTAATTTTCACATATTATCATGTTTCACATGTAGAGGTAGGTATTATCATCCTCATTTTTACAGAGGAAAAAATTAAGATTGAGAAATGCCAAAACCCTTGTCCAAAGTCAAACAGGTATTAAGTAGCCTAGATGGGTGCCAAGCCAGAGGTGTCTGAACTGAAAACTATGCTGTTACCATCATAGTTAACATACTCCACAAGTACTTTCCTTCAGGCATATTTAATAATCATGTCTATAGTTTATAAAAATAAAATATCAATATCTTAACTGTGCATCTTTGTCCTGTAGACATGTTTTCAAAATCTCACTTAAAAATGAAATACAAATTTTTCATAGCATCAGACAATTACTATAGGTACCATATTTCAAATCAATAATATATTTAACATTCTAAGGCATACACATTATTAAGTTCTTAGGATGTAAGAAACACCTAAACACAGTGACTCATTTAAGGTACTTGGTCCTTTTTCTCTAATTTAGTTTTATTTTCTAATTCTTTTTTAATCTACTCCCCCCAAATTAGTCTACAAAGACATACTAATCCATAGTCCCACCCTGCTAAAGCCCAGCATATTGGAAAACTGTCTTTCTGAAAAGCTCACTGTTTGCTACCATTTGTACATCATTGTTTTGTGTGTGTGCAGCAGTTTTGCTTTTTACCCACTGTGACTCTTGTTCCTTATGTTCTGAGATAAGAGGTATTCATTATTCTAAAGCTCTTTGCAAAGTCAACTCTCCCATGGTTACGAAGAAGCCATTCTATCATGGTCCAGCATTTCCTGGTAGAAATGAAAATAACCTCACAACTTATTTTTAAATAAGTAAACCTCCAAATGCTCATGGATTAAAGATTGAAAAGTGTCAGATTCGTAAACAGTGTATACTAAACATTGGTGGAAAAGGAAGCTTACCAATAGAAGATGTAAATTAACAGTCAAACCATTCATTAGGGCTATTTCTTTCTCATTGGCTCCTGCAATATAAATATATCATAATTTAGATTTTTCTATTACTTCTAAGAGTACCTAGAAAAACAAACTATCACTCCTTCATCCTTAATGTTTTTAGAGATAAGGACACATTTGATGTGTCATCACAAAGAAATGGAAGTTTTCCCACTTGACTCATTTTATCAAACGATAGCTGGACTCATATGCACATAGCTAGCTAAAAATTATATTTCCTTTTTGACATAGTAAATAATAATAACATAATAGTGAAGCATTTGCTAAACTAAAAATGATTTATCCTATCATCAGCTAGGTTGCCAAATTCCCACAGAGCACATTTTTGTGGTAAGTGTATCTCCAAAAGGAATCTAAAAATAAATGAAAGCCCATCACATTTTTAAAGCTGGTTGTTTCTAACATCAAATTAAAATGCACCTTTAATAAAAGAAGGCAATGTTGCTAAACGTAATTCACTGTTATTACAGTGAGATATACAATACTGTAGTTCATAAGACAAAAGAGCTAGGAGCAAAGTACAAAGAGCTAAATAGCTCTGGGGTTTATTTATACACACTGATATAATATAATTAATACAGATATGTATTATCTGATGAAGAAAACACACAAAATTAAGATATCCACTACACAATCATAATCTGATCTAATTCCTGTTAACAAGGGTTTTGCCACTGGAAACAGACCCAGAGACAAAGCATACATTGAATACTTAAGAACTCAGAGTGCAATAACAAAGATAATAATACTTTCCCTATTTTTAGTTCTTATGATGTCTCTTAAAGGCAATTAGACCTGTTTAATAGGAATAATTTCTCTTTACTATCACTGCGAAAAATGGGTTGTGAGCTTTAATGTTTGTAAGGCTGTACTAGGTGTTAGAGAAAATGCATCATACAAGTCTTGCACTTTGTATCCAATGAGATACCTCTGATAGAGTCCCATTCTTACTAAAAGAATAGACAGTAAGTAGAATAATTAATCTAATTAATAGATAGATTTTAGGTTGAGTTCACTTGAGGGGAAGCCAGTGGAAATAAGTGTATAACTTAGGAATTTATATTTCAACATAGCCATTTAAGGAAAGGCCTGTGTCTTCATTAAGTCAAGAAAAACTTTTTTGGTGCATTCGATGGATGGCTTTCCCCATTTGAATGCAAGGTTGGTAAGTAAATGGTGGCTGTTAAGCGATGTATCTCTGGTCATTGTAAGGTGAATAGTGTCTCAAGTCAAGGGACAGTAACGACAACCTCATTCTGCATTCCTAGCACTAAATAAAATGTCTCAAACATACTAGAAAGCTTAATTTTATACAGGGGCATATGTCTTCTGCTACGGTATAAAAGTCTTTTTGAAATATGGTGAAAGAAATGCTGCAAGCTTTATTTTATTTGTTTCTTTGCATTATAGTATGAATTTTTACTGTTATTTCTAAAACAAAACATTATCTATTACATCAATCTTTTATAACCCTTAACTCCCTGTTAGCTCTTTACACACATCTTTTCTAAACACTATTCATTTTAATAAAAAATATTCTGGCAGGGAGCATGGAAAGAGAAAAGGAAGGAAAAATAATACATTTGGCCCTCCTTATCTGCGGATATGAAACCTGCGGATATGGAGGACAGACTGTATTCATGGCACGACTCACTTTATATTAGGGACTTGAGCATCCTCCTGTTTTGGTATCTGTGGGGGAGCCACGCCCCAAACATACTGAGAAAGCAGAATTAGTAGAAAGAAAAGCATTTGAAAGAATGTGGTGGGAAGAAAACAAAAGAGGAGAAAGTTCATAAATTTTATCACAAGATGAAAACAAAGAAATGGAAGAGGCAGGAAGGGAGGGAGACTTTCTATACAAGGTCAGGCATTCCATTTTTGCTTAATGATTACCTTCTGATTAAAATAATTATTCATTCCTCAGGAATGTTAGTCCTTCAAATAATAGTGTTCATTTTGGATCACCTAAAATTTTTCTTGCATGGAATGTGATGAACCACAAGTGGTAGGCTGAATTAATCTAGACATACACGTGGCCTTTCCTCCCCTCACTCTCAATGGCATGCTAACATTGGATCAATTCTTTGTAAATAATCCCTGACTTGAATAATTTGTCTGCCCGCAAAAATTATCCCACCTTGGCACACTTTAAATTCAATCAAGCTCTTCACAAAATGCCCTCCTCACCTGCCAACGAACTTTGTCAAGGAGAGGTTCAGTGTACTTAACGTGCCCGTGCGTACCTATGTATATCTAAGGATGGTGCAAATATTAATGTTGCAGAACATTAACAGAAATGTTTATTCCAAATATGACCTAAAGGCACTAAAGAATCAAGCGTTGTTAACATGAAAGGGCCACCAGTCAGACTGATTTTTAGCCTATTTTCCAAAGGAAATTTATCTAATTGACCTATCTCTTTTGTTCCAATATGTATTTCTGAAATCAACATTTGTTGTTTTAAGATATTTCAATATTATCAGCATTCCATAAGACAAAAATCTTTTTTTTAAAGCAAGCTGAAATTGTTTCACGTTGCTTTTCTTTGTACCTTTTCTTTCTCCCAAGAACTTCTTGTGAAATAATGTTGAAACATCAATAACTACAAGTATGAGCTGTAATTCCCTGTGCTATACAATATATCCGTGTTGCTTATCTATTTTATACATAGTAGTTTGTAACTCCCTTAATTTGCTCCTCCCCCTTCCCTCTCCCCTTTGGCAACCACTTGTTTGTTTTCTACATCCATAACTCTGTTTCTGTTTTGCATATACCTTCTTTTGTATTATTTTTTAGATTCCACATAGGTGATATCATACAGTATTTGTCTTTCTCTGTATGACTTCTTTCACTAAACATAATATGCTCTAGGTCCTTCCACGCCCCTGCAAATGGCATTATTTCATTCTTCTTTTTGGCTAATATTCCATTATATATATATACACCACATCTTCTTTATCCATTCATCTGACTAAAATTCAATAAAAAATAAAAATAAAAGAAAGAACTACAAGTATTGGGGGCAAATTAAAATTTAATTTTAAAAATTTTAAATTTAAAAATTTTTAAATTTAATTTAAAACAACCTTGGAGGCCAAGGTTGTTTTAAAAACTTCATGAAAACTTACCAGGATTTGAAAGAGTCTATTTTAGAAGATCATATAAAACTCACTGCAGTAAATGTAAAAATTTAAATTACTTCATCTGAGATGGGTGTGAGCCAGGGTTCTCATTTGAAGAGTGCTTTCTTGCTTGCTTATTTATTGAACATAACTTTTTGTTTACAAGAAGGTGAAAGTTATGTACAAGCACTGCCTTCTTATCTCAATGCCTGGCATGCTAACGTTTATTGAGCCCTTATTATGTGCCAACACTGCTAATGTAACTTGTATTATCGTCACAGTAACTTGATAAGGTATCTACTTTGATTTCTATATTTATCAATAAGGAAACTGATGTGCACAGAAATGAACTAACTCACTTAAGGTCTCACAGATAGGAAGTAGGAGACAAAATCTTACCCTCTCTTAGAAAAAAATATTAATTGAAATCTTTGTTCAAGGTAACATTTGGAAGTGTTGTCTACATTATCCACTCCCTGTAAGTCAAATATAGGAAGCCCATGTTCATTACCAACATCTCTCTGCATCTTTCTAATCTTCATTTAATTTCAAATATTTTGCAAAGTGAGGTCCACAGGGTTCCAGGCTGCTTATTTTTGGATAAGAAGGTTAATGATGGATCTCATAACTGCCATACGATGTTCTGTATATTTTATTAAGCTGATGCAAATGTTAATTGTGGATTTTGTTGTAAGGTTTGTAGGTAGGCTAAGTCCGAGAACTTTCCACTCTATTTTTTAAATAGCAAATTCCTATGGCCTTAGAGGTGGCTAGTGTGTGGTTGAGGATTTCTGACTTTGGAGAGAGCTCCCAGGGATTATTGCTTCTCTGAGGGTCAACCACAAGTTTCATAAAGCAAATTTATGTTCACATTACAATTTTATAAGCCAAAATGTATGTATCTAGCCCTTTGTGATGTTTATGTACCCAGGGAGAAGTAGGCTTAATAATAATACTAATAATATTCTTCAGCAATTCTATTTCTAGCATCTTGATAATATGACATTAACTATAAGGGAAAGTTACTCCATGTTTTGCAGAATTGTTAGCTCCATATAAAATGTTTTATTAATGGTTTCTCTTCTCATCTGAAATGGAAATTCTTTTCTATGTCTATGAATAAATAGGGTTGCTCACTGTCTCTTCCTCTTCTCTGTCTACTCTATCAATTTCTACACATAATAATTTTTATTATACTCCTGTTACTTCTTTTTGAGAAATTTTATGGCAAAATACAGGTTGTGGTTTTAAGAACCTGGAAGATTCAGTCATAGTCCAAAATATACAACTTGTCTGTTCATGACACATTTAGACAGCCCACAAGTAGCAAAAATCAATTTGACTTCTGCTGCTGTCTTCTGTAGTTACCACATAATTTTAAAATTTATTTTGTGATTTATACAATATCTACTTCCAAAGAGGATTTTAGGTTTCTTGTATTACATGTGAGAAAGAATGATTTTTTAAAATTGCAACAGAGTACTATATATGCGGATGAGAAACAAATTAGGAGCTATTAAATGTTTTTGCTACTTCAAACTCTACCACATTTTCTCAGAACTTACTAGTAACCAAGGCAAAAGGGAACCTGCATGGGATTTGCAGCAAAGAAAATAAACATGAACAGACACACAGTACCTTCTAAAAGAATCAGTTCCTACTAACTCGAACAAAGTGAACTCATTCATTTTTCAACTTAAATTAAGAACCGTTTCTTGGACTAATATATACAATTTTAAAAGTAAAGAAATTTGGGAATAGATAATAGCTACTGAAATTTTTTTTAAAAAGCTTTTAAAATATTGCTCATAATATACTTTTGCAGATACTGTCAACAAAAAAAGTAGAAATATTTCTCCTCATACAACATAAATTGTAGAGAACAAAATAAACACTTAATAAATTAATCATTAAACTAAATATTTAGTTTAATGCACTGACAATATTTCAAATAAAATATGACAATGCATTTGTCATATTAAGGCTTGAAACTTTGAGAATATATATATATATACTATATATATATATAAAATAAACAATACATATACTGTTTATTGAGTTTCATATGTACAAATGTGACTTTGCCCATTTCAAGACATAATTGTTATTTTTATATCCCATATAATTAGGATCAAATGACTGTAATTTAATTTATACAACATTCAAGGACAAAAATCACAGAAAACATAATGAAGTTTGTCCCATACGTTACAGCTTTGTATGGTACATATAATTAGGATCAAATGACTGTAATTTAATTTATACAACATTCAAGGACAAAAATCACAGAAAACATAATGAAGTTTGTCCCATACGTTACAGCTTTGTATGGTACTTCAAAGACACACAAAAATCCCTAAAGCTAGAACTGACAAATATTCTTTAAACATTTTTAGTAATCTCAATCTTCTTACTTATCTAAATAAATCTGAATATTTAGTTGTTTTTTAATTTCCTTAGTAATCATAATGAGAGGTGGGCTGGTTTGAAATTTCAGTGATCATTCTGACATATGTATATTTTCTGGGCAACAAAACACATGCACATTTAATAAGTTGCAATAGAGCTATAAACTTTTAAACGATCAAAGGAAATCTTTTTGCAGGTTTTATGGGCTTCATAAATAAATCTCACTAAATGATAGCCTTACCACTTCCCTGGCCTGTATATAAACATCTGAACTCCTCGTTAGAGGATGATAGATACTAATCACAAAATAATAGGATTAGAATGCAATTTATGTTCTGAAAGCAAATCTAGCAAAGAAAAAAAAACAGTCCACATCTAAGGAAAACATATATGCTCAGGTCACATTAATGCAGGATTTTTTTCAGTTTTTTAAAAAATTTACATAGGTATTTGAATGAATATAATAGGCATCTAAACAATGAACATAAATGAAAGCATTGTCAAACAACTAATTAATACACCTGTAAATGTAGTCCAGGATTGTTCAGGTGGGAATTCCCTCCATGAAAATATACACTCCTCTGGATAATGCTGGCAGTCTGATCAAATGCTCTGTGCTCCCAAGATCCTGACTGGTTTGGCAGGCAATGCTATGTTTACACCTTTACCCACCCTGGCTGACAAGGTTCTGGCCTTGAGTTTGAGCCCCAAGCATCCAGGGCTCTGCAGATTCACCCTGGGGTTTCTTGTGAGAGTCCTGGAATCAGGCCCTACACACTCCTGGCTCCATGCACTACCCCACATATATCGTGCTTCCAGCTTTCAACTACTTCTTTCTTCAGCAATCAGTAGGGATTTATATTTAATTTTTTTTAGTGTTGCTATATGTTTGTTAATTTAAATTTTTTTCTATCATTTCTCTGTTTTAGGAATAGAAGGGAGCATTTTCAGTTTGTACTTAATGTGTTATCTTAAACTAGAAGCCAATCTTCTGATCCTATAATACAACCACATAAAACAGAAATGTATGTAGTGTAATGATTACTCAGTAGTAACTAGCAGCAAACAGAGCTTGTTGCTTTTGCTTGCAACCCTTCGATGGAGTGTTTGTTTTTTTTTTTTTAACTTGCTGAATGGAACAGGTTACACATTCATATAGTTCATAAACTAAAAACAGGTTTTCCTTAAAGTCTGGTAGTTTGGGGTGTGTTAAGAACCTGCTGTGTTCCCCGCTGTGCATGTGGTGGGGTTTGTCGTGCTATGAAAACCCATGTCAGAACCTTCAGGTTACCCAAATATTGTAGGGGGGCTTCCCTGGTGGCGCAGTGGCTGAGAGTCTGCCTGCCGATGCAGGGCACACGGGTTCATGCCCCGGTCTGGGAAGGTGCCACGTGCTGCGGAGCGGCTGGGCCCGTGAGCCATGGCTGCTGAGCCTGAGCATCCGGAGCCTGCGCGTCCAGAGCCTGTGCTCCGCAATGGCAGAGGCCACGACAGGGAGGGGCCCGCGTACCGAAAAAAAAAAGACTTACCCAAATATTGTAGAGAAGACTTTTCCAGTCTCCTGCCTAGATACTGGGAGCTAAGTTAGCGTAGAGGTGGATAAACATTTATTTAACTCTGTTTTCACCAAGGAATATGTTATGGACTGAACTGTGTCCTCCCTGCCTTTACCAGTGAGATTTTAGTTTAATAGAGAATTCTAAGGACTAATTTTTAGTTGACTAAATACCTAAACTATAATAAGTTTGAATCTCTCCTTGCTAAACACAGTACAAAAGCTTGAGGTTCCCTCTCCCTCTTGCTGCCAGTACAGAAGATGTAAATGGTGGCTGAAGACTAAGCTTCACCTGATTGGTGTGGGTGCTGGTCTCTTGTCAAATGTGTCCCTTAACTTCCTTCTCCTCGCAGGCAACCCCCCAACCAAACATCTAAGATAGGAAGTGCTCCTTTCTTCCTCTTCTCCCTACATGGGGTTACCAGCAAAGCCAATATAACCACTACTTAGATAGAGTAATGACTTCTGCAAATTCAAGGGTGTTCCTTCTCCCAACCTTCTCTTTCCTTCCCTTACAAACCCTCTACCCTAGACAACATCCTCCCCACCACACACCCCCTCAGAGGATCTCTGCTTACCCTTCTAGTGTGGTCTGGTAATATCACCACCTTGAATGTGAATTGCTATCCTTATTGCCCCTATTCAAGAAGAGCCAGCTGGCATGTTGTCAGGAAGCACTATTTAAAATGTGAATTGTTACAGAGCAAATGAATACTGTATAAGAACATTAAAACAGAGAGAGAGATTTCTAGTTGTGGCCTTTTCTTTTCCACTTACAGAAGTTTCTTTCATATTTCTTGTAAAGCAGATTTAGTGGTGCTGAACTCTTCTAGCTTTTGCTTATTTGTGAAACTCTTCATTTCTCCTTCAAATTTGAATGATAGTCTTGCCAGGTAGAGTATTCTTGGTCGTAGGTTTGTGGGGTTTTTTCACCACTTTATTTATTTTTTAAATAATTTTAAAAATTTATTTATTTATTTATTTATTTTTGGCTGTGTTGGGTCTTTGTTTCTGTGCGAGGGCTTTCTCTAGTTGCGGCGAGTGGGGGCTACTCTTCATCATGGTGCGCGGGCCTCTTACTGTCGCGGCCTCTCGTTGCGGAGCACAGGCTCCAAATGCACAGGCTCAGTAGTTGTGGCTCACGGGCCTAGTTGCTCCGTGGCATGTGGGATCTTCCCGGACCAAACCCCTGTCCCCTGCATTGGCAGGCAGATTCTCAACCACTGCGCCACCAGGGAAGCCCTTCACCACTTTATGCGATGCCACTCCCTTCTGGCCTTGCAGAGTTCCTGCTGAAAAGTCAGCTGACTGTTTTATGGGAGTTCTCTTATATGTAATTACTTGCTTTTCCCTTGTTGCTTTTAAGATTTTCTCTTTCTCTTTATTTTTTGACATTTTAATTACAATGTGTCTTGGTGTGGACCTCTTTGGTTTGATCTTATCTCTGTGATTTCTGGAACTGGATGTCTGTTTTCTTTCCCAGATTAGGGAGGTTTTCAGCTATTGTCACTTTAAATAACTTCTCTACCCCTTTCTTCTCCTTCTGGGACCCCTATAATGTGAATGATAGTACACTTGATATTGTCCCAGGGGTCTCTTAAACTGTCCTTATTTTTCAACTCTTTATTCTTTACTCTGCTTAGCTGGAGTGATTTACACTACTCTGTCTTCCAGTTCACTGACACGTTCCTCTGTATCATCTAATTTACTGTTGATTCCATCTAGTGTATTTTTATTTCAGTTATTGTATTCTTCAGGTCTGTTTGGTTCTCCTTTATATTTTCTAACTCTTTGTTTAACTCCTCACTGTTTTCGTCCATTCTCCCTAATTCATTGAGCATTTTTATAATCACTACCTTGATTTTTTTATCAAGTAGATTACTTATCAACACTTTGCTTAGTTCTTCTTCAGTTTTATGTTGTTATTTGTTTGGAACATATTCCTCTGTCACCTCACTTTGCCTAATTCTCTGTGTTTATTTGTATGTTTTAGGGAAGTTTGTTACATTTCCTGATCTTAAAGAAGAGGCTCTATGTAGGAAACTTACTATGGGACCCAGAAGCACACTCGTCTCTGGTTACCAGAGCTATATTTTTTGTTTGTTTAATACCTTAAATTTCATATAAGATTTTAGGCAATGCTGAATAATCAACCCAATTAAACAGATAACTTTTTTTGAAATGTTAACACATTTACCATCTAAAACTATCTTGAATAGTTTTACCAAGAGTATATAGAATTCACTTTAAGGAATACATTATATACCAAAAACAGCATCAACTGTATTATTTTCAACAGCACTCAGCCTAATTTTAAAAGATCACCATGAGTTAAGTTGAAATGAACCAAAACATATTGGTGTTTTAGACCTTTAGAATGTTAAGGTTAATGTTTATTTTACCATATAATAAAACCTTAGAAAATTCATTTAAGTTGATTTTTATGAAACTTATTTAATTATAAATATGTGTTTTTCTCATTGGTGAGCAAATACTAGTCCTAGAATATATAAGAAAAAATAACATTAGTAATAAGTCTTAATTAAAGGCATGCTTACGCCTTAGTATTATGGATTAAAATAGAAAATCAGGACATTCTTCAATAAAATTTTTACCTTATAACCTATGTGTATAACTAAATGGTTATATCTTTATGATTCTTTTGGAAAAAATTCATTTGATACTTACCTACAATGTCAGTCATAAGTCCTAAAATAGTCTCATCTCCTATAATCCAAGGACGTTTCCCTACATCATGACCATAGGCTCCCCTGAAATTGAAAAGGGAGATAAACAATCTTAGTTTATGTGTGTGTCTGTGTGTATCTGTGTGAGTGTGTGTGTGTGTGTCTGTGTGAGTTTTCAAATATCAGCATTAGCAACTGGACATTTCTAAATGAGTCTTTGTAGTGTTTTAATAAAAAGCATGCTTTTTTGAAAACCAAAAGTAATACTTGAGAACTCTGCTTGTTAACTTGTCATTTACAAAAATTTCTTTGATTTCCTTTTAGTTGGGGAGCGTAGGGGTGATTAGCCATATATTTCATTATTTTTCTCTATTTTGAAGTCTAAGATGTTATTATTTTCTCTTTTCTTTTGAAAATTTCAAGACTATTTGAATACCTTACTTGTATACCATACCATATAATTGTACCTATACTAAAACATATTAACTGTTATTTGAGGCTAGAGATTAAAATTATTATTAATTAAATTTTAAAATATAATTACAATCTGTAAATTAAATAGAAGTGTATAAAATGTGACTATACTCATGGTAACATTTTAAGTAGGTAGTAAAACGTGGCAATAATCAAAGCCAACACTATTTCTTGACCTATTTTCTAGCAATTTCATCTATCATATTCTAGCTCAATTTTTTTATTCTATTAAGTATCCCAGTAGGCATAATGGAAAAAACACAAAATACGTAAGAGAACTTCAACTGTCTGGTAATTTCTATCAAATGAGGAGGCAAAATATTTGAAAAATATAGGAGAAGAAATTAAAACAAAGGATTAAGAAGGGAGTGACTTTGTGTACTGTTACAAACATATCTTAGGAAGCTTTGAATTAGATTATTTTTAATTCTTTTGGAATCCAAAGGCTATGTAAACTTGGAAGAAAAGAATGAGCACGTGCTCTATGTATAGTGCTAATTGTGATGAATACATGCTCTGAAATTAAGTAAGCTGGCAGTGGTGAGCTGGTAAACCTTCTCGCAGAGGTGAAGGGTAGCAGAACACACCACACTAAAATGTAGCATGGTGGTATATAGATCATCTTGAGCTATAGGCACTTGAAAAACAGAAAATGCATGGCAAAGCTTTCTCTGAACTTCCCTATCTGCCTAAAGACAGATCCTTCAAAAGGAATTCAGTTGTCATTGATTCTTAGCACAGAAGAGATTAGAAGTCAGTGACACCCCAGACAAACTTTGTCACAAACTATACCTCTTATCTATTCTTCAAGGACCATCTTTCATAGAAATCCTTTACTCTCCTCTAAGAGACCTTCATCGCTCCTCCTCTTTCCCTATTAACATGGGATTTAAGCTTGAATTCTGAGCCACTTTTGGGAGTTACTCATTTTTCCCTGGGTATTTCCTATGTATACATGTGGTATTCATGTTAATACACTTCTGTTTGTTCTTCTCTTGTTAATCTTTTATTACAAGCTCTCAGGTAAAAACTCAGTAGGGTAAAGGAAAATATTTTTTCTCCTCTACAGAGCAGTGGGGAACTGGAAGGGAGGAGCCCTGTTTTTTAGCCCTTGCTGTTTTTTGCGGTATGACTACCTCCATTCAAGTGGCCAATTTGGTATCAACAAAAATCTTGAATATTTAGCAATTGGCTCCATCACCTGGGATGAGACAGGTCCAGGGCAATACTGGGCCCGAGGCTACATTTATTAGAGGTTTATAGGGCCTAATTTTCCACTTTTATAAAAGTAAATGGGTTACAATATACAACTTAAAGGATTGCTATGAAAAACAAATAACATGTGAAAAATATTGGTACATGGTACCCTTTTCTGAGTCTTCTTTCCTAATGAAAATCTAATGTTAAAATTCACTTCACCAGCATGAGGTGTAAAACACAACTTTTAAACTAATATTTCAATTACCATATAAACTGAGATGAAGGAAGAAGACTTTCTTTGAGAATAAACATAGATTATAAGAACTAAGGAGGAAAAGAAGGGCAACTGTTAGTGCATATTATTCATATTATTATTAGATAGCCTGCAGCTTGCCTCTTTCTTGACTTCTAATATAAATACTAAAGACAAAAATCATTATCATTAAATAGTATTTAAAGGCAGATATTTGGATACTTTTTAATTTTAATCATATAGAGCTCCATGGCCTTGCTGATAGCACAATACATCTTATTACATTTAGGTAGTAAAATTCTATGTTCTGCCTCAGAGAATTTATATCTCAGAATATGATGCCACCTACTTCTCACTCTGGTAGACACCATGATAATAATCTTTAAGGATACTTTCTTCTTGCAATGCTTTTGTCATCTTCCTCCCTTTAAAGTATCACACACAGAGTCAGCTTCTTCATTTTGTCAGTCTCCTGGCCTGAGATAGTGAAATGTATTTGGAAAGTGCTATCCAGAAAACTCAAAGTAAAGTGGCCTGTCATTAGAAAGAGCTGATGTGGATCACACTGCAGTCATAATGTACATATTCAGGTTAAGAGAAAGATTATGTTGTTCTCATTCAAAACTGCTTAAAATAGTTGCAGTGTAGCTGCAATCTTCTTTGACAAATACTGAAAAGGAAAAGAGAGCATAGGAAAGCATTCACTCACTACCATAGCGTCAATCATTGCCTGAGTGGGCTGTTCTCAGAGAAGTCTATAAAGCAGTATTTGCTCAGAAAATTAAATTTCAGAATATAAAATCTAATTAGGAAGTTAATAGAAATGTGGATCCTCTTTGAAATACGACTATGCTTTAACCATCCTACAAAATGAGAAGTGGCCCTGCTTTTAAAAGCCACCCTCAATAAGCGAATAAATAAGACTTCACAGTCTTCCTTAATGATATCACAACTTTTTTTCTGTGACCCAGTTGTTGATTAGCCAACAGAGATGTCAGGAAAAGCTCTGTCACATGTCATACCACATATTTTCTTATTTATACTGAAGGGTGGCAGAAAATGCCACACTAAAACTGGCCTCTTTGGCATAAGGATTATTTTGCACAAAGCACAAAGAATGCACTTGAGGGCTTCCCTGGTGGTGCAGTGGTTGAGAATCCGCCTGCCAATGCAGGGGACATGGGTTCAAGCCCTGGTCTAGGAAGATTCCCATATGCCGTGGAGCAGTTAAGCCTGTGCGCCCCAACTACTGAGCCTGTGCTCTAGAGCCCACGAGCCACAACTATTGAGCTCGGATGATGCAGGTACTGAAGCCTGCGTGCCTAGAGCCCCTGCTCCACAACAAGAGAAGCCACCACATGAGAAGCTCGCTCACTGCAACGAAGAGCAGCCCACTCTCGCCACAACTAGAGAAAGCCCACGCGCAGCAACAAAGACCCAACACAGCCAAAAATAAATAAATAAAATTAATTAATTAATAAAAAGGAATGCACTTGAAAAACAGCAAATGCATGGGGAAGATATCTCTGAACTCCCCTTATCTGCCTGAAGACAGATCCTCCAAAAAGGACTCAGTTGTCATAAATTCCCTCCTCAGAATTTTCATCAACCAGAGGAGATTTACTCTTGTCACAAGAGAGGAGACTAGAAATCAGCACCACAGCCAGACAAACTTTGTCACAAGCTATCACACTTCCCATCTATTCTTCTAAAGTTCCATTTATCCTAAAAATCGTTTACTTTCCCTAGAGTAGCCTCTATACCCCTCCTCTGTCCCTATTAAGACAATACATAAGCTCTCAAATCTCATTGCTTTTTTGGATATTCACTTTTCTTTTTTTCCTGTGATGCCCTCATGCACTTAATGTTAAAAATGTACTTTTATGCCTTTTCTCTTGTTAATCTGCCTGTTGTGTTTATTTCATAGACCCAGCTAATGGATCTAGGAGAGTTAGGGGGACTCTCTCCCTTACAATACACTTTTTTTTTTTTTTAAAGAAAGAAACCCATAAATTGAACCACTGCAGGTCTGCAGGAGCAGACCTCTCCCATGTACTTTACTAGTACCGTTTATGCACACACATTGCCATGTAAGTTGTCACTGTCTGCAAACCAGGCCTTTTATTCCTAATATGTAATTCAGTGGGCTATTTTTCTCCTTAAATAATTCTACCTAATATGTCTCAGTTCTTAGAAGAATCCCTATAAAAACACAAATGTGGCAAATTTTTGCTCCTATGAAAAAGAAAGAAATTTATTTATCTAACAGATAAGACAACCCAGAAGACCTAAGATACAGTGATTATATCTTAGGGACACAATATACATTTCTCAACTTACAATGTGCTCTTACACTATCCTTGACTTTTCTTTAGTATAAATAATCAAAAATGGTAGCCATATGAATTATAAGATTGGATGGCATTGTGACCAGTGATGGTTTATTTTGTAGATAAGTAGGTAGTATGTCTACAATAGGCCATAAAAGATGATGACATAGAAGATGAAAACCATGAGCCAAATGTCATTTCCTACATTATAGGTCATGGATGGACAGAGACTTGATATCAATATCCCAGAGTAATATCTTTCTTAGAGCACTCAAATTTCTGTTACTGTTAAGATTATACATTTTTAATATATTTTTTTCCATTAAGCAACGAATTTCAATGTGCATTTGAGTGTTTAGTGACTGTGTAGCTCTCTTTGGCTCAGTTCTTCTCAAAATCTCACTGATCTAGAAGAGGGGGAGGCACTGGCCTGGCTTGGGTATCAGCTAAGAAGTAGGGCAGAAGTGGGGTTGGAGGAGATGAAGAGGAACAGATAATTGGATAAAACTCACCACAGTAATGGGAGGCCCTGGATCTAGAGGCAAATCAAATATATGCAGGGGAGATTTAGTACAAAAACAAAAGCAATAGCCAGAAAGGGAAATGAAGGAACCAACAGGCCACCAGAGTGTCATGAAGATTACTTTAAACTAAAAGCATGTGGACAAACAGCAGCCTAAGAAAGAAACACTATCTAGACTTAAGGAAAGCCTCCTGAAAATGCCATTGCCATTGACCCACCATCAGAGAAAAGTGACTCTTAGCACTAGGAGTTACAAGTTTACTTTCCCTCCATCTTCCTCTTGGGGGGCTTCCAGCCCAGAAAGATACTGCCCATTATCATCAGGATGGAAAAGCCCAAGAGAACCTTCCATACTTTCCTACTGAAGCCCTAAAACTCACCCCTTTTGTTAAGTTGGTTTTAAACCTTTACTCTGGCTGATCAGTGAATCACTGTTTGTAGAGTGCTTCTGCACACATGTGAAATAAACTTTTCTCCTGCTAATCTGTCTGTTGTCAATTAATTCTCAGGCCCCCAACCACTAGAATGTAAGTTGGTAGAGGAAAGGTTTTCCTCCCAACACCTTAGCTGGAAAAGGACAGATTGGAATTTTAAGGTAAATATTTAGGAACAAAAAGTAATGAACAAACCCATTTGAGATGAAAGATCAAAGGTGGAATAGGGGAAAACAGGATTGTGATCATGCACCTCAAACACCACTGACATCAGGCTGGCAGGGCTATGATGTTGACTGGGCCACCACAGTTTACAGCAAAAAGACTAAATAAAACAAACTAGGTACCTAATCTTTTTTTCAGAAGAAGTCTTTTTAAAATTTAGTTTACATTGCTTGAAACATTACAATGCACCTCCTTGCTAAATCGTCTGTCTGATGAAAAATAGGTAGAAGGGTTTAAGATTATGTAATTTTCTGATGTCCAGGGTAAAATATAAAATTGAAAGGTAACAACAATAGAAGGGCATTATGACAGAGAGGCACTTTCCTGGAACGTAACTGGAATACATGGCTTGAGAATAATCAACCAGTCTTTTAATAAAGTAGGATAATCATAAGAATATGAATAGGATAGAAGAGCAGCATCTTTTTAAAATACCTGAAGGATAAAAATGCACAGTCTTGCTGAATGAATATCCAAGAGTCAAGGACACTCTCCAAAGTTCAAATTCAATCTAATTCTTTGCTATCTTTTACATTAAGGCCAAAAATGAATATTAACCATTTTTATTAACTATGACCCTCATTTTTTTTTTTTTTTTTTTTTTTTCTGTAGTACGCGGGCCTCTCACTGTTGTGGCCTCTCCCGTTGCGGAGCAAAGGCTCCGGACGCGCAGGCTCGGCGGCCATGGCTCACGGGCCCAGCCGCTCCGTGGCATGTGGGATCCTCCCGGACCGGGGCACGAACCCGTGTCCCGTGCATCAGCAGGCGGACTCTCAACCACCACACCACCAGGGAAGCCCAACCCTCATTTTTAAATACTAAAGCCTGCTAGTGCAAAATGCTTCCAAATGTGGTGATATTTATTTTTCAATTTATGCATAAATGTTATGCAAAGTTATAATAGGCCTAATAAACTATATAAAACCCTATTATTCTTGCATTGAGTTGTGAACTTACATTCTTAACCACTTAAATTAAGAAACTTTGCAATGTTATCTAATAGCCATGGTAGTAATCATTGGCATAGTCAGTGTAAACTAAACTTTATAGAAGAGGTTTTGGTCCCATTGTAAAAGACCATTGGCCTGAAAAATATAGAAAGCTGGAAAAGACATTCTGAGCTTCTATAAGAACCAAATATCTTGCTCAGAATTCTTATCTGTTTTGGTTTTATCTTCCTGAATTTTTATTCCTGTCCTTCAGGTTTAGCTTCCCCTTCATATCTATTTTTCAGATTCTAAGAGTCAAAAAATATTTTAAAAATAGTTATACTATTTTTAATATTTTAAGTATAAAATGTTTAAATAGTTTAAAATATTTTAAAATATTTTCAGTTTCAGCTTTATCAGTAATCACTGGGGAAGGATAAGAAGTACATAAGATTAGGTTATTTTCCTTAAGGGATTTACAATATAGCTAAGAATATGAAACTAATGAAAGTAGACACCTCTAAACTGCCTGTTGTAGAGCACTGATTATTAATGCAATAGACATTCAGGGAGGGCTAATTAGTGATTGAGAAGGTTGATATTAAAGAAGGTAAGCACTGAGGTTAGCAGAGAGTATGAAGGGTTTCATAAGCAGAAGAGTAAAAGCAGAACGTAAAAGAAACAGAAAAAATTGAATCCTAATTTAAGATTCCTGCATGGTTAGCTAAGCCCAAATGGAGCATCTTCTCAATAATCATGTTCAATTGGGGGAGGGAAGCACTTTCTGTTCCACTCAACCTCCTGTCCCCACCTCAACAATTTTTATTTTCTTATTTATAAAAATTAGTGTGGTAGAGTTTAGCCAAGAACTAATCATGAAAATACTAAATTTAATCCTAAATATTAACTGCCTTGTTAATCATTTAGAAAATTTTAAATAAATAATTGCATATGATGTAGATATGTCAATTCAAGGGAGGGACTTAAATTTTTAAATATTTCAAAAGTTTTGATAATAAAAAAAAAAAAGCTTTACTATTGATTCTGCCACTAATTTGCCATAATACCTTATTTACTGATCCTCAGTTATTTCATCCAGTATTGAATGACACAATCCCTTGGGTTCCCTCTGCTCTAAAATTCTAAGATTCTACTATACACCTTTCCAAATATTAGACAACCTGGTGTGATTTTTTAAATTCTTATATGAGATGTTGAATGATAGCTTTTGAAATAATACTTACATTTTGGCCCACTTATCTAGTTCTTCTTCCAGATATGTTTTAACCATTTTTGGTTGAAGGCCAAGAGAATTTCCCAAGAAATAGATGGCTTCTTCATCCTTATTCACTAAAGATAAATCAACTGAAATAGAAGAAGAGGAAAAAAAAATACTTATTCAATTAATTAACATTCTTCCATTTGACATTGTTAATCCACTACAAACAATGAATGTAATTAACTCCAAGAAAGATGATACATATCTTACAATTCCTCCCAAAGATAACATCAGGTTCTCTGAAAAATAATCTTTTATATTTTATATTTTAAAATACAGTTTAAACAGATAGATGCTTTTGTTCAGATCTGTCATATTTATTATGCTCCACAAGGAAATCTAGATTAACAGCGACTCCCAATCATAAATAGCTGATAGAAAAGAGTTAAAACCAGAATTTTTACAGAAATTATATCAGCCTATCTAGTCATAGCAGAAGGTTACCAGAATTTAGACAAGTAATAATCCTGGTATTGTAGATCAGGCAAATTTTAAAAATCTAAATGATTATTTATATATCTGAAGTAGATATATTGAATTTATAGATTTTTGTTCTCTTTGTATGCATATAATATTAATACATATGTAGGCAAAGATTGTTCTCTATATCTATGTTTTATTCAAATAAATCAGAACTTTAGTGATTTGTTTTATAATTCTTAACCTTGATTGCAGTAAATGCAATTTCATTAGCAAACCAATCTATATGCTTAAAAGTATTTTCTAGAAATGCACAAGTTTATAATTGTGTTCTACTAAGTTTTATCTTAATTCTATGGGAAGAAAGATTAAACTTCTTGCTGAAATTTGAATCATTTGGTAGTATGCTTGTCTTTATTTAGACTACTTAAATCTTTTCAGGCTTTTTAAAAGCATACCATCTAATTCCACCTACTTTTATAGATCCTGTGTCACTTTTTCATTGGCATTTCTTAAGTCAGACCCAATCAAAGAGGTGTAAATACTGTTCACACACTTAAATTGGATTAATTAACAGTTCTTTGTCAATCTAGAGAGCA
The DNA here is from genome assembly GCF_026419965.1 of Kogia breviceps. NCBI lineage: Eukaryota > Metazoa > Chordata > Mammalia > Artiodactyla > Physeteridae > Kogia > Kogia breviceps. The sequence continues at coordinate 114,535,491 of NC_081311.1, read as the reverse complement.
AATACTGAAGGATTTTATTTAGAATTCAAAGGTTTTAATTGGTGTACCATGGCTCAAATTTCAACTAAGCATTCAAATAAGTAGTTTAAAGACTAAACATGTTCTGTGTGTGTCAGCCCTATCAACAACCCAGGAAGAGGAGGCAACCACCAGATCTCTGCTCCCATTTTTTTTTTTTTTTGTCTTGTTCTTTCATTGGTGACACTTTTACAGATAAATAAGTATTGGATTACTTTTACTTAGAAAGTCATTTTTAAAATGTGTTCAGTGTGAAAAAAAAGTAGAATTGTAAACGGAATTATCTCATCTCTTACCGCCCCAAAGTGTGGTTCCCCATCTTCAACTATTTTCCTTTTACTTGGTTGAGTTTTGGTTTTTTTGTTTGTTTGTTTTTTTGTCTCAAAGCACATCAAATGGCACCATGTGAGCATTCATTTGGCATTATGTAAAGAGGTAGAACAGAGTATCAAGAAAGTGCTTTGGTAATTACCCACAAGAATGAAGAGATAACACACCACTCTCCAACCTAATGCCATCAGATCTTTACAACATGAAAGACAAACAGGACTTTAAACTGTGGGGACCTAGACTTCTCTTCTCTGAAGAATAATAAGAAAATTTGTTATTAAAAGTTGGTACTCTTGGCAGTCATGGGGTCCAGGACATGCTACCTAAAAATATGGCACCTTGGACTTCCCTGGTGGCACAGTGGTTAAGAATCTTCCTGCCAAGGCAGGGGACACAGACCCTGGTCCGGGAAGATCCCACATGCCGCAGAGTAATTAAGCCCGTGTGCCACAACTACTGAAACCCACGCACCTCGAGCCCATGCTCCAAAACAAGAGAAGCCACGACAATGAGAAGCCTGCACACTTCAATGAAGAGTAGACCCTGCTCACCGCAACTAGAGAAAGCCTGCACAAAGTAATGAAGCCCAAATGCAGCCAAAAATAAACTAATTAATTTTTTAAAAAGTATTAAAAAAAATACAGCACCTTGGAATAATGGATGTTTTAAGCTGAAGGAATTTGACAAATGGCTAGTGTAGGAAGAACTTTCTGACCTTCACCTAACCAAGTCATAAGGTGCTCACATCATAAGATAGCTGCCAGCATACCCTGGAAGAAGTTGTGACTAGTATCCATATCAAATCCAGCTCTCCCATCAAAAGCATTGGGCACACACAGTCTGCAGAGGGATGCTCCCACCTAAGAACATCCCTTCAAGACCACAGTAGGTAACTGTTTCATGTAAATTCATACAGGCAAAGTTAAGTGGACTGAAAAGTCAGAAGAACTACCACAACTGAAAGAACAAGAGGAAGCCATTGAAAAACGTAATAAAACATAAATAAACAATTTACCAAAGAATTCAAAACATTGATAATCACAAGGTTAACTGAATTAGAAAAAAATAATTGATCTAAACACTGATATTTTAACAAGGAACTAGAAAATATAAAAAAGACCCAATCAAAAATAAATAATTCAGTAACTAAAATAAACACATTAGAAGGAAAGAATAATAGACTAAGTGATACAGAAGAATGCAAAAGTGATCTGAAAGATACAATAATGAAAATCACCCAATTGGAACAGCAGACAGAAAAGAAAATTTTTTTATAAAATGAAAGCAATTTAAGAGATATCTAGGATAACATTAAGCATTCCAATATTCACATTATAGGGATATTAGAAGACAGAGAGAGAGGGGATCAAAAATGTATTTAAAGAAATTACGGAGATTGGTTCAAGATGGTGGAGTAGAAGGACATGCTCTCACTCCCTCTTACAAGTACACCAGAATCACAACTAACTGCTGAACAATCATCGACAGGAAGACACGGGAACTCACCAAAAAAGATACCCCACATCCAAAGACAAAGGAGAAGCCACAATGAGATGGTAGGAGGGGCACAATCACGATAAAGTCAAATCCCATAACTTCTGGGTGGGTGACTCGCAAACTGGAGAACACTTATACCACAGAAGTCCACCCACTGGAGTGAAGAATCTGAGCCCCACGTCAGGTTTCCCAATATGGGGGTCTGGCAATGGGAGGAGGAATTTCTAGAGAATCAGACATTGAAAGATAGTGGGATTTGATTGCAGGACTTTGACAGGACTGGGGGAAACAGAGACTCCACTCTTGGAGGGCACACACAAAGTGTGCTCATCGGGACCCAGGGGAAGGAGCAGTGACCCCATAGGAGACTGAACTAGACCTACCTGCTAGTGTTGGAGGGGGCCCTGCAGAGGCAGGGGGTGGCTGTGTGTCTCTGTGAGGACAAGGACACTGGCAGCAGAAGTTCCGGGAAGTAATTCTTGGTGTGAGCCCTCACAGAGTCTTGCATTACGCCCACCAAAGAGCCTGGGTAGGCTTCAGTGTTGGGTTGCCTCAGGCCAAACAACCAACAGGGAGGGACCCAGCCCCACCCATCAGCAGACAAGTGGATTAAAGTTTTACTGAGCTCTGCCCACCAAAGCAACAACCAGCTCTAGCCACCATCAGTCCTTCCCATTAAGAAACTTGCATAAGCCTCTTGGATAATCTCATCCATCAGAGGGCAGACAGCAAAAGCAAGAAGGACTACAATCCTGCAGCCTGTGGAACAAAAACCATATTCACAGAAAGATAGACAAGATGAAAAGGCAGAGGGCTCTGTACCAGATGCAGGAACAAGATAAAACCCCAGAAAAACAACTAAATGAAGTGGAGATAGGCAACCTTCCAGAAGAAGGATTCAGAATAACAAGAGTGAAGATGATCCAGGACCTCGGAAAAATAATGGAGACAAAGATCGAGAAGATGCAAGAAATTTTTAACAAAGACCTAGAAGAATTAAAGAACAAACAAACAGAGATGAACAACACAATAACTGAAGTGAAAAGTACACTAGAAGGAATCAATAGCAGAATAACTGAGGCAGACGAACAGATAAGTGACCTGGAAGACAGAATTGTGGAATTCAATGCCTCAGAACAGAATAAAGAAAAAAGAATGAAAAGAAACGAAGACAGCGTAAGAGACCTCTGAGACAACATTAAGTGCAACAACATTCGCATTATAGGGGTCCCAGAAGGAGAAGAGAGAGAAAAAGGACCCAAGAAAATATTTGAAGAGATTATAGTTGAAAACTTCCCTTACATGGGAAAGGAAATAGTCACCCAAGTCCAGGAAGTGCAGAGAGTGCCAGGCAGGATAAACCCAAGGAGTAAAATGCCAAAACACATAGTAATCAAATTGGCAAAAATTAAAGACAAAGAAAAATTATTGAAAGCAGCAAGGGAAAAACTACAACATACAAGGGAACTCCCATAAGGTTAACAGCTGATTTCTCAGCAGAAACTCTACAAGCCAGAAAGGAGTGGCATGATACATTTAAAGTGATGAAAGGGAAGAACCTACAACCAAGATTAGGATCTCATTCAGATATGATGGAGAAATCAAAATCTTTACAGACAATCAAAAGCTAAGAGAATTCAGCACCACCAAACCAGCTCAACAACAAGTGCTAAAGGAAGTTCTCTAAGTGGGAAACACAAGAGAAGAAAAGGACCTACAAAAACAAACCCAAAACAATTAAGCAAATGGTAATAAGAACATACATATTAATAACTACCTTAAATGTGAATGGATTAAATGTTCCAACCAAAAGACACAGGCTTGCTGAATGGATACAAAAACAAGACCCATCTACATGCTGTCTACAAGAGACCCACTTCAGACCTAGGGACACATTCAGACTAAAAGTGAGGGGATAGAAAAAGATATTCCATGCAAATGGAAATCGAAAGCAAGTTGGAGTAGCAATTCTCATATCAGACAAAATAGACTCTAAAGTAAATACTTTTATAAGAGACAAAGAAGGACACTACATAATGATTAAGGGATCAATCAAAGAAGAAGATATAACAATTGTAAATATTTATGCACCCAACATAGGAACACTTCAATACATAAGGCAACTGCTAACAGCCATAAAATCGGAAATTGAAAGTAACACAATTATAGTAGGGGACTTTAACACCACCCTTTCTCCAATGGACAGATCATCCAAAATGAAAATAAATAAGGAAACACAAGCTTTAAATGACACAGTAAACAAGATGGACTTAGTTGATACTTATATGACATTCCATTCAAAAACAGCAGATTACACTTTCTTTTCAAGTGCACACAGAACATTCTCCAGGATAGATCACATCTTGGGTCACAAATCAAGCCACAGTAAATTTAAGAAAATTGAAATCATATCAAGCATCTTTTCTGACCACAGCGCTATGACATTAGAAATGAATTACAGGGAAAAAAAACGTAAAAACACAAACACATGGAGGCTAAACAATACATTACTAAATAACCAAGAAATCACTGAAGAAATCAAAGAGGAAATCAAAAAATGCCTAGAGACAAATGACAATGAAAACACGACGATCCAAAACCTATGGCATGCAGGAAAAGCAGTTCTAAGAGGGAAGTTTATAGCTTTGCAAGCCTATCTCAAGAAACAAGAAAAATCTCAAATAAACAATCTAACATTACACCTAAAGGAACTAGAGAAAAAAGAACAGACAAAAGCCAAAGTTAGCAGAAGGAAAGAAATCATAAAGGTCAGAGCAGAAATAAATGAAATAGAAACAAAGAAAACAATAGCAAAGATCATTAAAACTAAAAGCTGGTTCTTTGAGAAGATAAACATTGATAAACCATCAGTCAGACTCTTCAATAAAAAGAGGGAGAGGACTCAAATCAATAAAATTAGAAATGAAAAAGGAGAAATCACAACTGACACTGCAGAAATACAAAGGATTATAAGCGATTACTACAACTAACTCTATGCCAATAAAATGGATAAGCTGGAAGAAATGGACAAATTCTTAGGAAAGTATAACCTTCCAACACTGAACAAGGAAGAAATAGAAGATATGAACAGACCAATAACAAGTAATGAAATTGAAACTGTGATTTTAAATGTTCCAACAAACAAAAGTCTAGGACCAGACAGCTTCACAGGTGAACTCTATCAAACATTTAGAGAAAAGCCAACACCCATACTTCTCAAACTCTTACAAAAATTTGCAGAGGAGGGAACACTCACAACCTCATTCTATGAGGCCACCATCACCAGGATAACAAAACCAGACAAAGATACTACAGAAAGGAAACTACAGACCAATATCACTGATGAATATAGATGCAAAAATCCTCAACAAAATACTAGGAAACAGAATCCAACAACACATTAAAAGGATCAGACACCATGATCAAGTGGGAGTTATCCCAGGGATGCAAGGATTCTTCAATATATGCAAATCAATCAATGTGATACACCATTTTAACAAAGTGAAGAATAAAAACCATATGATCATCTCAATAGATGCAGAAAAAGCTTTTGACAAAATTCAACACCAATGTATGATAAAAACTCTCCAGAAAATGGGCATAGAGAAAACCTACCTCAACATAATAAAGGCCATATACGAAAAACATATAGCAAACATCATTCTCAATGGTGAGAAACTCAAAGCATTTCCTCTAAGATGAGGAATGAGAAAAGGATGTCCACTCTCACCACTGTTATTCAACATAGTTTTGGAAGTCCTAGCCATGGCAGTCAGGGAAGAAAAAGAAATAAAAGGAATACAAATTGGAAAAGAAGAAGTAATAAAACTGTCAGTTTGCAGATAACATGATACAATAAATAGAGAATCCTAAAAATGCCACCAGAAAACTACTAGAGATAATCAATGAATTTGGTAAAGTTGCGGGATACAAAATTAATGCACAGAAATCTCTTGCATTCCTATACACTAATGATGAAATATCTGAAAGAGAAATTAAGGAAACACTCCCATTTACCATTGCAACAAAAAGAATCAAATACCTAGGAATAAACCTACCTAGGGAGACAAAAGACCTGTATGCAGAAAAGAATAAGACACTGATGAAAGAAATTAAAGATGATACCAACAGATGGAGAGATATACCATGTTCTTGGATTGGAAGAATCAATATTGTGAAAATGACTATACTACCCGAAGCAATCTATATATTCAATGAAATCCCTATCAAATTACCAATGGCATTTTTTACGGAACTAGAACAAGAAATTTTAAAATTTGTATGGAGATACAAAAGACCCCAAATAGCTAAAACAGTCTTGAGGGAAAACAGTGGAGCGGGAGGAATCAGACTCCCTGACTGCAGACTATACTACAAAGCTACAGTAATCAAGACAACATAGTACTGGCACAAAAACAGAAACACAGATCAATGGAACAAGATAGAAAGACCAGAGATAAACCCACGCACCTATGGTCAACTAATCTATGACAAAGAAGGCCAGAATATACAATGGAGAAAAGACAGTCTCTTCAATAAGTGATGCTGGGAAAACTGGACAGCTACATGTAAAAGAATGAAATCAGAACACTCCCTAATACCACACACAAAAATAAACTCAAAATGGATTAGAGACCTAAATGTAAGACTGGACACTAAAACTCTTAGAGGAAAACATAGGAAGAACATTCTTTGACATAAATCACGGCAAGATCATTTTTGGTCCATCTCATAGAGTAATGGAAATAAAAACAAAAATAAACAAATGGGACCTGATGAAACTTAAAAGCTTTTGCAAAGCAAAGGAAACTACAAACAAGATGAAAAGACAACCCTCAGAATGTGAGAAAATAGTTGCAAATGAATCAATGGACAAAGGATTAATCTCCAAACTATATAAACAGCTCATGCAGCTCAATATTTAAAAAAACAAACAATGCAGTCCCAAAATGAGCAGAAGACCTAAATAGACATTTCTCCAAAGAAGACATACAGATGACCAAGAAGCACATGAAAAGCTGTTCAACATCACTAATTATTAGAGAAATGCAAATCAAAACTACAATGAGGTATCACCTCACACCAGTTAGAATGGGCATCATCAGAAAATCTACAAACAACAAATGCTGGAGAGGGTGTGGAGAAAAGGGAACCCTCTTGCACTGTTGGTGGGAATGTAAATTGATATAGCCACTATGGAGAACAGCATCAAGGTTCCTTAAAAAACTAAAAATAGAATTACCATATAACCCAGCAATCCCACTACTGGGCATATACCCAGAGAAAACCATAATTCAAAAAGACACATGCACCCCAATGTTCATTGCTGCACTCTTTACAATAGCCAGGTCATGGAAGCAACCTAAATGCCCATCAACGTATGAATGGATAAAGAAGTTGTGGTACATATATGCAATGGAATATTACTCAGCCTTAAAAAGGAACAAAATTGGGTCATTTGTAGAGATGTGGATGAATCTAGAGACTCATACAGAGTGAAGTAAGTCAGAAAGAGAAAAACATGTATCGTATATTAATGCATATATGTGGAACCTAGAAAAATGGTATAGATGAAGCAGTTTGCAGGACAGAAATAGAGACACAGATGTAGAGAATAAACATTTGTACACAAGGGGGGAATGCAGTGGTGGGTGGGGGTGAGATGAATTGGGCGATTGGGATTGACGTGTATACACTGATGTGTATAAAATGGATGACTAATAAGAACCTGCTGTATAAAGAAATAAATTAAATTAAATTAAAAAGAAGAAATTATGAGTGAGAACTTCTGCAGTTGCAGTAAAAGCAGTTCTAAGTGGGAAGTTTATAGTGATACAGGCCTTCTTCAAGAAATAAGAAAAATCTCAAATAACCTAAACTACCACCTAAAATAGTTAAAAAAAGAAGAATAAACAAAGCCCAAAGTCAGCAAAAGAAAGGAAATAATAAAGACCAGAGAGGAAATAAATAAAATACTGATCAAAAAAAAAAAAAAAAATAGAGAAGATCAATGAAACCTAGAGATTGTTCTTCGAAAAGCTAAACAAAATTGATAAATCTTTAGCGAGGCTTACCAAGAAGAAAAGAGAGAAGACCCAAATAAAGGAAATTAGAAATTAAAGAGGATATATAACAACAAATACCACAGAGATACAAAAACTCATGAGAAGAGTATGAACAGTTATATGCCAACAAATTGGACAACTAGAAGAAGAAATGGACTAATTTCTAGAAACATACAACCTGCCAAGACTGAATCAAGAATAAATAGACAACTTGAAGAGACAGATCACTATTAATGAAATTGCATTTGTAATAAAAAACAAAACAAACAAACAAAAACTCCCAGTAAAGAAAAGTCCAGGGCCGGATGGCTTCACAAGGGAATTCTATCAAACATATAAAGAAGAACTAATACTCATCCTTCTCAAACTATTTCAAAAAACGGAACACCCCCAAATTCATTCTATGAGGCCACAATAACCCCGATATAAAAACGAAACAAAACCACTACAAAAAAAGAAAATTACAGGCCAATATCTTTGGTGACTATAGATGCAAAAGCCCTCAAAAAAATATTAGCAAACTGAATCCAGCAATATATAAAAAGGATCATACACCATGACCAAGTTGGATTTATTCCATGGTCACAGGGATGGTTCAGCACTTACAAATCAATTAGTGTGATGCAACACATTAACAATACGAAGGATAAAAATCACCTGATCATCTTACTAGATGCAGCAAAAACTTTTGACAAAATTCAACATCCATTCATAATAAAAACTCTCATCATAGTGGATATAGAGGACCATATCTCAACATAGTAAAGGCCATTTATGACAGACCCATGGCCAACCTCATACTCAATAATGAGAAGGTGAAAGCCTTTCCTCTGAATTCAGGAACAAGAAAAAGATGTCCATTCTCACCACTTCTATTAAAAATAGTATTGAAAAATTCTAGCCACAGCAATCTGACATGAAAAAGAAAGAAATGGCAATCAAATTAGAAAGGAAAAGAGAAAATTGTCACTATTTGTGGATGACATGATACTCTATGTATTCTTTGTGTGTTCCCTGAGTGTTTGGAGTTGTTCTGCATTTGTACTAAGAGAAGCTCCTTGGTTAGGATGTCCATTATTTGCTAGACCTCAGGGTCAGTCATGACTTATTGGTTCTCATCTTTAAATTGTTAGTTGTCATGTCAGTTGTTCTTGATTGTCACACCGATCATTGCTGATAATTATCTCCTGCTTCCTATAGCTTGAGTCGGAGTCTAGAGTCTTCTGGAATAAATCCATGAGAATGGATGGGCTCCAGGTTAGAACTTCTTTCCTATTCATTCAGTGCCAGTGGTCTGACTGTTACACAACTTCGACATCTTGTGGGATCTATTGGGCAGCTTGTTTAATATTTCCATGTTCATGGCCTGGGGAGAGCTCCCTTTCTGAAAACTTTCATTGCATTTATTCTTTCTTCCAAAGTCAAGTCAGGTTTGACCTAAACCAGTCATTCTTGTTCTTCAGGATACTTTCTGTCTGTTTACAATTTTTTAGCTTATTGAGGATTCAGTGTTCTGCCAGAATATGTATTTAGAAATGATGCATTCATATTACTTTTCTTTGAAGTAGGAGATGCCAATTTGGGCATAAGCTTTTATAATTTCTCAGTAGTCCTCTTGCATATCTCCCCATTGTTCTCCAAATATCCCCTTTTTATAAGTCATATTGTATTAAGTCCCATCTTATTGAGTTCATTTTAATCTGATTACATCTACACACTGCATCTCCAAATAAGGTTACTTTCTGTGGTACTAGTGGTTAGGACATTTAAATTTTTAGGGGACACAATTCAACCTATAACATCCTGCTTAAAGGTTCACTTGACTTCAAATGGTCTAAGAACTCAAGAATTTCAGCTTTCTACAAACAGGCCTCACCTCATTTGTCTAGAAGTCTCAACTCTTGACAAAGGTTGTGCTATGATTGCTCTAGAGTTCATGATTCTGGAAATTCATTTGTTTGCTTCTTAGTAATTTCAATGCATCAAAAATGTCCATCACTCTGGACCTTATTTGCTTATTCTTTCAGTTCATTTATATGTTTTCAAACCTAACTCAGGAAGCAGTTTCATTTTTGCTTCTTAAATATGAATCAAAATTTCAACATCACTTCAGATTCAAAGGTTTTCCCCATCCCCAGCTCTGGGTTGATCTAATTCAGAAAATTATAGTTTGGAACAGAGGAATATGTCTATTGTAGTTTGTTCTTCTTGTTCCTCACTGCTACTGCTTTTAATTCCTTCAATGAAGTGAAAAAATAAAGATAAGAAAACTGTAATCTGGCTTTAGTGCCTTTATATTAGTAGATCTTTCCTTTATGGGTTATGTTTTGGTACTTTTTTCTTTAGCAATCCCTCCTCATTAGAGACTTCCCACATCCAGTTGCCTAAAGTAGTGAATGCACACTTCTGCTGATGTCTTTTGATCCTATCCATTACCACTGCCTGCCACCTCTTACAGTATATTTCTAGACCCTTTCTGCTGTAGTTAAAATAACCCAATGAGTAGCCCTCTCAGGTCAGGTGCTTTTGGAGTGATTTAAATTCTGCTACATTTCACTAGGTTCAGGTAACTGAAAGGAAACATACCCCCTTAATATATTAATTATTGTCATGCTAATGAAGCTATTTTAAATTTTGAGTTGTAAGTATTTTAGAGTCTTTGAGTAGAGTTTTATGTCTTCAACATATATAAATTTCCTACTCTAATGCTTTCCACAAAAAGAGCACTCAGTGTGTTTGGAGCATCCAACTAATATTATCAAAGTTGTCCAAACATGATCCTAATTGCAAATATGTTGTTAGATACCAGTACCAGATATTCTTCTGTTTTTGAAAGAGATAATCATTTTAAAATTATAAATATATGGGTATAATACTTTTTAAACTAGTTATAATAATCTATTCATGAAATGTTAATTTTTTTTAAATAATATATACCCTCATGATCTTTATATATTTCATTTGAATTTATGTACTAGTCTATCACATCAGGAGCTTTAAAAAAATATGGTGCCTGGGTTTGACTCAAAGATTACAATTTAATTGGTCTGGGGAATTCCCAGTGGTCCAGTGGTTAAGACTCCACGTGTCTACTGCAGAGGGCATGGGTTCAGTCCCTAGTTGGGGAACTAAGATCCTTCAAGCTGCGTGCTGCGGCCAAAAAAAAATTGGTCTGGTGTGAGATGTAGGTATAGCCATGTTATTAAAATGTGTCTAACTAATTCCTTATATACTTATTTCAGAAGGTCTGGGACTAATCTTCTTATTCAAAACAAAACAAAATAAAGCAAAACAAAAGCAAAACAAAAGCATGAGGCTTCCAAGTGAAACAGGGTAGTCATCATCAGTTAGATCCATTAAATGATAACTTGCTTAATGAATAATAAGCTGTAATCTGCCTTCACTGATTATGCTGGCTGTCGTTGTTTTTTACAAACACTTGCATATCCTCTAAGCAGCATGTAACCTAAACAATAAGATATTTGCCCAAGTCGTTTTTTTCAGAAACTTGGAGTCAACTCAGTCCAGTTTGAGCTCAAACCAGTTAAGACTGGTTGAGACCACTGACCACCGGGCATGTGCCAGCATCTGAGGGTGAGCTTTTGACATCAGGCCAAAAAGTCCACCCTCAGAACATCTGAGGTCACCATTTTGTGAACATGTGTCCCATGAAGAAGCATGTAGCTCAGTTGTGCTGCCACAGAATAACAATTACCTCACCTTTTTCTTATCTCCAGTCACCTTTTTCCACAACCCCCATGCCCCAGACTACCCTGCTTCTTTATCCCATAAATATCTAAAGCCCTTCACCTCCAGGGAGGGGGATTTGAGATTTGTTTTCCTGTCTCCTTGCTTGACTGCCTTATGAATAACCCTTTTCTTGCTGCAAATCTCGGCATCTCAGTGTTTGTCTTGCTGCAGACGAACCTGGTTCGGTAATGCAAGCATAAAAATGATATTTTCCACTCAGTCTTCCTTTCAGAGAGATGGGGTCATGGCATGGTGGGTAGGTGGATATGTAATAAGCCTACTTCTGGGAACCTTCTTCAACGGAGAGCACACACTCACTCTTCTTTGACCCTACCTGCTCCTACTGCTTGAAACACAGTTACCAACTTCTTGGACTCTGAGGTGAAGGTGGCAAAGGGCAGAGCAACAAGAAAAAAAACAAAAAACAAAAAAATACCTGGGTTCTCTTTAAATAAACAGTTTCCAAATAAGTTACTTAAGTAACTAGTTACCACTAGTTACTTAAATCAGAAAGTCTGGCTCACGCTATGTTTCTCCTACTTAGTTTATTCAATGGCTAATGATTCAGGCTTATTCAATGAGTCTTCCAAATATTTCTTGAGTCTCTTCCCTTTTTTCCCCTCCAATGCATTTACTTGGATTTTCACAATCCCTTTTGGATTTCTGCAAAGATATTCTAAATCATTTCTTTAATTCTATTTTCACCCTCTTCAGTATGATTCTACACTATTGGTGAAATGATATCTATAACATGAATATACTATTTTGTTGTCACAAGCTTATTTTTCACAGCTATGTATAAACTCAGCATAAATTTCAAACACTACAACATATTAATAGTTAAATATTTTCCAATTATTTAGTTTATTGCCAGTTACCCACACCCACCTATTTTCTATTTATGCTATTATAGCGATTACCCTCTTATCCTATTTACCCTATTGTATATATACTATTTACTGTTTACCCACACCCACCTATTTACATAGTATCTTTTGATCATGTCTGTAACTTTGCTTTCTCTTGCTTGTGTCTTTGCACATGCTCTTCCCTCTGAGGGATAAGATCTTACTGGCTGCCTCCCCCACTAGGGTCTGCCTAGATGACACCCACTCAGACATAGAGAAATCAGACAGTCCCTACTCTCAGGGAGCAGATACAGTAATACAAAAGAAAAGAGAAGGATACAAATAAGTCTACTAAATTACAGAATACAACTGCCATGAGAAGTTCAAAATGTCTAGAAAATTTAGCTTTTAAGTAAGAGATACTCCATTGTTTTTCTTATGGATATTATTTCAGTCATTATTAAAATCACAGTCATAAATAGATGTCTTGTATAGCTGGATAAAGCCTTTATTTAACACAGCATTAGCTATCATTAAATAAAGGATTCTAGTTTATGTTGAAAAGCACACTTTCCTTTATTTCGTTTACTGATACCTCATACTTGTCCCTGTCTTCTGAGACTAACAGTAGTTGAACTGAAGAAGCTCTGTTACGTTATATAGAATCCCTGGATACAAACTCAAGCATGATAGTTTTCTATGTCAGTTTTATCTAACCAAGGCTAAATATCATGGAGTCAGAATAATAGTAGATCTTGTTTGGATAGCTTAAATTTAACTTACTAAAGATGGTTGGCAGGGCAAACTTAAACAGCCACCAGGCTTATCTTCACCTCTGCATCCTTAAGGCTCACTTTCACACTTTATTCTTATCTCTGCTCAGGTGTCATCAGTGTTTCCTTCCCAGACCACCCTGAGTAAAATGACACTCCTCCCACCCTCCCTGCCCTTAGAACACTACCAGATAGAGTACACATTACATTGTTTGTAATTTTGTTTATTATCTGTCTCCTCATACTTGAATAAAAGTTCAGGAAAATGACAACTTTGCTTTTTAGTTCACTGATAAACTGTTTTGAGAATAATGTTTTGAACAGATTAAGTGCTTAATAAATATTTGTTGAAAGGATGAACCTTCAGAGAGTAAGGAACTCCTAGAGTGAGAATAATGAGAATAGAAGTTAATTAATCCAACTATCTATGACACTGTCCGAAGAGACCAAGTACGGATGACTGGGCTCTCCTCAGAGTCTCTGATTTAGTAATTCTGGGGTGGTACCCAAGAAATTGATAGTTCTGGTAAATTCCCTGGTGATCCTCCTGAGCTGGTCAGGAGACCACACACTTTGACAATAACTAATTTAGAAAAACTCTTGGGGTTAATGAAGTAAATTTTTGTATCATTCAAAACTGTATTTTTTTAACAAATGAATTGTTTAAATTTTTATTGAATCAATTCATCTTCTTTCCCCTTATATTTCTTTAAGAATCAGCAATAACTTGACCAAGATTGTGATTTTTTAAGTTATTTTCTATTTATACAAATGTGATACCTATAATCAAGATACTAGAATCAACTCTTAAGTATAATGAAGTGATTATATGTACATTACTATCTTTATCTGGGTTCTGATTAAATTATCTCAAAGCTTAGTAGAAGAGTCCTGTGTTGATCTGGTATTAAAATCAGACCACAGTGCCTCCCAGGACATACCCTGTGAGTTTTGTTAGTTGTTTATACTACAAATCCATTGAGCTGGGAATGGGAGAGTTGGATTAGAAAGTAAGTTTCAAGGCATGAGGGGGAATGTGTAAAGGTAACTAATAAATATTTGTTGAATGTAAGTGACTCAACATGAGGATGAGAGTTATGTTAGTTAATGAGGCTTAAGTTCAGTAACAGAAAAAGTGATAAATTCAAAATAGCATTTTAACTTTCTGTGTACCCACTCATTTCAATAGGTTTTATACCTGAAAATCCAGAGTTGGGTCCTATGTCAAATCCCTAATGGTAGTACATAGAAGAAAGACATCTTAAGAAAAGAAAGACAGAAAGAAATCAAACCCTAATGTATCACCTCCAGTGTTGAGGAAGTAGCCATTGTTCATAGGTGGATGTCTAGATGTGGCCATTAGCTAGCATTATTTCCCAAGAAATCTTGGCCCAGGCTGCAGCTACGATGTACCACTGGCCATTTTCCCTCCTCAGTTCTTCCTTTTCTCTGATACCATCATCTGCACTCACTGGAAAGGTGTTGTTAGTGTATTTATTTGCTTACTTTGTTGTGTGTTTTTCTTATCACTCATGAAAAGGAATAAAATAATTTTTTTTAAATCATGGGGAAATTACAGCTTTCAATAAATGGCATAATGTTCTAGAGCCTTGATTCCCAATTTATAGTTTTGTTGTGTGCTGAGAAGGCAATCTTAAACTCTGTGGCACTCCAGGGTTCTGCTGTCATGACTGAACTAGGGGCTCATCAAAGCCCCAGGCAGCCCAGAGGCTGGAGAACGCACAGGGGCAGGGTCACCAGAGCTAACTTGCCTTAAGTGGGTCCTGGGAATTTTTGAGGACTTCTACACTGTGTTCTGTATGTTACGAGGCCCCTTCCTTCCCATCACTGATGGAATATTCCTAGATTTAATTTCATCATATTTCACACATTAATATTTCTTTTTATCCCTTAAGTTTCAAATCAAAATGCCCTTGCATTTTAGATTCCAGAAAGACATAGAAGATTTTTTCCTGTGATCCCAGATCACTTCACTTACAACCCCATTTTATCTGGTCTCATCAATGTCTTCCTCAATTGACAGTAAGCTACTTTAAATCAGATACTAGGCTTCCTTTTATTTTACACTTCCATAATTTTACAAGGTGCCATCCTGTGTTACATAATAAAATATAAGCCAAATATGACAGTTGTGTGACCCAATCTCATCTTAAAATCATATTAGCTAATGCTTTTGGATTATGAGTATCCAAAATTGTACCTGCCACAGTTAATCTGAAGAAAAAAGGAAATTAGACTGAATTATTAAATATGTGAAACCCATTTTGGTGGATCAGTTCTATTCAACTTGTAAACTTTTTCATCAATGGAAAGTGGAGCTGAGCCAAATATGAAAAATTGTTTCATTTTTTTAACGTGTGCTACCTATTTTTTTAGAACAGAACATCCTCCAAAACAAGAACAAAGTCAGTTTACTGTATTAATTTTTTGAAATGCAATATGCATTTCTTAGGCATTGATTTTATTTATTTAATTATTTTTTGTAAGTCATACATGCCACAACACACAAAGACGGCTACTTATGTAACATCCTTCCTAATATATCCAATCCCCAAATAATATTCTCTCCTAGACAAATACGTTATCATGAACTAGGTGCCACAAAACAAGAGGTATTCTAATACTGTATTGAAAAAGAATTGTTTTGAGCTCTGAGTGCTTAAGAGAACAAGTAAATGCATCTGCTATAATTTTCAATCAGTAACTCTATTGTTCAAAGAACTAGATGACAATATAAGAACCTTGTAAGTATTTTCTTCAGAAGAGGAGAGGAAACATATAGAATCTGAGACTAAGGTAGGCTGACATGTTGAATTAATACCACCAGGAGCCTGCTGTTTTGCAGACACAATTGCAATGGCTCTATTATGTAACAGAACAATGATTTTCAAAGATTTATGATGAACACATGCAGTAGCAGATATGTTAATAAATTGATTAAGAAAAGTAAAACCCTTTCCAGTATTCTTACTTGGAGGCAGATCCTGCATTTTGGGAATATAAAAACACTCCCTGAAATGCCTCAGCTTATCTTCCTCATCGAGGCGGAGGGCAACCCGCTCATCTGTTGGGTGACATCTAAGTTCAGATGCGATGCGTTGGACTGTGTCAGCTGGTAACTCAAGAGGTGAAGGTTCCATTATAAGTTCTCCTCTAAAAATTGATTTGAAAAAAATTAAAAATAATCTACCCACCATCATTTTTTTGGTAGAAAATTAGCTTTTAGGTAAAACACCTTTTATTTTAACTAAACTTCTCATCTTCCCAACCTCACGAATAATATAATTAACAATCAGCGTTAAACTCCATGCCTGAGTTTTTCTCATGCACATAATAATGAAAATTATAGTAACTTAGGGATGCTGAAAGGACTGAATTAGGTAATGGTGCTCAAGACAAAGTAAGCTCTCAATAAGTGTTAGCTCTTTACATTTTTATTTTCTGAGAAGTGGTCCAAATTAATGATATTCAAACATATATAATGTCAGCACTTTTTCCTTTAGGTGTCTCACTAGGAGGTAACAATAAAGACGCTTTTGTGAAAAGTATAGAAGAGCAGTGCCCCAACTAGCTTATCCTCCTCCCTACCCCACATCCACTCTCCCATCCCCAATGATTCTTGGATCATAGTTTTAGAAATATGAACATATATACAGTAGAACCTTAACAAATTCTTTATTGTGAATAAAAACAATATCGATGAAAAAGTATTGAAACTCCTTAAATAATGTTAGTAATTTTTGCTATATGAAGACCAAAGAGATCTACCTGCTGCTGCTAATGAGAAACTTCTCTCTCACAGTCATACTGTGAGAGGTCATACTGCGGTACGCGGGCCTCTCACTGTTGTGGCCTCTCCCGTTGCGGAGCACAGGCTCCAGACGCGCAGGCTCAGCGGCCATGGCTCACGGGCCCAGCCGCTCCGCGGCATGTGGGATCTTCCCAGACCGGGGCGCGAACCCGTGTCCCCTGCATCGGCAGGTGGACTCTCAATCACTGTGCTACCAGGGAAGCCCCGTACAGAGCATCTTTGAACAAAGCAGGACCCTGTGGTGTTTCTTGAAACCACATCCTGCTTCCTTTCGTCATCATCTAACACTTACCACCTTTTTGGAAAGAAAACTTAAATTTCGGAAAGGGATAAATGACAATGGAGATTTATATTTATATTTATTTTGTATTTATTTTTTTATATTTGTATTTGTTTCCCGAAGTTTTAGTTTTTTGAAATTGAGCAAGAATAGGAGAGGCTTCCTGTTTAAGATGACAGTGCAGGAATATACTGAACTCACTTGACCCCGCAGACACACTGAGTCTACAACTACATATGAAGCAGTTTCCTCTGAAGAAACCTAAAGGGTGGCTGAGCATCAACTACACATCAGGAGAACGAGGAGAAAACCACACTGAAGTGAGTAGAAGAGGCTAGGACACAATCTAGCCTAACACCCTCTTGCCTGTGTGGTGACCCACAATCTGGAGGGAATCAAAACCTGGAGCTTCTCCCTGAGAAGCAAAGGGTTCAGACACCACATCAGATACCTCATGTTTTAAGACATGCATTTAAGAGACAAGCCCCCAAAACAGAAAATTTGGAAAGTCAATAGGGCTGGAGTCCCAAGACTCACAAAAGAGTAGGGACCTGAGTAATAGCTCTTAATGAGCTTATGTGCTCAGACTCACCTGTCCCAGGGGCTGGCTCAGAGGCAGCTGATTGTGCTTAGACTTACAGTCAAGGAGTCTCACCTACTTATATTAAAACTCCGGCCTGAGGGGTGGGCATATAATTTAACACACACATCTAAGAACGTGTTGGAACACTCTCTGGGGACAGAGACTGGTGGGTGTCAAGAAATTTGCTCAGGCTAGCTTTACTTACATACTTGTACTATTGTCAACACCACATATACAGTCTTCCATTTATTTACTCTTTCAATAAATATTTATTGAGCAACTGCAGTGTAGCTCCAAAAACTAGTAGAACAGCAGTATCTAAGAGAGTATATAAATAGTGACTTGTTGAGTTCACTTTTTAGTGGAAGAAGGGAAACATAATTAAATAAAATAATGTAACTTCAGATAGTTTCAAGAGCTATGAGTAGAGAGAGCAGAGAATGGGATAGAGAGTCATTGGGGCATGGAACTGCTACCTTAGAGGGGTGGGTCAAGTGCATCTCTCTGAGGCAGGGATATAGGAGCATTTCTGAATCATGTTATAAAGTTAGGCCTGTGAAGATCTGGACCTGGAGGAAGATGACAGAAAGTGCAAAGGTCCTGAGGTGGAGATGGGTTTGGGCTGTTCAACTAATGCAGTCATGGAATCAAGGAGAAGGGAAGACTATAAGGTAAGAGAAGCAGAGGCAAAAGTTTATCATAAAGAACTTTGAAAGCCAGAAGGGAGTTTGGCTATTTTTCTGTTTAATGGGAACTCACTGTAGGGTCTTGAGTAGGAGAGTGATATGATGTTACTTTACATTAAATAAAAGTCATTTTTTCTGCTTTCTGATGAATTATAAGAGTGAAAAAAAGAGAGGCAAATTAAGGCTACTTTAGTAGTTCCGGAAAAAAATGATAGACTAAATGTGGTGAGGAGAAAAGTAGAAATGTGTGGATTTATGACATATTTTGGAGAAAAAAGTAGATAAATTATCTCTGGTGAGAACAAGAAAGGGAGGGACTTTTAGCTTTGGGATATGAGCAAATATGTTCAAAGTGGTGAAATGAGAAATATCTAGAAAAGAAAAATTTTGAGGAGGAAAATCAGAGTTCTGTTTAGGACATGTTAAGTTTGAGGTGAGTATTAAACATGCAGGTAGAAATATAAAGCTGGGGATTGAATGTTTGAGTCTGTAGCTCATGAGAAAATTGCATCACAAGATAGAAGTTTGATATTTTTCAACTCATAAACTGTACATAAAGTCTAGAACTCTTAGGGACCAACTGAAACTAACAGAGATGAGGTTCTAGAATCTCAGTTCAGTCATCTTTCTTCTACCCCTCACTCTCTCCTCCCACCCCAACCAACACACACAGTGTTAAGCAATTAAGAGTTGTATATCTGAGTATTTTACAATAGACATACTTCCTGTATTCTGTACTTAAATTCTCCTGCTTATTTATTTGACCTCTTCCTTTCTCAATTGCCAATTTTCTCCCCTGATGAGCCATTCTTTATATTCCCCGATAAGGTTACTGAGCTTTATCTGAGTATGTTTTTTAGCTTTTTTTTTAGTTAATAGTTTCCAGTTGCTCCAATTCATGCTTTTGTACGAGTGTCAAAGCTTTTGATATTGACATTGATGGTTCTTTTAATACATGACCAAGCTAAATTATTTGTCCGCTTCATGAAATTTTCTATCTCTGTGATTTTTCTGTCCCTTTGCCTAAAATGTTATACTATCCCTTTTACATATTCAGATCCTAGTCACCCTTCAAGCCCTAGCTCAAATACTGTTGTTTTTCATGAGGCTTGTCATGTTATCTGAGCTAAAAGTAGTCTTTTTTTCTGGACACCTATAAAACCTATGAGCACACCTCTTATGATTATATATTCTGCTAGGTACTATAGTTATTTAGATACATATGTGTATGGGAAAAACCAAACATGCTTGCCATGCCTACAAACTTGATTTTATCTGGGTCTCTACCTATAGTTTTCTGATGAAGCAACCTGCCTTTTAAATAGCAATGACTGTGTCTCCACTGCTTGACATTATCAATCGCCTGGTCACAGTAAGTAGATCAGACCTTTGCTGGACACTCGACCCACTAAAGACAATGCACTGTTTTGTCAATGGTCTGTGAATGCCTTGCTCTAAAAGCTCTAGCTCAACACTCATGATGGTGTTTAGCTGAACATATAATCCAATTCTTCCAAGAATCTGAGCTGTGAGATATAGCTATTTATTCAGTTAGAAACAGAAGCAAAAATTTTAAAGAGTCAAAGAGAGGAGCAATAAAATGGTAGGGTCTAGAAGGAGTATTGTCATGAGTGACTCATTTTTCAGACTCAGACCAAATCACTGATTGTTAAAACATGAAGTGATTCCAACAGCAAGTAAGAATCACTTAGTTACATGATGGCAAGAGATAAAACAGCTATGCCTCCTGAAAAGGTGACAAGACAAGCCAGTTAGGAGAGTCATTGAATCTTTTTGTGCAATAAACTATGTACAAGGCCTGGGAGGCTGCCTGCTTGACTGTTCCAAGAATCCCATGAGCTGTTTTTCTGTCTATCAAGTGTGTCTTTACTATAAACCCATTACTTATGGTAGCTTGATTGAGTTGCTATTGAACTGTATTCTACCTGGGCGCCTGAATCTTGTTTAATTTATCTTTGTAGCCAACCCATTCCTGAGCAGTGCCTTTCAGATAGTGTCCCCCCCGCCCCCAGATGGCAATTGAATAAGATTCACAAAATGGCTTGGTGAATTATTTGACAGGATTAATGACTGTTACTAGAGGAATACCCTCCTCATTCCAACCACAGAGGAAATAATTAAAGGAACATTTTCAATGGGATTCAGAATCAAGAGAGCTTGCCTTATATTTGAGACTTCCTTTGGAGAGTCAGCACTTTCAGAGTTCATCAGGATTGACTCTAAACTCTAACTGGGTTATCTAAATCAAAACACAAATTAATTTTCTACCATCATATTAGCAATAAAATTCAACTTCATTAAAAAAAAATATTTGTATTAATTCATTAGCCTCTTTATATTTGTTTCTTGTTTAATCCCTGTAACAATTCTGAGGGATCAGAGTCATTTTCCCCTATTTTGAGACCAAACTCTGGAACCAATAGAGTAGAAACGAAAATGAAAGAGAAGGATAATAGAGCTCACAATTTGGGCCTGCACTTGCTTGAGGAGCCGAGTCAAATTGTGCTTGTCTTTGACAGGGCATGTGGGTGGAATGTGCAGAGAATTCCTGACCCAAGAGTTGAACCTCTCAGTTCTTTTCCTTCCAATCTTGTTTCCTGATTTTCCTTTCAATGTTTCTTTGGTTCATTCCCTTTCTCTCCCTTTATTTCTTTTTTCAGCCCTGTACTCAGTATGCAAAGCACCACAGGGTATAAATCCATCTACTCTTTTTAATCCTTTCAGTCCCAGCCAGGTAAAGGTTAAAGTGCTGGTCCTACTTCTGGGCCTGTCATAGCCCACTTGTCAAAACCTCACCTGCACTGACAGTAAGATACCTGCTGGTGAAATAGTCTCTCCAGAAGAGCAAACTGGGTGCCACCCTGCCAACAGGCACAGCTCCCGACAGAAGTAAATAAAATCCTCAGTGCCCATGATAACACAGTGCCCTCACTCCAAGAAAGCAATTTATTAACTCATAACAATTCCTGCTAAATTCTGCACTCACTCTGCCATGAATACAATTAGTGCTTAATAAACTGTAAATTTATGCCTTGTTTAGGTTTACCATTTGCAGGTAAATTGACGTACTCTGATATTGAAATAAAGAAATTCAACGCAAGTTTAAAAAAATTCCAAATTTTATACTTCATGTATTTAGTGTTAATTTTATTTTAAAAGTGGACATGTACACATATGGTCTTTAGGCAAGTCACCTAACATTTCTCTGCTGCAATGTTATATAAAACTATCTTAAATTCTACTTCAGAAGATCATGGTTAGGATCAAATAAAATTATTTAAGTAAATTCCTTTCTAAAGAGATAAAAGATAGTCTCATAATATATTTTCATATTAATACCTTGTGATGGAAATTGCCATTTTACTGTCAATTTAGCTTTTGAAATTTTGTAAATTGTGTTTTCCATTTTATTTAGACAGCTAAAACTTTAAAGCTGAAAATCTTATAATCATAAAAACTTTTTAATGGAATTATGGAATTTAGGATCTCCTAGTTGCCCACAGGTCTAAGGTTAAATAGTTAAGTAAATGACAATGAGTACCCAGTAGTTAATCTTTACACAGTTTCAGGTTTCATGCCTGAAATGAGCAAATTATTCACTTGAGTCCAAAGATTAGAACCTGGTAAAGCAAATTATGTAGAAAGTGTGTAGCTTTTCATTGAGAAAGAAAGTATTACGTAATATATGTGCATAGAACAGTGTCCTTTAAATATATCATTGTTTGAGGAATGAGTGACATCACTGACATAGCTGCATACTTCATATCTAAGCTTATATGAATTATATGCTGAATTTCACATTAATAAGTTCAATGCATTTGCTCCCATATTACTACCTAAAAAACACCCCTCCGTCCTCAAAGTAAAAGCAGGAAAGAAAAAAGAAACTCTTTTAGCTATATAGAAAAAATGTGTATCAACCTTCCATTCTTAGGCAAACATTTCACAGAGTGAAAGAGGAAGAAACCTTACTCAAGAAATAGACATTTTCACTTCTCTAAACAAAAATTGAATATGGCTAACAGCACCAAAGACAACTAGAGTTACGAAAACAAAGGACCTAAAGCTTATTTAATAATCTGAATTTTGATCAAATCTTAACATTTAAACTCAAGTACCAAGATTAACTTATTCAACTCTATCTTTTAGTAGATGAATTGCAGTATACTATTGACATCAATTCTTTTTTTTTACTATATTGGTAAAAATCTCTTCATTTAACTCGCAATTTTAAAGGTGAGAACACTTTTAGGGTGTTGCACCGTTTTTATGAAAATAATTTGGGGAGAAAAAGAGAAGAAACTGGCAGAAGAAACCTCTAAAGCATTATGACAAGAATTCTAACAGAGAGAATATCCCTTTAGAAAAATCACTGAATGTATATTTGTGTACAGAGTTATATATATCAGTGTCTCAGGGCTTACCAGCTAGGGTTCCAATGGGGTCCACAGCTCCCGGTTTCAACAAAAAAACAACCTCTCAAGAGTTCCTTACAAATTCATAGAGCAGACTTCTGGGTGAGAAATTGAAAGCACTTCTGCTCAGACTCCACCCTTCGGGGAATCTGTGAGCTAGCTTTAGTTCTTCCCACTCTGCGTATGCTGACTGTCGATCTCCAATCACTGACAAGCATCTAAACAAAATGCTCCTCCTGCTCTGTATTTCAAACACTAGGGGCTCTGCTTAGGGCAGCTCCCTAAGGAGCTCTGACCTTTACACTTAGGTGAACGCTTCTTTGTCCTCCAACTAAGACCTTTGAGAATGGGAGCTACATCCTACAATAATCCTATAGAGTAAATAGATCATCCTCATTTTTGTGTGAAATGAACCAATGAGTTTGTCCAGGAACTAAATCCCCACATTTGCATTCCTTCCTTGCTTTGGGCTATGGAATACACCACTAAGGACTTGGAGAAGAGTTCTTTCCCAACTCTGGGAGATAAGGAAAACTTAGATTTTGAGGCAGTACCCCACTGTCAAAAGCATTGTGAGTTTCTAGTCTGAAGGTAGAGTTTGATATTTAATGAATTAACATTTTAGTCGAAAGTTTAATATTGGCCCTCAATTCTAGAATATACTTTATGGCCCAGTAGGTGGATTTTAAAAAGGCCTAAATCATAAATCTAGACAGTTCACAAAACAATCAAGGAAGAAAGAGTTAAGAGTTTGAAGATCAAGTGGAAACTAGCCTAGGAAACTTCATAAATGGAAATTATTCCTTTAAGCCTGTGAGCTATCTACCTTCATTATCTCTTTATGCTTATTCCCGAGCTTGGGTCTTTTAGTGAATATCCTTTTAGGTATCAAAAACCAAGAGCAAAATGTTTCAGAATGAAGACCAAAGATAGAGACTGGGCCTGAATAATTAACTCACTTGTACATCTACCCCTTGTTGAGCCCCACACCATACCAGATATAGCATTATTTGATTCAATCATCTCTACCATATGTTTGCTGTGTAACTTTGGACAATTTACCTCACCTGTGCTGAGGCTCATATGTCATCTATCAGATGGAGACGTAAAAGTACCTTTCCATCAAGATTACTGAGATATAAAACAATGCACCTAGAGAGCCAATGTACCAAGACACATAAGTTAATAAGTAACACGTCCCTATTTTTTTTTTAGTTAACCAGACCAAAAGCATTACCCGCCAGTGTATGAGAGATGGGGATAAAAGACATGAAGTCACTTTCATGCAAGTAATTGAACATTGAAAAGAAAATGTATTTCATCTCATGAATCTTATCATTACAATAATACTATAGAGTAAGTAGAGTGTCTTAATTTTATTAAGTTGGAAGAATAAAACTTTGAATCCAGAGTATCTCAAATTTTGTGGGTTTTTTTTTTTCTATTTTGCTTATTCCTATGCTGTAAGAGTGTTAGACAATTTGTCCAGTTCTAATATCCAGGAAGGGAGCCTGATGGTGAAGTCTGTGTCATTTTTGGTAGGAGGATTATACACCTTTAACTACAGGAGACAGATATAGATACATAGAGAAGTAGAGATAAAGTGTCTTGCTTTCACACTACTTCTTCTAAAGTCTTTTGATAATGTTAAAGACAATGCCATAAAAATATTGTCTTAAAAACTATTGTTTAACATAGCCACTTTTAAAAAACTTGCTTGGAGGTCTAAGCTGTCATTCTAGTTCTTATATTTTGTATATCTGTCTTTTAAAATTTGTTACCTTCATTCATTTCTTAAAAAGTATTAAGAATATTCTTTGTTCCTGGGGATATAATGGTTTTCCATTATAAAATCTTTATAATATTCACATAAGCCCCTAAAATTATAAAGGATTATGAGATAACAAGTCGTGACAGGAGTGGTGAAAGAAAGATCCACTGCAAGGCCAGCTGTGGAGGGAAAAGAAAGAACAGAGTGAGCTTCCATTTCTTCTTTTTTGGAAACAGAAAGAGGAAACATGTTGCCAGGATAAATGTTGTACCAATTCAGAGTTGTCTATTAATTTCCATGTATGTCATCTGGCCTGTAACATGATATGTCTCTGAAAGGCAGAACATTTGATTTTATCCTCTTCAGAGTTTGCCCATGAATAGAGCTAAGAAAATATCTGTTGAATTAGGTTTTATTTTTTTTTCAGAAGATGATTCATTTCCTTCCATCAAAATTGCTGACTGGGGATATGAGGGAGAGTCTGTTCTCTCAAAACCTAATTCTTAAACAGTGAACTTTATATTTACTCTTCAAGGTTTATTCACTAAGGCTGGGCCAGTGCGTGGCATAAAGTAGTAGACTTCAATGAGGGCTCACAGTATTATTAATCAAATTAAATTCAGTGTAGCAAACTGTTTGTGTAAGAATCCAAGGCTACAGATCCAACTATGAAGCTCTAATACTAACTGTTCAGTAAGTAAAAAGGAGTATAAGATGACTAAGACAAAGATGCTGGTTGGTGGCCAGTTCAGGTCCAACTATTAAAAGTGTTCTGTAGAAGTAAAAGAGAACCTTGGAGGCCAGTGAGGACAGACTGATAAAAAGCTGCAGTCTCAAACTTGGGTGTTGAAGGGTAGCAGAATATGCCACCCCAAAACAGAACTGTAGTAGTTCAGGACATGACATCACAAAACATGCCACTGTGGCATATTGACTATTCTGAGCTATAGGCACTTGAAAAACAGCAAATGCAGGGAGAGGATGTCTCTGAACTCCCTTTATCTGCCTAAAGATAGATCCAAAAGGAACCCAATTTTCATAAATGCCCTCCTCAGAAGTTTCATTAACCAGGGAAGATTGAGTCTTATCACAGAAGAGACTAGAAGTCGGCACCACACACAGACAGACCTTGTCACAAACTATTGTATCTCTCATCCTTTCTTCTAAGGGCCCATTGATCTTTCCTAAAAATCGTTTATTCTCCACAAAGCGGCATACATTCCTCTTCCCTTCCCTATTAAGATGGGAATTTAGCCTGAATTCTAAGCCAGCTCTGAGAGTTATTCATTTTCTCCTGGATATTTCCTATGTATACATGAGGTATTCATGTTAATAAACTTACTTTTTTTTCCTCTTGTTAATCTGTCTTTTATTACAGGGATCCCTAAGAACTCAGAAGGGTAGAGGGAAAATTATTTTTCCTCTCCTACAGTATATAGGAACTTTCACATGGATCTATTTTTTCTAATTAAGTAAAAACATTTAGGAACTCGCTTCTCACTTCTGTGGAGGGAAATTTAATCTGAGTCATTATTAGGACTCTCCTTCCTTCTTCTTCCAAGTGGGTGTTGGAAATACCCCAGACATTTTACACATAGCAAAATACTCTGGGGCCAGCCTAGTAGCTTCCTTCTCTCTCTTCCCTTCTGCCTCTCCTTTCCCAGCCTCATCACTCTACACTGCCAACACTCTTTCCCCTTCCTCTTAGAGTTAACCAATATAACATAAGTTCTCTCAAAACCCAGGTCAGGGGGTTCTTGTCAAGCAATTTCATTCTGAAGCCAAGGAATGCCAAATCTTTTCTATATGGGTAGGGTAAAATATTGGAACAATATCAAGAACAGAACACACACACACACCCAAATTCTCTCTCTGCTCTTTCCTCTCCCCTTTCCTTTTCTCCCTCCTTTCCTCTCCTTCCCTGCCTCCTTCTCTTGCCTTACCTTTTTATCCTTCCCCCTTCTTACTCCCTCCCCTCCCCCCTCTTCCTCTACTCTCCTTAATCCTCCTCCCCTGCCTTTTCTCTCTCTCTTGTCCCCCTCCCTTTCCTTCTTTCTTCTCCATTCCTTCCCTCCTGTCCTCACCCCTTCTCGCCCCTCCTCTCCTTCTCCTCCACTCTTTTCCCCTCCTCTCTTCCCTCTTCTCCCTCTCCCTCACATCTAACAGGGAAAGCAAATAACAGTAAATCACTAGGCTAAATAGATCATCTGTTCTCTCTTTCCTATGAGATATATACTCTGGTTATTAGAAAAATTCCCCAGTAATGAGCACAGGCTTTCCTATCCTCTATATGCAGTATTTTAGTTTTTTGAGGGTTTTTTTTTGGGGGGGGAATACAAGTGTTTATTATAAGCAAATGACATTTTGCCAGTTGTTACTTAAAATTCATTTGTAGGGACTTCCCTGGTGGCGCAGTGGTTAAAACTCTAGGCTCCCAATGCAGGGGGCCCAGGTTCGATCCCTGTTCAGGGAACTAGACCCTACATGCATGCCACAACTAAGGAGCCAGAGAGCCTCAACTAAGGAGCAGGCGAGCAGCAATTAAGGAGTCTGGCTGCCACAACTAAGACCCGGCACAACCAAATTAATTAATTAATTATTTTAAAAATTCATTTGTAAACTAAAATTCGTATAACCCACTCACTTTTTCCTAGATCAAATTTTCCCCCTCACTGTTAGATTCAGAGGCATTCAAGGCAATCTATATGTTGTGCTCTAGCAGGGGAACTTGAATATTCTCTGTTAGATATGTTTGCATATTGATTTGCCCAAATATCTGATTGTTTATATGAAGAACTGGAATTAACAAAATTATCTAGTTTTTCCTCTGTATTCAAATAGTAAGCAGATAAAAGAATCAGAGCTGAGCTACAAAGAGTTTTCAAAACAGTTTTGAAATAGGCAAATGCTTTTAATACTGCTGGCCCTATTTCAATGAGTCATCACATCTGAATAGAGGGAACTTTAATGAATTAGAAAATGACCATTAAGGATTTTAAAACTGCCACTCTAGGGCTTCCCTGGTGGCGCAGTGGTTGAGAGTCCGCCTGCTGATACAGGGGACACGGGTTCGTGCCCCGGTCCGGGAAGATCCCACGTGCCGCGGAGCGGCTGGGCCCGTGAGCCATGGCCGCTGAGCCTGCGCGTCTGGAGCCTGTGCTGCGCAACGGGAGAGGCCACAACAGTGAGAGGCCCACGTACCGCCAAAAAAAAAAAAACTCCCACTCTAGAGCAAGGGCTTGCTTTCAAATAAACCATTTTGTAGTAGTAGTTATGCTTTTACTGTTTGTTTATTTAATAACTGATTTTCTTAAAGTAATGTTGTTACTGCTATCATCCTCTTGATCAGGAGAGGTTTTCTGAGGTTTCTATAAAACAGAAGACACAAAATAATGAGTATATTGACATCATTAACTTCATGACAGCAGGACTAAAGTTTTGATAACTGCAAAATGGGAACAGGCAACGCAAATGTTATTTTCCTCCTTCCTTCCTTTCCTTCCTTCCTTTCTTTCTTTCTTTCTTTATTTCTCTTTCTTTCTTTTTCTTTGTTTCTTCCTTCCTTCCTTCCTTTCTCTCTCACTTTATTGAGATAACATTTGTCTATAACATTATATGTTTCATGTGTACAACATTACATTTCAACCTCTATATACACTACACTGTGCTCACCACCAAAAGTTTAATTTCCATCTGTTACCACATAGCTGGCCCTCTTTTACCCATTTGCCCTCCCCCAGCACTCTTTTCCCTCTGGTAATCACTACTTTGCTCGCTGTATCTATGTGTTTGTTGTATTTGTTTGGTTTAGTTTGTTCATTTATTTTGATTTTTTTGGGTTTTTTTGTTGTTTGATTTTATATTCCATATATGAGTGGAATCATATGTTATTTGTCTTTCTCCATCTGACTTGTTTCACTTAGCATAATACATTTTAGGTCCACCCATGTTGTTGAAAATGGCAATATTACTTTTTACATGGCTGAGTTGTACTCCTTTGTGTGTGTGTGTGCATGTGTGTGTATATATATATATATATATATATATATATATATATATATATACACACACACCACATCTTTTCCATTCATTCCATAAATAGACATTTAGGTTGTTTCCATATCTTGGCTATTGTAAATAATGCGGCAATGAACATAGGGGTGCATATATCTTTTTGAATTAGTGTTTTTGTTTTCTTCAGATAAATACCTGGAAGCGAATTAGCTGAATCGTATGGTAGTTCTATTCTTAATTTTTTTTCTAATCTCCATAGTGTTTTCCATAGTGACTGCACCAGTTTACATTCCCACCAGCACTACACAAGGTTCCCATTTCTCCACATTCTCTCCGACACTTGTTATTTCTTGCTTTTTTGATCATAGTCATTCTTATGGGCATAAGGTGATATTTGTGGGTTTGATTTGCATTTCCCTAATAATTAGTGATGTTAAACATCTTTTCATGTGTCTATTGGCCAACTGTATGTTTTCCTTGGAAAAATGTCTCTTCAAGTCCTCTACCCATTTTTTAATTGGGTTGTTTGTTTTTTAGTTGTTGTTGAGTTGAATGAATCTTTTATATATTTGGATATAACCCCTTATCAGATGTATGATTTGTAAATGCCCCATTCAGTAGGTTATCTTTTCATTTTATTGACAGTAGCTTTTGCTGTGCAGAAGCTTTTTAGTTTGATGTAATCCCACTTGTTTATTTTTGGTTTTTTTTGTTTTTTTCCTTGCCTGAGGAGACATATCCAGAAAGACATTACTAAGACTGCCATCAAAGAGCATACTGTCTAGGGCTTCCCTGGTGGCGCAGTGGTTGAGAGTCCACCTGCCGATGCAGGGGACACAGGTTTGTGCCCCGGTCTGGGAAGATCCCACATGCTGCGGAGCGGCTGGGCCCATGAGCCATGGCCGCTGAGCCTGTGCATCCAGAGCCTGTGCTCCACAATGGGAGAAGCCACAACAGTGAGAGGCCTGCGTACCGCTATAAAAAAAAGAGCATACTGTCTAAATAGCAGTTTTATGGTGTAGGGTCTTACATTCAGTTTCAATCCATTTTTTTTTTTTTTTTTTTTGTGGTACGCGGGCCTCTCACTGTTGTGGCCTCTCCCGTTGCGGAGCACAGGCTCCGGACGCACAGGCTCAGCGGCCATGGCTCATGGGCCCAGCCGCTCCGCGGCATGTGGGATCTTCCCGGACCGGGGCACGAACGCGTGTCCCCTGCATCGGCAGGCGGACTCTCAACCACTGCGCCACCAGGGAAGCCCTCAATCCATTTTGATTTTTGTGTATGGTGTGAGATAGTGATCTACTTGCATTCTTGTACATCTGGCTGTCCAGTTTTCCCTACACCAGTTATTGAAGAGACGATCCTTCCTTTCTCCATGGTATGGTTCTTTGCTTCTTTGTCATAAATTAATTGTCCATATATGTGTGGTACTATTTCTGGGCTCTCAATTATGTTCCATTGATCTGTGTGCTTTTTTTCTGCCAATATCATGCTGTTTTGATTACAATAGGTTTATAATATAGTTTGAAATCAGGAGTGTGATATCTTCAGCTTTGTTCTTTTTTCTCAGGATTGCTTTGGCTCTTTGGGGTTTTTGGTGGTCCCATATAAATTTTAGGAGTTTTTTGTCCTATTTCTGTGAATAATGATAGGGATTGCATTGAACCTGTAGATTGCTTTAGGTAATATGGACATTTTTAACAATGTTAATTCTTCCAATCCATGAGCATGAAATATCTTTCCATTTATTTATGTCTTCTTCAATTTCTTTAAACAACGTCTTATAGTTTTCAGTATATAGGTCTTTTACCTCTTTGGTTAAACTTATTCCTAGGTATTTTATTCTCTTTGTTGTGATTGTAAATGAGACTGTTTTCTTAATTTCTCTTTCTGTTAGCTCTTTGTTAATGTACAAAAACACAACAGATTTTTCTATACTGATTTTGTGCTCCGCAAGCTTACTGTATTGGTTTATTATTTCTAATAGATTGTTTTGGTGGCATCTTTAGAGTTTTCTCTATATATAATCATGTCATCCAGAAATATGTACAATCATGTCATCCAGTTTTACTTCTTCTTTTCCAATCTGAATGCGTTTTATTTCTTTTCCTTGCCTAGTTGCTCTGTCTAGGACTTCCAATATAACATTGAATAAGAGTGGTGAGAGTGGGCATCCTTGTCTTGTTCCTGATATTAAAGAAGTAGCTTTCAGTTTGTTACCATTGAATATGATAGCTGTGAGTTCATCATATATGGCTATTATTATGATGATGTTTGTTTCTTCTGTACCCATTTTATTGAGAGTTTTTGTCTTGTCAAATAGTTTTTCTGCATGTATTGAGATGAACATGTAATTTTTATCCTTCATGTTGTTAATGTATTGAATTATGCTTATTGATTTATGATGTTGAACCATCAACACATCCTGGAATAAATCCCACTTGATCATGGCAGTTTCTGCTGAGGAATCTGTTGATAACCTGATGGGGGTTCCTTTGTAGTTTACTATCCTTTTCTTTTCCTGGCTGCCTTTAAAATTCTTTGTCATTGACTTTTGACAATTCTCCAGAAAAAAACTTAAAGTCATAGAATCTAACTGATAGAGAGTTTAAAATAGCTGTCATGAAGAAACTCAATGAGCTACAAGAAGACTCAGAAAGGCAGTTCAATAAGGTCAGGAATAAAATTAATGATCAGAAGGAATACTTTACCAAAGAGACTGAGACTCTAAAAATGGACCAAACAGAAATTCTGGAGCTGAAGAACTCAATAAATGAGATGGAGCATTGGAAATAGAGCAGACCATAAGGAAGAGAATTATTAAGCTCGAAGACAGAAAGCTAGAAATGATTCAGGCAGAAGAGGAGCAAGAACTAAGTTTTTTTTTTTTTTAAATGAAGAAACTCTATGAGGACTATCTGACTCCAACAGAAAAGGCAATATAAAGATAATGGGTATTCCAGAAGAAGAAAGGGAGAAGGGAGTAGATAGTTTATTTAAAGAAATAATAGCTAAGAAATTTCCAAACCTAAGGAAAGAACTGGATATACAAGTCCATGAAGCTAAGAGAACACTTTTGTTGAGTTATGGATGTTTCATTGGTTGTAGTTTGTGTGTAGATTGAAGGGGTGAGACAAAGAAAGTGTCTTCTGCCATGATGCTGATGTCACGCATGCACAATTTCCATTAAAAGGCAAAGATTTATACACTAGAATTTTTTTCACAGTACAAATACAAACACAAATGCCCTCCTTTTACTTTAATAACTCACTTCTCCTTAAAACATTTTTAATATTAAAAGTGACTATCAAGAGAGGCAATGAAGGGTGGATGTTCGTAGGTGACTCTTCAAGATCCTCTAGCATTTGACTTTTCTTCCTGTGATTCTCTGGCAAAATGGTTTCTAGCACCACTAACAAATGCTGTAAAAATTCTCATTGTGCATGTGCCCATTATCTAGACACCAGCTTTGCTGGTTCCTACTCATTTATTTCCCACAGCTTTTATAGTACACATCCACCAAAATATAGCAATTTCCTAAATCCCACACTGAACATGGGAGAGATTTTATTAGTTAGAATCCAAAGGATGTTGCAGTAAGTTCCTAAGGGCCAACAGGAAATGCTTCTACGGGGCTCTTCTTTAGAAAAGGAAAGTACATTGTATTAGAGAAGAGTTAGTAAGAAGTAGAAAATAACATTCATAAACTTGAAATTTAACTTGCATTTATATATGAGAATAATATCCTGCTTTATAGAAATATTTCTATAATCTGGAAAAAAGAGATTATTTTTTTAAATGATACACATTTTCAAAATTGACTGAACTGGAGGAATACTTGAAAAGAACAATTCCTTCAGAAGAGGTTAGAAATGAGTTTAAAGAGCTGTCATACAGAAGGCAATATGAAGTTTGAATACTTTTGTACAACTATTGTTAAATTATAGTTCAGCTTAAAAGAATAGGAGATTCCCATATTATTCAAACTATTCCAGCCCACTGGGGGAAAAATGAGCTTTC
Source organism: Kogia breviceps (assembly GCF_026419965.1). Classification (NCBI taxonomy): domain Eukaryota; kingdom Metazoa; phylum Chordata; class Mammalia; order Artiodactyla; family Physeteridae; genus Kogia; species Kogia breviceps. The sequence continues at coordinate 114,502,588 of NC_081311.1, read as the reverse complement.
CTGTTTATTTTCTGAAGTTTTTCTAATCTCAATTCCAAACTTGATAATGTAGGAGTGTAAGGTACAAAAGACTGTTTTCATTAAAAAGAAAAAAGTGTTGATAAAGAATCATATTGCTTAACTGTTTTCATTAGAATCATTTATATTTATTCATGATATATTAATTCTGTTTAAAATAAATTATAGCTATTTTCCACTGCATTGTTTTAACATATTTTGTTCTTCTTTACATGGCTTTCAACTGTTTCTTTTTCTTCAGCTTATTTATCTATTTTTTCTCTTTTATTTTCTTATATATATATATATATTTTCTTTGCTTTTTACAGCAGTTTTAGATTCATATCAAAAGTGAGCAGAAAGTACAGAGAATTCCCATATAATACTTCCTTCTCAACTGATTTTTAATATTAATTTTTCTAATCATATTTCTTGCCTTAACTTTTCATCTTTGTCCAATCTGATCCTTGTGTTTCCTTCTTATTACTTGTTACTCCAATATTGATTCTTTTATAATTTTAACTCTTTTTTACTTTTTAAAATCTCTTTCCCTGCTTTATTTCATAACTCACTTTTACATTTTCAATTTTTATTTTATTTATTTTAATCTTTGTTATTTTAAATTATTTATTTCTTTACACAGATGGACCTTTATTATTTCTTGTTATGCCATTTTAATTTATTTTATTATTTATTGTTTATTATTATTTATTTTTACTCAACTTATTTGTTTGTATTCTGTTCTTTCATTTTATCTCATTGGTTTTATTTCATAATTCTTTAATTCTTTGCCAGTTACTTTAAATATTCACTATTAACAATTGTAATTGCTTTTAATTTTATGTTATTTTCCTACAAACAGTAAGAGCTAGAGGGGGTGTGGAGGAAAGGGAACCCTCCTACAGTGTTGGTGGGAATGTAAATTGGTACAGCCACTATGGAGAACAGTATGGAGGTTCCTTAAAAAACTTAATAGAACTGCCACATGATCCAGCAAACCCAATCCTGGGCATATATCCAGAGAAAACCAAAATTCAAAAGGATACATGCACTCCAGTTTTCATTGCAGCACTATTTACAATAGCCAAGACATGGAAGCCAACTAAATGTCCATTGACAGAAAAATGTATAAAGAAGTTATGGTATACACATATACAATGGAATATTACTCAGCCATAAAAAGAATGAAATAATGCCATTTGCAGCAACATGGATGGACCTAGAGATTATCATACTAAGTGAAGAAAGTCAGAGAAAGACAAATATGATATCAATCATATGTGGAATCTAATTTAAAAACGTTACAAACAAACTTATTTACAAAACAGAAGCAGACTTATAGATATCGAAAACAAATTTATGGTTTCCAAAGGGGAAACATGGCGAGAGGGATAAATCAGGAGCTTGGGATGAACACACGCATACTACTATATATAATATACATGACCGATGGGGACCTACTGTATAGCACAGTGAACTTTACCTGTGATAACCTATATGAGAAAAGAATCTAAAAAAGAATGAATACATGTATATGTATAACTGGATCACTTTGCTATACACCTGAAACTAACACAACATTGTAAATCAACTATATTCCAATAAAATTAAAATATTAAAAAATAGGTTATCTTTCTATGGTATATAGAAAACCATTTAATCTGGTGGGTGGCCCAAGCAGGAAGAGTTTGTGATGGACAAGGAGATAAGAAAAAGACAAAGAACCTTAGTGATTGTTCAGGTTACTGTCATGCAATGTAAACCTTTTTCTACGTAAATTTCCAGCCAAAAGTCTTGTGTCTTATTCTTGATGGAAATAAAAAAATAGTGTTGGTGTTCAACACATTATGATTTGGTAGAGTAAAGAGACAACGTTTAATGGACTGAGATAGTCTACAAAATGAAATAAATTTGTTCAAGTAGGAATGCAGGAAAGAGGTGATGAAAAGCATATTCTCCCCCTCACCACACATATCCTTGGAGCAAGGGAAGGCATTCTGAGGATGCATATCCTCAGGTATCATTAGCATTTAAAGGAACATGGTGAAATCTGTGACAACTGGATGACTTTTGAGGATCTTCAGACTTTACCTCAGGCTGCACAGTTGAACCTTATTGCTTTTGGCTCTTAATGAATTTGGATCTTATAGAACTCCAATTTGACTTTCTGCTTCAGTGTGACTTGAGAGGAGTAAAAGGAACAGAATCATGCATTTCCCTTTATATATATTTTACCTCAAAACATGATTTTGCTTTGAAAAATTATAGGAGAGGGGCTTCCCTGGTGGAGCAGTGGTTGAGAGTCCACCTGCTGATGCAGGGGACACGGGTTCGTGCCCCCGTCCAGGAAAATCCCACATGCTGTGGAGTGGCCCATGAGCCATGGCCGCTGAGCCTGCGCGTCTGGAGCCTGTGCTCCGCAAAAGGAGAGGCCATAGCAGTGGGAGGCCCGTGTACCGCAAAAAAAATAAAAAATAAAAAAAATAAATTTATAGGAGAAATATCATTCAGGTCTTAGTTTTTTAAAAACCATGAAGAATTGTGCTACTCTTTGCTTTGGCTGCTAGGGCGGTTAAAATCAACTTTTTGCACTACCTCTAGTGAGACTTTTCATTTAAATCACTGAGTTCTAATTTCCTCTTGTATTTACTGTACACTAATCTTTCTATGGGAGCAGTATATTTATGTTTTTCAACCTACATGTGGCCTTTTAGTTCATAATATAAATTCACCACCCTGGTTAAATGATAATGGACAAATAAGTAAATAAATAAGAAGGTGATTATTACTCCCATACAAATTTACCCTCTCTCACTTTGACTGGTCCCTAATTGCTGCTCAGTAATCCAGTTACTCCTTACTTGTTGATTTAGTATTATATGCTCTAGAGAATCCATTTAAAATATTTACCCTCATGGTCCTTCCTCTGAGGAAGCCTTCAAAATGCAGGGTCAGATCTCCATAGTCTTCCCTGTTGGATCAGAGCATCCCTAGGCTATTCTATGAGACAAGGAGCCTTTATGGTCTGGATGTTTGTTGTGGTGTCCAAGCCAGGAAGTAGCTGTAGCGTGGTCAGTAACTAGCTACATCTCCTACGCAGTTTACTTAGGACCTACTTTCAACAGGGCAGTTTATAAATCCTCTGACGTCTAACTTTTCAGTTATCTTTGTTCTTTGTTCTTTATAATTATTCCTAAGGAATTCCTGTAACTATTACACTCACAAGAGGCTCCTGTAACTTTATTGTGCCTACAAGAATGGACTTTTGGACTCACTGCCCTAATCCAGTACAGATGAAAGAGGAGGTTAATGTTTTACTAACAGCAATTAGTAGCCAAGTAGGACAATCTGAAATTTAAATTTATAAAAGAAAACTAATAGAAAACAAAAACATCATCAATAGGAAAAAGATGTGCAAGAGGAATTGTTCTTAATTTCCTTTTATCTGTGACTCTATGAGATCGCAGAATCATCATCCTATAGTTACTTTACAGAAAGCATGGAGTCCTCAATTTGACCAAGTACTGTTTAGTCATCCCTTCTGTCCCTTTCTACCCTCACTGCTTGTCCAAGTCTAACATGTCATCACTTTATGACTTCCTTTTGACTTCTTTCGGACAGTCTCTTAACTTGCTTCCCTGTCTCTATATTTCCCCTGTAATCTAAATTCCATGTCATTCACAGATTAATCTTTCAAATCATGTGTTAAATGCTACTTACAGGACTTTTAAAATTGTATCCAGGAAGGATGAAGTAATTGACATGACATAGAAAGTATTTTATGGTTTGGACTGTGCCTACCTTTGAAGCCTCATTTTGGGCCCTTCTTCCCCATGGATGCTATAATCCAGCCATGCTAAACTCACTATGAGAATTTGATGCCCAAACTCTCCACCCACTTCTGTTTTTCCCTATGTTGTTACTTCCCTCTGGTTGAAATGTTATTTTCTCTCTTGATTGCCCTCTTCCAAAAATGAACTTAAGTTTTCACTTAGCTCAGGATTTTCTATATATTCCAGTTGGAGTTTATTGTCTGTTTTATAATGCTTCTTATGATATTTTATTTAACTGAGTGATTATGCTTTGACAGAGTTAAAGTCAGAAGCATGACTGAGGTATCCAGGAGGTGTGAGGGGATTTATCTACCCAGTATAGTCCAATTCTTTTTTGTTGTTGCTGAAGCAGTAAATAAGCATGGCTTAGAATTTAGGCCCAGGTGACACAGGTTTTTCTGTTGTGAGATGACTTAGCTAACTCTTGTCATTGTGGGTAAAGTGAATTGCTCCTCCACTTTCCTCCCACTACCATAATGACTGCAATTTCTTATGATGACAGCTGATCTGTGTACTTTCCTCCACTCTTATGTCTCTTTTCTATATTCAGAGTGGAATAGAGTTTAGAGATTGTTCTCTAGCCTGTTCTATTTTCCAGAATTACTTTTCTGGATAAGATATTCTTTACAATTTCCCATAAGACCATGCCACCTGCTTTGGGAGAACTCCAGGGCTCACCATGTGAGATATGAATGCACTCTTCGCACCCAGACATGTTAGGTCTGAGTCTTTATTGTATTCAGCAGCTATTCTTCATAATTTGTCATTTGCAAGTATAGCCATTACCCATTTTATTAAAGAGAGAGTTTTCTTCTCCGTTTTCTAGAAGTTTTCTTTTCAGTTTTCTCTTGGCTTCAAAGAGAAGAACAGAGTAGAAATGCCTTTAAAGTGCCTCCTTAACTGCAAGCTCCCCTTAAATCTCACTTCCACTTCTACTATATCACTGAACCTCTTCTCTGGTACAGCTCTAATGATTTCCTAATTGACAAATTCAAACTGCCTTCTCTGCTGACAGCCTCTACATTGAAAGCTCTTGTTCCTATCAGTTCTTTTATAGTGCAAATCTCTTAAGCAGGCACAAATCAAGTTGATAAAAGTGAAAGTTATATTTATTTTTTAAATGTTAATTTTTAAGGTTTTTCTGATATCCAGAGATCTACTTTTGGTCTTCAAATAGAAAAGTATATTGAAATACTACCATTTTTTGGTCAATGCTCTGTAAAAACTATTTTAATGTATATATCACTGTTATAAAAATGATAAATAAAACATGGTAGAGGTATGCAATTTTAATTAAAATATAGGAAAGACCCACCAATAAAACCAACATATTCTTTGAGAAGCCATCAACTTAATAAAAATACCCAACATGTACTAAAACTAGCTGTAGAAGCACTAGAAAAAATATGCTTTATCAGAGCTTCTTTCTTCATATCACAACCTCACAGCCAACCCTTTCAAAAATGAAGTTGCCTCTATTATGAGCAATCATAAGTTTGGTTGGGGAAATATATACACAAATATCCACAGAGTTAGAATTAATTCTTTCCCTTGTTTAACCACAAAAATGATTGTGCTTACATTTTCAGCTAAAGAGACTTTATGAAAAGCTTATTTTTTGCAACTCTGCCTCTTAGCCTGAGTTGACCTAAGGTCTTTGCTTATTAAAAGAGTCCTATTCATGATTTATGAGATATGACTAGTGTGTTTATTACTATTGCTTCTTGTGCTCTACATCTTGATTACAGTATAATTACACAATTAAAAAAAAACACTTCTTACTATGAGTGTGAAAGTTGGGTCCATTAACATAGACTTTACAGAACAGTGTGCAATACCTTCTTAATAATCCAAACACCGTAAGAAAACACATATATTGCTCGTTGAATTACATAAGAGGGTTAGCTCAGTTTAGATAGCCCTAGCATATGCACAGGCCTTAAATACATGATTTGTACATGGTAATCCAGTTGATTAATTAATTGAATTTATTGATTAATGTAATAAAGGTGAATAGCTGATCTAAAAACTTCCAAGAATAGTAGTTATTTCATATTTACATTTGATCTATTAAATCTCCAGAGAACATAATTAGAATTTAATTATTCAAAGTATCCTGAAAATACATCCCCATGGAATTGGGAAGAAGCAATGATGTTTCTGCTTGGTGAAGTCAGAGAGTATTCCAAAGAAGTGTCTACACTTACCTGAAGCTACTCATTTCTTCTTTGCCTGTGACAGTCCCTCTTAATGGAGCTCACACTGTACTCTTTTCCTCTGTGCCTAGATGTGGTCTTTCATGTTCTTTTTTTTTTTTTTTTTTTTCTCTTTTTAAATTTTATTTATTTATTTTTGGCTGCGTTGGGTTTTTATTACTGTGCACGGGCTTTCTCTAGTTGAGGCAAGCGGGGGCTACTTTTTGTTGAGGTGTGCGGGCTTCTCATTGCAGTGGCTTCTCTTTGTTGTGGAACATGGGCTCTAGGCACGTGGGCTTCCGTAGTTGTGGCTCATGGGCTCTAGAAAGCAGGCTCAGTAGTTGTGATGAACAGGTTATTTGCTCCACGGCATGTGGGGTCTTCTCAGACCAGGGATCGAACCCATGTCCCCTGAATTGGCAGGCAGATTCTTAACCACTGCACCACCAGGGAAGTCCGGTCTTTCATCTTCTTAACAGAGTACTTCAGGAACTAATTTTAAAAGGGATGGAATGTTTTTACCAACCTAGGCTGAGCATCTTAGACAAACTTGACATAGACAAGTGAATATAAAATGCTCCCAGAACTCCTTGCTAGTAAAGAATCTGGCCGAGAACAGAGGTATTGGTTGAAGGAGCCACGGATGGGCACTGGAGTGAGAATTTATCAAACACTAGCAATTTACTTTAATGATCATTTCCTGAGAAGTTCTAAAATATTTTCAATGTTTCGAGAATTGGTTTAGTAACTAAATGGAAAAGTTTCTACTAAGAGAAAACTCCATGCACTTATAAGAACATTCTACTTGCCCCACTGTTTTTCGTACCTATCTCGGTTTGCCAGTATCTATAATACAGATTTTAGAAATCATATTTTGCCTCATGAATTTAAGAATGATTCCATTTTCTATCATGACATTGGCAGTGCTGTTTTTTCTTTCCTTTCTAAGTTTGTTCTTCAGTAAAGAAATCAGATACAACTTTGGCTTTGTATTTCCTGATACCTCCCTCAAAATGATTTGACATGTTGGGTGATAAATCATGCACTAGAGGCAAGAGTAATGGTGATGAAAGTATTGCAGTTTGAGACTATAAGTATATGGATTCAATGGATACTTTTGGCCCAAATGAAAAGATGAGAGTTCCTCCATCATTATTAGCAGGTCAGGTGCTTGCTGCACAAAGGCAGGTCAGCTTTAAGGGCAGGGTCTGCTTCCCACACAGGCAGGAGTGCCAGGCTAATGGGAGTTCAAGAGCAGAGTTATGGCTGCTGATTTCCCAGCTACATCCTCCTCCATTTATCACCACACTGTATATTCTCAGAGACTTTGGTGAGGGAATAAATATAGGACAGAACAAATTATTCAATTTCAATTTAGACTAAAATTAAATTTAAATCTCATTTTATATGTGTATCTAAGTCCCACAAAAGTGTCAGTTCAATTTGAAACAAGCTTAATAAATAACAAGTATATATTTAATCCTATCTAAGTGTTAAGTATTGTACTAGGGTTTCATTTGTATTATCTCCCTTAATCTTTAGAGGAAAGAAAAAAAGAGTTATAAGTACTATTACTGTTTTACTTTACAGAGGAGGAAATGCGTCAAAGGAAATAAAATAAAATGTGTGTGTGTGTGTGTGTGTGTGTGTGTGTGCACGCGCGTGCGTGAGAGAGAGAAAGAGAGAGAGAGAGAGAAGGGACTATTCCATGCAATACAGACCCTCAATACACACTAGTAGATACTATAGTAAAAGAGAAAAACAAAATAATTGTATCTGGGATCAAAAAATAAATTAAAAGGTAAATATTTCTGTGGATAAGAAATAGAAAAACAAAACAAAACAAAAAACCAAAGCAGTGAGTAGGGTTGAAGTTATGGTCCTGCAAGGCTGTGGATCTGGGTGAAAAAAAGAAAGCGTACACATTTGGCTGCTATAGGAAACAAAAGTGCCAATTACAAGTTGAGCTAACAGAACTATGACTGCTGCCTTAGAAAAAGAGAGAGGGATGAGTGGGCTGGCATGATTCTGATAAAGCAGTTAAAGTGGGGGAGAGAGAATGTAAATAATCACATGACATTCTCTTTTTCAAAATAAGTCTGCATATTAAGTAGTATAGTACTGAAAGACATACTCAGTGATTAAATACTCATGATAAATTCACTCTGTATAAAATTATAATAGGAATAAGTATGTTTTCAATTATTAAAAAAACCATGAAAACCAAAACAAGAAGATATGAGTATAAAAGAAATATCAATTGAAATCTTGGTAATAAAAAGATAGACACACAAAAATCCATACATATAATAACCCTAGGCTGAACACAGTTGAATAGAGAATTATTATAGAGCAGGACTTCGGCTGCTCCCTAATGTAAGCTGACCAAACTATATACCTACTATATTGTAGTGAAATTCACTACAATTTCACTTCTGGCAACCCCAGTCTTTTCCCCCAGATACATAATTCTAAACCTGTGCCCTTGGACCCAATTCAGCAATTCCATATGCAACTGAAACACAGTTACCCTATTTCCAAAGAGAGACAATCCAATCTTCATCCAAATTAAAGTTTCCCTCTAAAAACAGGAATTTTAGGATACAATACGTGTTGTTAGGAAACTTGGGATATTCTTGTTCTTTATAAATATGGTTTCTCATTATTCTGACATTCATGACTACTAATAAAAATGAACCCAGACACCCATTCCCACTTTAAAGCAGTGGAGGAAAACTATTATAAAGAAATGTCAGTGAAATGGGAGCAATATGCCCTTGATATAAAACATACACAAATACTACAGGACAGGAATAACAAAACTCACTTTTCTTGTTTGAAGGATCTCTTGCCCATCATCCTCCATAACAATATATAAGGATACTGTTCCACTTATTTGGTTTTTGGTTTTAAATCCATTCTCGAGGATTTCCTTTGATGGATATAGAATAATATGGTTTTGAATATTTGCCTGTCAACAAATAGGGGTTTTTTTGCAGGTGAGCTTGGTGTAGATACTTAGGTTCCAATCCTTTTCTTTCAATAGCCTATAGATGTTATTCCATACACTTCTTCCTTTGGTATTATAAGGGAAAAGCTCAATGCCAGTCTTATTGGTTTTCCTTTTTAAAAAACAAAAAAACAGAAAAATAACTTGTTTCTTTTGTGTGGAATCTTGTTAGAAGTTTTTTTCTATTTTTAGAATTCAGAAGTTTGGCCCCAAAATTTCTTCGTGGGTGTGCACATGAGCATATGCTCATATGTGCATATGCATGGGCAAATTCTTCTCTATCATTTCTCTAGCAATTGTCTCTCCCCAACCTCTTTGTTCCCTTTTTCTTTAACTCCTATGTTTCAGGTGTTAGACTTCCTGGATATGTCTTACAAGTTCCTTGTCAGTCTCTTTGCATTTTTATCCTTTCAAGATTTCAGAATACTGCCTCATTTTTAACAATCACCATCTACTTTTTCAGTATTTCTAATATTTTTTTAAATTCAAAAATTACGTTTCCATACCTGAAAGCCTTATTGTGATCATTGAATTAATCTCAGTGTTCCTTTTTATTTCTCTAACAGTTTCATCTGTTTCCTCCAGATTCAATTTCAAGGTGAGATTCAAATTCAAATTCCAGATTCAAATTCACTGGAAGAACCTACTTGTTTGGATTGTTTTCTTTGGGTGTTCTGTGTTATGTGCTAAATTTTCTTAAGCATATATTTACTCTTGGCTTTATTTGCCTTTATGACTCAGATCAAGCTATTGAGCTATCATGAGGGATACAAGTGGTGGGAGGTTCTACAGTATTTACAACTGGGCATTGATGATGTACCACCTGCAATCTGTCTGCCCTCTATTGAGGCTCCATCAGTAACACTTTATACTTCACAGTCTCTTTCACTGAAAAGTTTGCTATTTTATGAGATTTAGGTTAAAGTGTGTCCAATGGTATGATGCTCCAGCATTTCTTCCAAGGCTTGAGTGCTCTTAGCACTACACACTTGTTCAAATGCCACCTTCCTTCCCAGCAGTCTATGGATTTCTGCAGATTGAGTTTTCTCCAAGAACCTCAGAATTTAATTCTCATCCCGAGACTGTCTACCCTCTGTCTCCAGGCATCCTTCTGGCTAAAAGAAGATAAACTTTCTGCATATAGCTTCTCTTTTTTTCCAGATCCAAGCTTGGGTCTGGGTTTGAGGGCAGGAGTTCTGTTTTTCTGGCCTCAAGCTTTCATGTGGAGAAGCTTCAGCTTCAGTTACTGTTTTGCTCCAACCACTTCTGAGTTTTCTGTATTTTAGAACTGATCATCTGTGGAAAAGTTGCATTTTTTATGGCTCACCCATGTAGTCAGTTTATCAGGACAGGGTTGAGCTCAAAAAGGGCAAAGGCCTATGTTTTTTACTGGGAGAATAGATTTGATGCAGTGCGGAGGGGTAGGAGCCCACTGCCTCTACACTTCAGACCAGTTTTGAACGGTAATAGAACTATCCTGAACTTAGAGTTTAGATAGTGGTATGCTTAATTATTTCCTCATTGCCTCAATACCCAACAAAGCCTAAGACTTTTACAATCTATTCAGTAGTGCTTCATATAAGAGCAGTAGCTGAGGATATTGGAATTGAGAGGGTTGGATGGTCAGAACATCTATTGAGGAATCATTTTTCCAGAACTTCTTTTGGTTATTACATTTTTACTTGATGTTTATGGAGCTCCAGCTCTTTTTCTAACAATAACAATACATGGACTGTCCATTTTCCATGGATATGTTACACTGATGAATTCAACTACTTCTTTTGCTCATCATTGCATAGAGAGATTATTCTAGTATCTATATTTTCAGATCTATCAGTTTTTCTTCTCCCAAGCCACCTTACATTCATTACAAAAGATCTATTGAAAACATAACCAATGAAAAAGTACCACCATCATGCCTCATTTATCTTCTTCAGGAATAACTTCAGAAAAAAACCCAACACCATCCTACAGCACATTCCCATAATTACAGGCACTCACTGTGGCCCCCACAAGCTTTAACTTAAAACTGTGGTTGAAATCAACTTGTTCTTACACCATTGGGCTTATTCTTCATTACAGAGTTGTTCGTGTAAATGCCTCTGAGTTATAGTTATATTGGCCATCAATTTCAAAGCAGGCCTCTCCAGTGTTTTTTTATATGTAATATCCATACCATTCTTAATGATGGTAATCATAGGCAGTGTTATAGAGAAGTCTTGATTACTAGGTCACAATTGTTCAGATATGCACTCTATATAGTAAGAATTTGATCTTACTTCTAAAATTCATTATTCAAGAACTCTTTGTCCTGGTAACTCACTTTGAATTCTTTTTTTCGATTTCAAATTTTGATTTTTTTCCTTACCATTTAAAACATACCTAAATGCCTCTGTAGATAAAATCATAATAAGCCTGCATAAAATGTTACAAAGAAATAAATTGCATTGAGATACAGAAAAATCCCAGCTATAGTTTATATAAATCCATTTCCTTAAAGGCCAGATTTGTTATAGACTTCATGGAATATTTCACGGAACTCTCATTAGAGGAAGAAAATTAGTTTTACAACTCAGGAAAATAAAACAAAAACATATAATCCCTTTGTATCAATATTCTATATAATATTTTCTCTTAAAAGAAAACAATTTCCATTTAAAATACACAAACATTGAAGGCACCTGCTTTGTACCTTGAAGAAATGTACTGTACTTTCTTCTAATCTGTATTACAGTCTATTATCTAGTTCCTATATGAAAACTATTTCAGCTGTATTGTTTTAAAAATTAAACTATTATAATGTAGCTCAAGCAAATGATAGATCTTAAATTCAGTGTATAGCTCTCTACCAGTGATAGAAATTGATCATTATAAATCTCCAAAGTCAGAACATATTCAGGGGAGAAAAGCCTCAATTTGACTTTTAAAGCGACATATTTCATTCTGCCCAGACAATAATTCTTTGGTATTATTTGGACACCTCTTATGTGCAGAATGTCAATAGACCATCAGTAAGAAACATGATTTTAAAGCTGTTTTAATTGCTGAACTTTTTTTCCATACCTTTTGCACTTTGTCCCTTGAATTGTGGCCCCTTTGCCTATGCTGAGTGATTCATGACATTTCCAACTGCTTAAGAGCTGGTCTTCTTGTTATTCTTGGCTCTGTCTTGATGAAAGCTTCTCTTGAGTGAAATCTCACTATTTCCAGAATATTCCACCTTTAGCCTTTCCTCACTTTCTCTGCTTCATTTGTTCCCACTTCTTATGATACTTACATATTTGTTTCTGAAACTCCCTCATCTTAAACCCTGCTGCAAAGTCCTACCCAAAAAAATCTTTCCCTGAACATTTCTGTCCTAATGGCTCCATATAACATTAATATTTAACTATTTTTAATGTCACCATTGGCTCTTACAAGTTTAATTATTTAATAAATATTGGAATTTTGGAACATTGGAATAAATATTTGGAAATATTTGAATGAATATGGGATCTCTAAATAAGATCTTGTAAGGCAAGGCCCATGTTATCTCTTCCTTTAATGCTAGGCATGGACTCTAGTAGGAGCACCATATATACACATTGACTGATTAAATTGGTTGTCTCTTCTGTTTATCATGCTATCTGTCATTCCCATTTCACTCCCTGCCCAGGAGCTCGCTAGTTTCATTGCTCTTATCTATCTTTAGAGCTATACCATATGGTGAGACTGGGTGTGCAAAGGATTTGCCCAGCACTGTATGGCTGGCACTCAAGGTTCTCATATTGAATATTATGTCTGGGCGTGGAATGAAATCATATAGCCATAAAAATTTGCAGAGAAACTCACAGAATTTTGGAATTAAGTGATGTAGGGGAAGAAAAATCTCTTTTACCCATCTTAGGTTCTCCAGCTGGGGCCCTATAAATTAGACTGGCCAAAAACAAATCAATAAGAGAAAACCGAAACAGAAGTTTATTAACATGTACATCGTACATATGGCACATGGGAGTACTTGGAGATGAGTGACTCAAAGATTTGGTTATAGCTTGGACTTATACAGCATCATAACAAAGAAATAATACATTTTTAGAGAAGTGGAAAGGCCCTGAGTCTCTAGGGTCAGGAAAATGTGGAAAGGTAAACATATGAAAAACTAATGGTTATTAAAGCCTCATTAGTAAATCTCATTATGTAGATTCCTCTAATGCTGTCTCCAGGCTGTTAAGATCTAAAGTTTTCTTCAGTAATTAACATTTTTTTAAATTGAAGTACAGTTGATTTACAATATGATATTAATTTCAGGTATAGAGCATAGTGATTCAGAATTTTAACAGATTATACTCTATCAAAAATTATTACAAGATAATGGTTAATTCCCTGTGCTGTACAATATATCCTCGTTGCTTATCTATTAAGGGGGGGTGCAAGTTAGGGGTATGGATTCAGAGATACAAACTAATGTTCAGTGATTAACTTTTGTCCTTCCTGTTGGAGAGGGGAGGAGAGACACCTTCCTAAATTTATGTTCTACTTTTAGAGAAATAGGAGGAGGGCAGAGAACATTTTTGTATCTAATTCCTCTCAATTAACTTCAGCTCAAAATAACCCCTATGCTAAAGTGGCATATTTTGGGGGTGGCATAGTCTGCTACCCTACAGTGGTTAAGTACTTCGCCCTGACCATTTACTTATAAGACAGAGTTTAAAGTATAACAAGTTTCTAAGATTGGGATAATTCAAAGGTAGGAACTCAACATGTATAAGTGGCATATACACTTTTTTTTTTTCTCTTTAGATTGACTCTAGTCACAAGATCCTCCAGGAAAAGTTTTAAAAATCCTCTCTCTCTCATTTTAGAACACTGCTACCCAAAGGGCAAGACCACACACGCAAGTCACTGAAGTTAGAAAAGCAGAACTAAAGCTTCAAAAGTGATTGAAGGAATTAACAAGAAAATGCTAAGAACTCAGCTTATCTGATGAGTAATAACAATCCTTAAGCAGGAGAGAGATGGCAGTAAATCCAAACAGACCATCAGAAAAACTGGCTAGTTGTTTCCATGATTTCTTTAACATGAGCAACTAAACATTGAAACAAAAACCCCTGGGTGGATGTTAGAGTTCATTGCATATAAGTATTTACAGTAACATATACTTGACTCTCATAACAGATATACGTTCACCTATTTTCTACATATTCTTTCTTTCTATTTATACAGTCCTTCCAAGAACACCTCAAAATTTTGCTATAGCTGGAGCATCCTGGTCTGGCTGTACACTGACTTTCTGTTAGGTATACTATATTTCTATTCTATTCTGGTATACAGAGGATGAACAAGTATGAAAGCCACAGCCTATACAGAATGCTCACTTAAACATAATTATTTTTTCTCCATGTGCTATAAGTGCTACTGTGCTGAGATGTCAAATGCGATATAAAAATAAACCCAAATTATGGTATTCAATAATTTCACTGAATTCTACAGTTTTAAAATGATCTCCTGTTAGTACCATGAACTATTTTAATCAGACTAACCTTTTAACTTTGCAAAATACCTCTCCTTTTTCTTCCACCACATGCAGCCCCCTCCAAACACAGACACAGATGTCATGTGGTTACACTATTTCTGTACTATCCATCCCAACTCTTCTTGGATGGCTTCTTCTTTCCTCTGAGCCCATCCATATCCTGACTATCCTTTGGAAGTCGTGGGTCAGGTAACACTCACTTGACAACACTGATGCCTCTCTTCTCTAATTTCTTTTTATTGTTGTCAATTATATCAAATGCAGTCAAGCAGATGTACATAGGACACACTCAGTCAACTTTATGATGATTTATTTCTCTGCAGATGGCATCAAAAATCAGAGGCCATGTATATGAGCCAAAAGTATGATATTTGTTACTCTGAGTCAGTTGGGGAAGATGTCCCCAACTGACTGTCCCTATCAGAATCCTGTCACTTACCAGGGCACTAAAGAATTGCTATGGGGAGATGTGGTTGTACATGATGCTTACCTGAATGTTTAAAAAGAGCTCCCCAAACACCACTGTTTCCCTTGAAAGCCTGTATGGAACTGCCATCAGTGCCTTTTTAAAGACATTTATGATGATATTTATGTTTCTAACTCGTACAACTTGATTTATGAGCAAGATCAAATATAAAGAAATAGTGAAATGGAGAGGGCTTTTTATAGGTATCCTCCTTCATTCTCTTTCTCCCACTTCAGTTTCTCCAGTGCTCCCATACTGATTGCCTTTCCAATTACTTAAGAAAAAATTAAATATGTGACACCAATTTCAGTGCCCCACTTGTTCCAGAGATATTTGCAGCTTGAAGCATGAGAAGAAAATGCCTAACATGAGTTAATAGAGTAAGATTGGTGGAATTTGAAGCTGTCAGGGGCAGGCCACTGGAGAATATATGGAAACTTTTGAAATTTTTTTAATTGAAAAATTATATACATTACCACTTACTGTAATGGGCACAAGACCGACTCTTACTGCTTTCTACCTTTCTTCTTTTTTTCTTTTTTTGCAAAGCAAGAACTGGTGCTGTATAACCAGGCCAAAAAGTTCTTAGAGAGCAGAATAACAGAACCCAGTAGTTCATTGTGCTTTGCAGGCATTGCCAGCTGTGCTGAGATCTGCTTTAGGGGTTACATGATGTGGACAGAATGTGGACTTTAAAGTCAGAACACACAGAATTCTTAGTGAGAAACTTCCCCTTTCTAGTATGTAGCCTTTGCAAAAGGCAGCCTCTGTGAGTCTCAGGTTCCTCATCTGTAATAATATATCATGTCTGCCTCACAGAACTGCTGTGAGGATTCCATGAGATAATATTCATGTAAGAATATTCCTACAGGAGGCTCACTAGATGAGTCATAGTCCAGGAGCAGTGTGCACATAATAACCTGCTCGGGGATTATTTTTTTCTCCCGTATCCCATCCATCTCTTAATGGATACGGAAGATTAGAAACATCGGTCTGGATGGAGAAGGGTTGTATCTGGAAAGAGCTCATCTTCACAATGTGAGTAATTTTTTACTGTAGTCTCCTTTGAACCAAAGGGAATGTGCTGTTTTGCTTTTAATAGTAAGTATGAAGCCACCTTGAGACAGGAAACTGCTATGCTACCACCCCAATACTAGTCTATATAAGTCCATAGCAAAGTAAGGGAATGAATAGAAACAAAGGATACGTATACAACTTTTCATTATTTTTCTCAGTGTTTGGTGAAACGTGGCTTTCCCGTGATCATGCCAAACCAACAGATTCCTCCAAATCCACTATCACTTAACACACACCCACACATACACACACACACAAACTTATAAATATGCATACTGATAGGTGACAGGTAAATAGTGTTTCTAAGAACCATACACATTTCTGAGTGATTTATACATTTTTGAATGTAAACTTAGGATTTCTAACAAAACCAGCCTTACATATAGCAAAATATTTTAAATTTAATCGAGTTAAAAAACAGCATTTGTAACAGGTATGTGCATTTTTAATCATTGATTTATGTAATCAAGGAATTCTCTGAATGGGTGGTGAATTTTACTGTATAAGGTGTTTTTTCCCCCTAATTTAAGAAAGGTAAAAATGGATGAACCAGTATATAAAAGTTCTGATAAACTTTAGTAGACATACTGCAGTAATTTTAAAGAAAAAAATAGACAAACCAAAATTAAAGTTCAATGCTAAATACACTCAAAATATTAAAGAGTTGAATGAGTAGAAATGGAAGGAATAGCATAGAAAAATGCTACAGAAGGCATCAAATAGAAGAACCAGAGGCTAGAGAGAAACAAACTACAATAAATATGGAAGAACATAGGTAGAAATGTATTTAAAAACTGCAAATTTTAAGACAGAAAATATAAAACACAGCAGCTAAATGCATAAGTAACTAAATTAATATTGCTTATTAGTTATTAGGGTCAGCCAGATGTGAATACCTTATGCCAGGGACAAAATGTGCTGCACATTTTTCATGTAATCTTATTTATTCCATTTTATGTTCTGAAAGTATGTCCTATTTGTCAAAATGATTATGCTTACATAACTGTATGTTAAATAACCTTTACAGAAAACTTTCCAGAAAATGAAAACTTGTTGTTTCTCTGCAAATTACTCTTGAAATTGTAATCATGCAGACAATCAAAATGTGGGAAAAACTATCTGGAGTATTGTTTCAGTCTTCCACTTTATTTTGTGTGTGTAGATACTGGCTAAAGTTACCCATAGCACATGGGTGATTGTCATGAATCTTTTCAAGAAGCTCAAATGCAAAGACAGTACTAAATCTAGATCAAACACTCCCAAATTTGGTTGGCCACTCGTCATTATCATGAAGACTTAGAGTTAATCCTGCACTTAAAGAGGTGACTAAAAAGACATTAATATATTACACTTAATTGTTCTTGAATCACAAGTTGTATTACCTCCTTTGTAAGTCTGTCACTGGAAGCTCAGCGACCCCAATTCCAGACTTCACTATAATTAATTATGGCGGTTTTCCTATATCTACTTGCTGATGCCATCTACTGCCTGTGATGTCTCACTAAGATAAATGACTTAGCCAATTGAGATAAAAATGTTTCCTATCAGAAGTAGGCTGTGACATTGCAGTGGAGAACAAGCTCAACCTGACTTTATGAATGGATAAAATTTCCTTGCCAAAATATGCAATGGTAAATTATATTGTTAATATTGATTTCTATCCATAAAGGGTAGCGATGTCAACAAGATCAATTCTTTTAGTCAGATCTGTTGTTGTAGGATAAAAAATATCTACTAACTGCCAAAACTGAATTTAATACAACATTGTGGTTTAGATTTTAAATTTACTTTAGCCCATCAGGCTTTAGTTTGTTAGGAGGAATAAGAAGTGGAATATTGATGATTTTTACCCATTGCAATCTGCCAACGTTAATGTGCAATTTCACTGAAAAGGACTGAAGTAAACCAAGATTTAGGGATACATCTATCAAAAGTAATATCCTTGGACTGGAGTAACTGTCATTAATTTTTTTCCCCCGCATTCTGGAGAACTTAAGTTAGTTCTAAAGAAGTGGACACCTTTTAGACAAAAATTATGATCATTAAAAAAAATTGATTTGTGGTGCACATCAATAAAATTGCAAAACTGTGACTTTTAAAGCATAAAAGGCAAGACTTGTAGAATTGTAATAGTAATTCAACATACTGTCTTTCCTCACCGAGAGATTTCATAGGAGAAAGAAAATGACACATGAGGAAGATATTTTCCCCCACCAGTGCTGGTCATTTTCTATACACAGCTAGGGATATTTTTAAAACTGAAATAAATCAAATTTTGTTACTTGCAACATGAAACCTTCCAGCAAAGTACAAGTGAACAAGAAACAAAGGCCAAACACTGTCCGTGTCAACAAGGCCCAACATGATTTAGGTCCCTGAGACCTTTCTGACTTCAACACGCATCACATTCTTCTTTTCTCAGGGGCCTCCAGCCATACTGGCCTTCATTCCTTTCTGTACCTGTGCTCATGTTGCCTCCCTCTAATCTCTCATACTTGTTCTCTCTGCCTAGAAAACTCTGTTCTTCCACGTTCCCGAAGGGTGTGCAGTCTCTCCATTCTGGTCTCAATTCAAAAGTCACCTCTGATGGAGACTCTCCCTGACTACCTTGACCAAAAACAAGATCCTCATCCCTCCTCCATTTTAAGTTTTCATCGCATTTAGCACTCTCTGAAATAACTCAGTTTGTTTACTTTGTTACATGTGTTTCCATGAGTTCAGTAATATTGTCTTCCTTTTTCAAAGCTATACCCCTGACACGTAGCAGATGCTCAAAACATATCTGTTGAACTAATGAATGAATATGTTGGCCATCATATTAGAATATTTTAAAAATCCCTATATTTGCTCATATGAATTATTCCCCCAGTGTTTTTCACATTATTTTCTTATATTTTAATAAAATATATAAGTAATCAAAATTAGAAATACTACTCAGCCATAAAAAAAAAGAAATAAAGCCATTTGCAGCAATATGAATGCAGCTAGAGATTATCATACTAAGTGAAGTAAGTCAGAAAGAGAAAGACAAATACCATATGATATCACTTATATGTGGACTCTAAAATATGACAGAAATGAACCTATCTGTGAAACAGAAATAGAATCAGGGACATAGAGAATAGACTGGTGGTTGCCAAGGGGGAGAGGGTTGGATTGGGAGTTTGGGATTAGCAGATGCAAACTGGTATATATAGAATGGATAAACAGCAAGGTCCTACTGTATAGCACAGGGAACTATATTCAATATCCTGTGATAAACCATAATGGAAAATAATATGAAAAATAATGTATATATATGCATAACCGAGTCACTTTGCTGTACAGCAGTAATTAGCACAACATTGTAATTCAACTATACTTCAATAAAAAGTAAGTCATGAAAATTACTTATATGTAGAAATTATACCAGCTTTCTATAGGAGAAGGGAAAAATAGGGAAGATTAAATGGGTCTACTTCAGAGGGCTTTAAAAGACAAAAATGACAAAAATGCAAGTTAATTTTAGAATTCATCCAATATTATTCATTTAGAAATTATTAGATTCTTTGTTGGTTCATTTGTAGACTCATTTACTTACATATTTCTTGATTTAACAAATATTTATTTAACCCTGCTATGCATAAAGTACTATTCACAGTGCTTGAAATTCATCAGACAAGAAAACCCTGATCTTGTGGAATTTACAATTTATGGGAATAAATGAGCAATAAACCTGGTAAACAAGAAACATATATAGGATTGTTGGAGGCTGGTTAAAACTCCGGAATAACAGAGCAGATGGGGGCTGAGGGAAGACAGCAGACCACTCTTGCTGGTTATGGACTTCTGCATCAGCATAATGTATGCTTTGCTACTTGTTCCTCAGAATCTATATTATTTTCAAGAGATTGATCCCTGACATGCCAAATTTGGCATTTTCTTTACATATTTAATTATTTTTATTGCTACCACTTTTAGTTTCACTGTAGTGAAACACTTTTTTTTAAACTAATATTTCAACTCTTAATCCAGCTTCTGTACTTTTTAGACGTAACATAGACGATGATATTTTCAAAAATAAGATCATACCCAGAAAACATACTATTGCTGAACAAAGCACACAGTGACTTCAAGGATGCCATATCATCACTAATGCCATCTGCCATTGTTTTGCACAGATCCCTGTTTCCTTCATGAAACTTACAGCACTCTATAATAATATTTTGGCTTTTAACTTATTTATTCTTTCTCTAACACTAGATTTTTTAGCTTCAGAAGACAGGCTTATGTTTCAAAATTTTTTTCTTAATTGTTTTTATCTTCCAGTGCCAGGTATATCATAACCAATTAAAGCAATTTTTAAAATAAATTAATGAGTGCATCTGTAATTGTTCATGGTATCCCATAATGTACCCAACTGTTGTTCTATGGGAAGAACTGAAGTGTCCCTTTACCTAAATGCAGATGATTTAGATGAAAAAGCTAAATATTCAGCTTTGCAATATAAAATTGTGTACATTTGGCTGAGGGAGAGTTTCTGTCCCTGTTGACTTTGTTGCTGTATTTGCCTGGATGAGAAGGCTGGAAGAAACAGATGGTAGAAATGCTTCTTTTCTTTAGAAGACTTAGAATGGATTACACTACATTAAACTGTATTGTTATATTGTAGAGATGAGAGTTTTTGTTGAAAATGATTCAGAGGAAAAGGCAGATTCTGGGATAAACCAGAATCTGAAGAAATGAGAAAATTGAGAAACAAGTCTTCGTTTGGGGTAATGGGAGAAATTTTTTCTCTGGGTATCATAATTATTAAATGTAGAACAGAATGCTCCACTGCCTTTTTGATAATGAATAAACTGACCTTACTGCTTGTAGGCAAGTTGTCATCTAGAGTGCCAGACTGTTAGGAAATCCATGTGGGTAATCTTGGGCTAGAGTGCTCTGAAATGAACCACATGGATTGGCACTTGAAAATAACTGCTGATTGTGTACCCTTTTGTTAACCATGAACTTTCAGTTAAATCTTTTGTAAAGTCACAATTTAGTCACAATCCTGCTGAGAGAGTTTTAGGGGAGGACCTATTTTAAGTCCCCATGTCAAAATGTTAAAGTGGAGGGCTGTTCCTTCCCTACCATCATGCCCTGACTCCCATCTGCTTTCAGGTTCATATCTGCAATAGTCCAGAGGATATGGGGGCTGGAGAGGGAATGGGAGGGTGAGGCAGTCATGCAGGCTGCCATTCAGTACTGGTAATTATAGAGACAACAGCCACAGCAAGAAGCAAAAAGGTCAAATTATTAATGCTCATTGAATGCTTACTTTGTTCTAAATGCTATAATGTATCAATTCATTTAATTCTCCCAATACTATTGTTGACCTGAAATAAGCAGACTGCCCTGTATTTCTCCAGCAAAGATAGGTTTATTTGGGATCAGCAGAGAATTACAATTTGGGGTCTGCAACAATGGTGGCCACATGCAAGTTCCCACCCCACAAGGGAAGGAGAAAGTTTTTATAAAGAGGAAAAGGAAGCTGGTAGTTCTATAGTAAAAAAAGAGTCTATGGCTTTTTATTGAATGAGTCCTTGCCAGGAAAGAAGAGGAGTTTTTCTTCCTGTCAGGCTCTGCCACCATCACAGGTCATGAGAATTCCCCTTTCTGATCTTGGAACTCTATTTAATTGAGGCTTCTGTTTATTAATTTTTTACACTATGAAGCAGTACTATTCTTAACATGTGAGTCATGACCACATTGAACGGAGAAGGAAAAAAACATTAAACAAGAGACTGCCACTCTGACTGTGGTTCAGAGTCATCATAATGTTGACAGTAACTGACATACACATCCAGGTTGATTCTCATTAACTGATGAAAACCATCACACTTGTTGTAGAAGTCCTATTTATTGAGGGCCCCTTTGAAACAGCTTATAGGCAAGGTTAGACTAGAACAGAAAGCTGGAAAAACATATTAAAATCTAAGTGTTGTGAACTATCTACTAGGATTAGAATATTTTTCCAAAAAGTTGAGAAATCCAAAGGACTTTGTCTTACTTATTAGACACTCTACATCTCCCATTCTCCCAGGAGCTTCTTTGCTAAGAAGAACACTAACAGCAAGGGTGCAATTTATGAAAGGATTTGCAGGAGCATAAATTTTTATCTATTTGCTCACAGGGCTTTCCTGCAGAGCATGAACCTTGCTGATCAATTCACCCTGCGTATAAGAAGAGATAGTTGGGGGGTAGATGCCTTGGTTACTGCATTTTCAGTCATTACTACATATCAAAACCAAGGTAAAGTTACTGAGGACACTTGAGTCTCCCTATGCCCCTTCCCATCTTGACCTAGGTCTAGGAGTGAGAAATAAAGAGAGAGAGACCTTTTTACTTTTATATTAAAACTCTTGTGTTGGGACTTCCCTGGCCGTCCAGTGGTTGGGACTCCACACTTCCACTGCAGGCGACATGGGTTCGATACCTGGTTGGGTAACTAAGATCCAGCATGCCCTGTGGTACGGCCAAAAGCAAACCCCAAACCAAACAAACAAACAAACAAAAACCCTCTAGGGTCTAAAGTGGGCTATTTTCTATAAAATGTTTGAAGATAAAAGAGAACTAACGAAGGGGAGAGTGACAGAGAAAGTTCAGTATCTGGAACCATGGCTGCCTAGCCTGAACAGCTGAGCTAAGATGCAATATAATTGGGGAAATGATTGTGTCTTTACTTATTTACATCAATCACTATTGTCGAATGGATCTGGCAGTGATCTCCACTGAATATTAAGGTGGCTTTGTAAGCAGAATCAACTAAGCTTTAGTGATGTTTTGGTATACATCCATAAATCCACTTGTTTATTTTCATATTCTTGGCATTTTATCCGAGGGAAAATACGTGTTTATTTTCTGCATATGGTGAACTAGTTTAATCTTTTCATAAGCAATTTCAAAATAAAAGCATTTATTGCTGAAAGATATAAATATCAACCAACAAGAACTAAACTGTAATATCAACGGGCTTTCTAAGGTTATTGGGGTGAAGACTTAATGGAGCAGAGACTTCATAAACATTCCAGGATAAAATATGAAATGTGATCCTTACGTTGACATATCTGTTGTGAAGCTTTTTGTTTTGAATTTATTTCTCCAAGCAAACAAAATATTACAGATGTTTTAAGGATATATGATATATACACACTAAGAAAAACATCAGCAAGTATCATCTAATTATGTAGGTTCTAATCTTAATAAATTTTTTTCACTAGTTCATTAACTGCTCTGCTTTTTTCTTGCATGTGTCTTGGCCCAATGCACCAAAAATCAAGCCTGTTAAAGGGTTTGAACTTTGTATTTTCATGTGGATTCCTAACATCATGTCTACAGGCACAACACACAGTGGGCTTAAATATATTTAATCCTTTTTTCCCTTATTTCTTTTGTTTGTTGTATATGCAGTTAATGAAAATAAATATGTAGAAAAAAGATAACCTAAATGTCTGGGTAGTACTAGGAGCTGGAGAATACAGAACTGAATACTTATATTAATACCCTCTGCCAAGAACCCAAGCCTTTTGCCTGGAAATGGAATTTTTAAAAAGAAAGGAAAAAATAAAACAAAAAAGGAAAATGCACACTATGTGTAAAGAGTAAAAAAAAAATCATATTTTACTTTTTTCCAGTTAAATATATTTTCAAAAAGAATTCCACCTAAAATAATTGGCATAGGACTCATGAAGTCTACTTGCTTCATGGGAATAGTTCATCAAAGCTCTCACACCAAGATTCCTGGTACTAGAGGGGAGGATCTCTGCTGTGTTGACATTTTCCCTGCCTACTGTTATGTATCTAAGGTGAAAGGCCATCCATCCTTCTATAGGGGAACCTATTCGATTCCAGACCTTACAAAATTCCTTCCCCTAAGAATTCTTAATTTCCTCCTAGTGGTTAAATGAACATTACGTTTCCCCATTTTATTGCAAACTATTTGAAACAAGAGACTCATTACATCTTCTACTTCTTTGTATATACCGTAAAAACAATTGAGACTTCTACAAGCAGCCAATAAACATGTATTAATTGTTAATTCAATCTGGTTGAAAACTCATGTCTAATAAAATTACAAAAAGGAATTTTTTTATCTGTGTAATTCTATTTGTACAGCTTGGACAGATAGCTCACATTTGAAACGGCTTCAAATATGTTTTTCAATCAATCAATAAGTATTTACTGAAAGGTTTCTATGTACTCAGTAAGGCACTGGATGAATCAAAATAAGGTTGAGCAAATCTTCGAAATCTAGTTTTATCCCAGCTCTGTAGAAAACATTTCTCTCAATATATTTATACCAGTCTCTAGATAACTCTTCGTTGCATCAAATGTGACATGTTTTTCTAATGTGGTCTGAGATGATCATTTCATATTGTTACTTTAAGAATAAACAAAGTAAAATATTCAATAATTTTTGAAAACAAGGGTAAAAAATAGTGCTTTGTTTTAGAACATATTAAAATATACATGTAAAGTTGCGATGCTATATTTATTTAATTTGGTTACTAAATATTAAGTAAAAATTTAATGACTAATATGTAATTTAATTCTATTTATTTAACAAATAATCATTAAGAAGCACTATTATAAAGGTTAATGGATGTATCAGTTGAGCAGAGCAAAATACCTAGATACAGGGTTGTATGTGTGTATGTACTGAATTCACATGTATTCATGTATTCGTAAATATTAAGTATTTTATTATTGACATCTTAAAGCTATGGGGAAAATATTATCGTATAGTATATAGAGATGATTGACACTTAGGAATGATAATTTAGATTCCCTATTTACAACATAAATCAAAAGAAATTGTAATGTATTTAATACATACTAACAATAAAATTTTAAGATGACTTAAAAACTTGAATACATCTTAGGGTAGGGAAGTACTTCTAAGTGTGACACATCAAGAGGAGTGATAAAGAAAAAGACAGGTTTAACTGCAAAAATTCGAACTTTGATATGGCAAAAAATTTACAATAAATGTCAAGAACTTTTAAAATATGTACAACAGATTTAATAAAGATTTACTAATCTTACTACAAAATGAATCCATTAAATACTTTGAAGACAGTTTATAGTAGAAAGCAAAAATCCCATTAATTGTATGAGTGAGTTGAGAACAAAAGACACCACTAATGTTAATTTTCTTCACTTGCATAGAAAGAGATGAGGACACACAAAGCAAATTTGGCCTAAGTATTGATAAAAATAAAATAATTTCATGTTTGTTAATTGTTCGTTTCACAAGTCAATCAAATCTTGCAACAGTATACAAAAAGTGACTTGACTTTAGTAAAAGCCTTACATATTCACTTCCCTTTTGTCATCTGCCTTCCTCGGACTTGAATATTATTACTAATCTCTGCATGTAAGTGACTTTGCAGATGTTGTAATTGTATTCTCTTTCTCTCCTTAGCTAAATCCTACTTATTTCCTCTTCACTTTCTCCATTTCTTTGGGTATGATTTTGCTATGTAACTTATATTGTGATACACACTGAAAGAGTAAAGTGAAAAAGAGTGTACAGAAATAGTGAATAACAAGGGAGTATCAGATTACATAATGTGATTAAGGAGGGCCTCTCTGAAAAGGTTGCATTGGGGTAATCGTGGTCAATCATGAGAAGGAATAAGCTAATAAAAGAGAGAAGAATGTTTCAAGCAGAGGTGAGGGGGTAGCCAAAATAAAGGCCCTGAGCCACCAAGAGGCTTGTTATGTTAGTTCTGTCTTCTGTTTTTAGTTGAAGTATAGTTGATTTACAATACTGTGTTAGTTTCAGGTTGACAGCAAAGTGATTTGGTTATATATTATATATATATATATATATGCTTATGTCTGCATTCATTTTTTTCAGTTCTTTTCCATTATAGGTTATTACAAGATATTGGACATAGTTCCCTGTGCTATACAGTATGTCCTTGTTTATTTTATATATGGTAGTGTTATGTTTCAAGAGTTGCAAGAAGGGTCATGCAGCTAAGTAACTCTGAACATAATGCAGCAGTGGCTCTAGGTGAACCAGGAGAGATAGGCAGGGTCAGATTATGCAGTCCTTTTAGGTCAAGGCTAAGTATCTGAATTCATTCAAAGTGTAGTTGGAAGCCATTGAAGGATTTTAAGGTTGGGGAGTGGGGGTGACTTGATAATATTTATGTTTTTAAAGATGTGCTCTGCTAACCTTGGTTCTAGCTGTGATGTCCCTGAAAGTAATTACTAAATATGGACAAACTACACAAAGCAACTTTTGGAAAGCCTTGGAGAGCAACTGAGACAGGCTGGGTATAGGGCTCCTTTCTTTAAGAGAAAGGAAGGAAAATGATGTTACTTAAATATTTTGGCTGTTTCGTCTGAAGATATTTTTTGGTTTTCAGTTCCTAGGAATAGAGCCAAAGCAGAAAATGGCCTATTTTACAAAAGTGAGCTTAGAACTGAGAAGATGGTTGGGACTTGAGGGAGAAACATCTTGGTGAGATGAACTTCAGCAAAGTGGATACAATAATCTGTATGCAAATTTTCTCTCAAGTAGTTGACTGATTCTTTAGCTATGCCTGCATAGAACAAGATTTCAAGAAACCTGGCAGAAAACAGTGGCTAAAAGCCAAACCAAACAGGTGAGCAGGAATTTCAGGTACACAGTGCAGGGAAGGCAGACACTTTATTCAGACCCTGACAGGTTGGAGGCGCCTTGTTTGATTCCAAGTGCTTCCAGCCATGACCCAGAAAGGTCATGAAGAGCAATAAGATTCTGTTGTAGGAGTATAGCCATAATGACTCTGGTCCTAGAGTAGGGACAAATTGAAATAGCTGCTAAGAAATAGATTACATGGAGGATAGTGACTCAGAACCTTCAGGAAGGAGAAAGTTGATAGAATGAAAGCTCAAACTTGATTTTCCCAGTAGTAGGATTATGCAAGCAAGATTCATAAAGAAAAATAAACAGTATATTTGGCTACCTCTGAGATGTGGACTCTGAATCTGGCTTGGAATGAAATCTACTGTCTTGGAAGGTTTTCCTTTAATTAGCATATTGTTTCTGGAGAATTTGCTTTATACTATTTTCTGGATTTGAGGTACATATTAATCATTATTTGCCAGAGAAAAAATAGGATGTGTGTTAGTGTATATGTATATATGAGAGGTAGAGAGAGAGATTTACTATAAGAAATTAGCTCACACAAATATGGAGGCTAGCAAGTCCTAAATTGGCAGGGTAGGCCGGCAGGCCGGAGAGCCAATGGTGCAGATGAAGTCTAAAGGTAGTCCTCTTACTAGGGAGGCCAGTCTTTTTTGCTTTATTCAGGCCTTCACCTGGTTGAATGAGGCCTACCCATATTACGGAGAGCTTTACTCAAACTGCCAATTTAAATGTTAATCTCATACACAAATACCTTCCCAGTTGACACATAAAATTAACTATCACAAAGTATAATTTGAATAAAGTGCATAGATATTAAGTTTTCAGTGGAATGAGTTTTGACAAATATATATTTCTATGTGACCACACTATAATTGAAAACATTTCCATCACCTCAGAATATTTCCTCATGCACCTTCACATTCAATCTCTTACATTCAGTTTCTCCCATACAAGGCAACAATTGATTTAATTTCTATTACCAGTTTTTCCTGTTTTACAGCTGTATGTAAATGGAATTTTAAATACCTGGCTTCATTTGCCCAGAATGATTTCTGTGGAATTCATCCATGCTGTTGTGTGCCTTGATTGTACTTTTATTTATATTTCTAGCTAGTATCCCCTGGTATAAATGTCTACAATTTGTTTATTCATTCACATTTTAATTTGTTTCTGGTTTTTAGTATTATAAATAAAACTGTAATAAACATTCTTGTACGAGGATTTTGGGGACAGAAGTTTTTATTTCTCTCCGGAAAAGTATTTTGAGGTGAATTTTCTCAATCATGGGGTAGATATGTTTTAACTTTATAGTGAACTGTCAAGTGGTTTTCCAAGTGATGGTACCAGTTTCTCTTTCACCAGCAAAATATGGAAGTTCCAGTGGCTCCACATGTCTACTACTAACAATTGGTTTTGTCATTCTTTTTAATTTTAGCAATTCTAGTGATGTGGTTTTTACTTGCATTTCTATGATGAGTAATAATATTGAACACCTTTTATGTGTTTATTGGCCAGTTGTATGTTCCTGGGGAAGTGTCTGTCAAGTTGTTTGCCCATTTGTATTGTGTTTGTCTTTTTATTATTGAGTTTTAGGGATTAAAAAAAAATATATATATATATATGCATACATGTATATTCTAGATACAAGTTCTTTATCACATATAGGCATTGCAGATATTAATATCCAGGTCTGTGGTTTATGTTTTTATTTTCTTAATTATTCCTTCTGATGAGCACACATCTTGTTGTTGTTGAAGTCTTATTTACCAATTTTTTTCTCTTATTGTTAGGGCTCTTTGTGTTCTGTAGAAAACTTCGTCTGTCTTAACATCATGAAGATATTTTTCTCTTTTATTCTAGAAGTTTTATATTTTTAGCTTTTAAATTTCTTTCTATCATTCAGTTTGAATTAAGAAAAATTTTCTTAACAGTTTTATTGAGGTATAATTGGCATACATTAAACTGAACATATCGCGTAGGATGCCAAGTATGGCATCTCAAGGGAGTCTGATGTCTCAGTCTAATGGAAATTATGCTATTTCACTTTTTTTTATAGTTCTAAGCACACATTTTTAACATATACTTGCTATGCATTTTTTATTCCACCAGTTTGATGTATACTTTAAAGTCTTGAAGCATTATTTTATTCAATGTTTTAACCCAAGCCTTTAAGTGAGGCAGTGGCTTTATCCCATCCTACTTGATAAGCCACACATTAGTTAGGACCAGAGGTTGCTATGAGGGCCTCCCTGCTTTCCAAATACTCAATTCCTTTTCTCTTTTCAATTGTATTTTTTGGTAAAATATATATAACATAAAATTGATGATTTTAACCATTTTAAATGTATAACTTATTGGCATTATGTACATGCAAACTGCTGAGTGACCATCACTACTATCCATCTCCAGAATTTTTTCACCATCCCAAACTGAAACTCTGTATCCATTGAACAGTAACTCCCCATGCCCCTCTCCCCTTAAATTCCTGGTAGACACAGTTGTACTTTCTGTCTCTATGAATTTGGCCATTAAATATGTTTTTTTATGTATTGGGTGAAATAAAAGGGAATGTTTTTTCCCCATATGAATACTTGGTTATTCTAGCACCTTCCAATCCCATTTTCTAAACTTCAGTTTCAGCTTGTTTCTAGGCAACTTTAAATCTTTCAATAAGTTTCCTTTAAGCACAAGGTAAATCATACTTCCAGATACTGGGAAACCATGCCATAAATACATGCCTGGCACTTGAAAATTATTTTCTGGTCTATTTGGATTGGCTATAATACATGTCTTTTTAAAAATGTGGAAAGAGAGGAGGGAGAGGTTAAGTAGTATTTCTAGAGTAATGTGTTAAGCCAGCAACAGGGTGAAAAAAGAATCCAGAGTTGCTGACTCCCAGTGCAGGGTTCTCATGAGGGGCAGTTGTGAAAACATCAGTTTAAGCAATACTAATAAAGATCCCGATAGAGATGTAGTGTTTATTTGCAGATGGAAAGGAATAAAATCCTTTCAATTATACTTACAAAAGGCTATGACATTTCCTATTATAAATATTCTTAATGTTTAAATCTATTCTAATACATGGTTCTTGGTTAAATACAAAAATGCATTAACAGGTCCATTATCACCAGGAGCACTACCATCAGTGACTTCATGTTCCAGAGAATATTTGGATACCTCTGTAAATATTTGGATACCTATACCTCTGTAACTCCCTGTAAACAGGGATTGTTTTAAAAAATGGGATTCAGGGACTTCCCTGGTGGCTCAGTCGTTGAGTCCTGCCGAAGCAGGGGACACAGGTTTGTGCCCCGGTCCGGGAAGATCCCACGTGACGCGGAGCGGCTGGGCCCGTGAGCCATGGCCGCTGAGCCTGCGCGTCCGGAGCCTGTGCTCCGCAACGGGAGAGGTCACAACAGTGAGAGGCCCGCGTACCGCAAAAAAAAAAAAAGAAAAAGGGATTCATTAATTGGGTAAATACTGGACCTTATTCATGTTCCTATTTCTGAAATTCTTTGTCAAAAGTATTTTAACTGTTTTGAATGATTTCTCAGCAATCTCTTATTACATGAGTCACAATATTTTACGTTACAATTAATGTTATATCATAAAGAAACTGTCTTCCACTGTTCCCAATATAGATTCAATAGAGGTTAGATCTTCAGTCTCAGACTTTGTTCAGATCCAATACATTTCTGTATAATATAAATAGTTTGTGGGCCACTTTGAATTAAAACCATCTCCGTTTAGAAAATAGCCCAATTCTATTTAATAATCAAAATTTTGAGTTTATTTAAAATAAGATTTTTCTACCATCCCAGGCTGAGATCGGCTTCAGCTGAAAGACTTGCAGTAGGAAGGAGCAAGAGGCTGGCTTTCCCATCTGGCCCTTTCACATCTGTATCTTTACCGGCATTTGATGTTGGCACTATTTTTATTTTAGATATTCTGATGGATGTGAGATGATATCACATTGTGGTTTTAATGTGCATTTTTCTAATCTTTAGTGATGTTTTAACATCTTTTCAAGTGCTTATTTGTCAGCTGTATATTCTTTTCAATAAAATGTCTCTTTATGTTTTTTGCCCTTTTTTTTTTTGTTGTTGTTGTACGCGGGCCTCTCACTGTTGTGGTCTCTCCCGTTGTGGACCACGGGCTCTGGACGCACAGGCTCAGTGGCCATGGTTCACGGGCCCAGCCGCTCCGCAGCATGTGGGATCTTCCTGGACCGGGACACGAACCCGTGTCCCCTGATCGGCAGGCGGGTTCTCAACCACTGCGCCACCAGGGAAGCCCATTTGCCCATTTTCTAATTTCATTATTTGTTTTTTACTGTTGAGTTTTGAAAGTTCTTTACGTACTATAGGTATTGGTCCTTTGCCAGACAAATGGTTTGCAAATATTTTCTCCCACTTTGCAGCATATATTTTCATTCTTTTATCAGGGTATTTAGCAGAGACAGAGTTTTAAGTTTTGATATAGTATGTTATCTATTTTTATTTTATAAAATGTGTTTTTGGCATCAAGTCCAAGAACATTTTGCCTAGCCCTAGATATTAAAAATTTTCCCTTAGTGTTTTTTTCCCCTAAGTATTTTATAGTTTTACACTTAAATCCACAATCCATTTTGAGTTAGTATTTTTATGAGATGTGAAACTAGTTGTGTTCTTGTTATTTTTTTTTTAATCTATGGATGTCCAATTTTTCAAGCACTACTTGTTAAAAAATCTATCTTTACTCCATTAAATTAGTTTTGCACCTTAAAAAAAATCAGTTTGGGCATACTTGTATGGGTCTATTTTTGGGTTTTCTGTTCTATTCCATGATTTGTGTTTGTCTATCTGGCAGTATCACATAGTCTCGATTACTGTAGCTATCTAGTAACTGAAATTGGGTAGAATGATTCTTCCCACTTTCTTCTTTTTCAAAACATTTTAAAACTATTCAAGTTTCTTCCTTTTCCTATGCAAATTTTGTAATAGTCTTAGTCTATTTCTACAAATTCTTGAATTTTGATAAAAATTGTATATTACTTATATATCAATTTGGGGAGAATTGATATTTTTGCTATGTTGAGTCCTCCAATCCATAAACACATTATATCTCTCCAATTATTTAGATCTTTGTTGACTATTTTCATCACCATTTTATAGTTTTCAGCATACAAAACTGGACATGTTTTATTGGATTTACTTCCTAAGAGCTTCATTTTTTTTTTTTTTTTGAGCACATTTCTTAAATCTTGAGTTCTCTAGCTATTTTACCTTCTCTTTTTCAGAAACTTTTTATATTTGTTTTATATATAACGTACAGAATGCATAACTATATTTAATGGAGGAATAGAAAAATTTACATTTATTTCATCTTTCTAGATGTGGAAGTTGTGATTATTTTTTGAGATTTAAATATTAAGAAAAAATCATATATTTACCCATTTAGTTGTAATTTGTGATTCTTTTCCCCTACCTTCGTATAGATTCAGTGTTCCAGCTGTTATTATTTTTCTTCTGCTTAAGGATGTCCTTTACCATTTCTTTTTTTTTTTTTTAACAATAGTAATCCTTTTTTTAAAAAAATTATTTATTTTTGGCTGCGTTGGACCTTCTTTGCTGTGTGGGCTTTCTCTAGTTGTGACGAGCACGGGCTACTCTTCTTTGCGGTGCGTGGCCTTCTCATCGTGGTGGCTTCTCTTGTTGTGGAGCATGGGCTCCAGGTGCACAGGCTTCAGTAGTTGTGGCACACTGGCTCTAGAGTGCAGGCTCAGTAGCTGTGGAGCACGGGCTTAGTTGCTCCGCGGCATGTGAGATCTTCCTGGACCAGGGCTCGAACCCCTAGCCACCAGGGAAGTCCCAACCATTTCTTTTTTTTTTTTTTGTGGTACGTGGGCCTCTCACTGCTGTGGCCTCTCCCATTGCGGAGCACAGGCTCCAGACGCGCAGACCCAGCGGCCATGGCTCACGGGCCTAGCCGCTCCGCGGCATGTGGGATCCTCCCAGACGGGCACGAACCCGTGTCCCCTGCATTGGCAGGCGGACTCTCAACCACTGCGCCACCAGGGAAGCCCCCAACCATTTCTTATAGAACAGATCTGTTAGTGAAGAATTATTTCAGCTTTGAATGTCTGAAAGCACCTTTATTTCACCTTGTTTATGAAATATGTTTACTCAGAACAGAATTCCAGGTTGATTTTCTTTTTAATTCAGTATTTTAAAGACATTGATGCAGTGTTTTCTCACGTTGTGTTATGTCTGATGAGAACTCTGCCGTCATTAATATCTTTGTTTCTCTGTATGTAATGTATCATTTGCCTCTGGCTGTTTTTAAGTTTTTTCCTTGTCTAGTTTTGATCTACTTGATTATATTTTGTATGGGTGTAGCTTTCTTCAAGTTTCTTGTATTTACAATGCATTATGTTTGTTGGAATTGTAGGTTTATAGTTTTAATCAAATTTAGAACTTTTTCTTCAAAAATTTTCTGTCTCCTCACTCTCTCATCTCATTAAGAAATATCAGTTACATGCATATTAGATCATTTGAATTGTTCCACAGGTCTCCTATGCTCTTTTCATTTTCTTAATCCTTTTTTTCTTTGTGTGTTTCACTTTGGATTATTCCATTAGATAACATAATTTGGATAATTCTATGACTATATCTTTAAAGTTCACAAATGTTTTCTTTTGTAATTTCTAATCTGCGTTAAGCTCATGTTGTATATTTTTCATCATATGCATTGTAGTTTGTATTTCTTGAAATTTGATTTGAGTCTTTAAAAAATGTTTTCCGGGTCTTACTTAGCATTTTCAACAAATACAGAAAAAAGTTATAATGGTTTTAAAATTCTTCTCTGATATTTCTAATATCCGTGTAAATTTTGATCTGGTTTCAATTGATTGGTTACTCTTCTCATTGCGGGTTTTATTTTTCTACTTCTTTCATGCCTGGCAATCTGATTAGAGGCCATTCATTTTGAAATTTATCCCTTGTGTGTGTGTGCCCACATTGTGTGTGCATGTGCGTGTGCATGTACTATATATATATATACGTATATATATATATATGTATATATATATATATACGTGTATATATATATATATATATATATATATATATACACGTATATATATATATATATATATATAGTATATCCCCCCAGAGGGAGCATGATGGCGGGAGCGGGGTGCGGGGGCAGTGGGAGCGGGTAGCTGATTGCCCAGCAAAGAGGATGCTGGGAAGCCTGACGGCCTCACCTTCACAGAACTTCTTCAGCGCCAAGGGTCTGCCCTCCTCGTGCAGCGTCACGGTGGGAACATCCAGGAAGATGATGCCACCACCCTCAGTGCCCAGGGCTGCCCTGTCACCAGAAGCCACCAGACGGACCACTGTGATATGTGCGAGGCTGGGCAGGCCAGTGGCACTGTCAAAGTCCCGGCGCCTAGGCAGCTGGAAGCTGAGGGCTCCCTCCCTGTGGGCCCAGCCATTGTGGTGGACGATCTCCCAAAGATGGAGGTAGCTGTCGTCCAGCAGGGTCAGGAGGTGGCCTTGGCCGACTGGAGGTGCATCTGGGTGATGGTGGCCATGTCTCGGTGCAGGCATGTGAACTCCACACCAGGGGGCACCATAGATCTTGACGGCCCCAGAGCTGGTGCTGCTGGCCATGACGCGAAGCTCAGGGTCTAAGGCCAGGGCGCTGGCTGGGCTGGTTGGGGAAGCCATGCTCCTCGGTCTTGGGGAAGGCGAAGAGCTCCTGCTTGAGCTTCTTGTGCGGCAGGTTGAAGCCCTGCCTGAGGAACCGAAATTTCCTCATCTTGTGCCAGGCCACCTGCCCGCCACCGCCCGCAGGATGTGCCACGCAGCCCCTCGTGCGTATTTTGTTGCATTTATATAAATATTAAGCTTTGGGGACTCAGAGAAGTTACCTGGAAAGATGTTTGGTCCTTTCAGGTGTTTTTTTTTTTTTTTTTTTTTTTTTTTTTGCGGTATGCGGGCCTCTCACTGTTGTGGCCTCTCCCGTTGCGGAGCACAGGCTCCGGACGCACAGGCTCCGCGGCCATGGCTCACGGGCTTAGTTGCTCCGCGGCATGTGGGATCTTCCCGGACCAGGGCATGAACCCGTGTCTCCTGCATCCGCAGGCGGATTCTCAACCACTGCGCCACCAGGGAAGCCCGATGTTTTTGTTTTTTTTAATTTGTTATATGTGCCTGGAACAGTGCTCAGTTTATGGATAATTATACCCCACTACTGAGGTAAACATTTTCTGAGCACTCTCTCACGTGAATTAGGAGTTTACACAGGCTGCCTGGAGGAGTCAGACACGATTCGCACCATGTCTGTGTTCCAGGCCCCATTCACTCTAATTCTTATGGTTGGCATTCCTTCAGCCTCAGGTGGTTTCCTCACTAGCAGATATCCAGAGCTCTAGGTCTGTTCACCGGCCCCTCCTCTTCAGGGACTCTGTTCTGTGGAATCTTGATGCCAGGTTCTCCTCAGACTCTGCTTTGTCTCCTCAGCTCAGTGCATTCTCCAGGTTACGCCTAGTTTCCTCCTCCCTGTGCCATGGCCTGAAAAGTCTCTCAAAGCATTAAACTAGAAAACTTGTTGGACTACTTTTATTTGTTTCGTGCCTGTCAGGGATGACTGACATTCATTGCATGATATCCATTGTTTTGAAAACGACTTTTCACATATAGTTTTTTTAATATTTGGTAGTTTGGATTTTGTTTTGTTTTTGTTTTTGTATTCATTATGTCGGTTTGCTTGTTTTTGATTAAAACAAACCTGTGGTAAATCTTGGCCAGAGGTAAAAGTGTGAGAAGTTCTATTTAACAACCATAATTTATTAGTTTTCAAATGCTGCTCTAACAAATTGTTATAAACTTAGTAGCTTAAAAGAACATGAATTTATTTTCTTATAGTTCTAGATGTCTAAAATCAAGGAGTTGGCAGGACCTTCTGGAGGCTTTAGAAGAGAATCCATTTCCTTTAATTTTCCTTTCCTAGAGGCTCCCTGCGTTCCTTGACTCATGGTCCCTTCCTCTGTCTTCAAAGTACATCAATCTAGCCTCAGTTACCATCTTCACAACTCCTTTTCATGACTTTGATCCTGATGCCTCCCTCTTACAGGACTTTTGTGATTTCTTTGGGCATACCCAGATAATTTAGCATAATCTCTCTATCTCAAGATCCTATACTTAATCACGTCTGCAGAGTTCCTTTTATCATGTAAGGTAACATATTTACAGGTTCCAGAGATTAAGACAAGGACATCTTTGAGGGCAGTTATTCAGTTTAACCACACATGTCAAATTCATTTTAGGACAACTGCAGAGCTAACAAGTAGATATTTCTTAGGCCCATATACCTTATCTCTACTTTTTCTGAATAATTATTTTCTGATACTTATGTTATTATTCCTTTTTAATTAAAACTATTAAATTAATATTTATAACATGGCAAATGTTATGATCTCTAAAAGAATATGAGTATGTTCTGCAGTTTACTTTGAATGAACTTACACTGAAATATATCTAGATAATGTGACAAACTGTAAGGCAAATAAATAATAATTTTAAAACACATGGGTCAAAGGAATCATCTGTAGTAAAATTTTTGAGCCAAATTACAATGTGTTGAAGGTACAATGTGGGTTTGTTTGTTTTTTTAAGAATAACAGAAGATATATTGGAGCTCTCCTTATTCATATTAAAGATCTGCTCATCATACTAACTAGTATACCTTAGAATTTTCTCAAATATACATCAGTTTAAGTCCTCTCAAGTTCAGTGTTTGAGACATAGAACTATTAGGAATAACTATAGTAGTAGTTTTAACCAGCTACATTTCATTGTAGTAAAATTGTCTGTGTAATTGACAAAGTTGTATTTTGTAAGATAATTAATTATTTCATGGCATTTCTTTATAGCACTGATGTCAAGATCTGAGATCTAGAGTTGGAAAGACCTGTGTTGAAAACTCTTTAATCTAAGGTAAGGCTCATTACCTCTTGTGAGGTAATGGAATATGGGTTTGTGCTCCCAGTTCTTGACACTGAGTTCGTAAAACCCTTGTGATTTCTTAAGTAATAAAAACACTAGGAACACATCTTGTTCTATTGAAGCGACTCTGGGTGGACCCCTGGTTGGTTCTTGGATGGGGGTTAGTCACCAGAAAGACATGATTAGATGCTTGGTATTTTCAGCTCTGCCCCCATCCTCCAAAGAAGGTAGTGGGGCTAAAAATGGAGTTAATAATTGATTATGCTTATGTGAAGAAGCCTCCATAAAATTCCAAGAGTAAGGGGTTCTGCGAACTTCCAGGTTGATGAACACATTCATGTGCAGGGTGACACATACCAACTTCACAGGGACAAAATCTCCCAGGCTTGGGACCCTCCCAGCCTAGGTATTACTTCATCTGTCTGTTCATCTGTATTCTTTATCATATTATTTAATAAACTGGTAAATGTAAATAAGTGTTTCTCTGAGCTCTGTGAGCTGCTCTAGCAAATTAATAGAACCCGAGGAGGGAATTGTGAAAACCTCCATTTTGTAACCAAGTCAGACAGAAGTTGTGGGTACTCTGGGGACCTACTACTTTCATTTGGTATCTAAAGTGTCGTGGGAGCATTCTTGTGGGACTGAGCTCTTAACCTGTGGTGTCTGACCCATTTCCAGAACTGAGTTAAATTGTAGGATACCCAGCTGGTGTCATGAATTGCTTTGGTGTGGGGAAAAAACCCACACACATTTGGTGACCAGAAGTGTCAATAATAGTGTTCTGTGTATAAGCAAAGTAGTGTATGTCAATTATATCTCAATAAAACTGAAAGAAAAAAAAAGTAAAGGAGAAACACACAGGAGGAAATCTGTAGGTTTTTTTTTCAATATACCTCTTCATACTGCTTTACCTAGACTCTAAGATATTATCTACTTCATAGGGTTGTTTTCCGATTAAATGAAGGAATATGTATACAGTACTGAGTGCTTTAGTTATACATAGTTGTGTTAGTGCTTAGTGACATGTAGTTAGGACGTAAAAAATGTTAGTTGTTGTTAGTACTATTTTTATGGCCTGAATAGTTTAGACTTTTGATGAGAGACAGGAAGGAGAGCATTCAACTTTTCTTAAATCTTTGTAGAATATGCTTAGTGTATTAATGTTTACCTCAGTGGAAGTAATCTGAGACCTGGAGATGAGGTTGAATTTTGAAAATTCTGAAGATTAACTGACAGAGAACTTTAATGTTCCCTCTTTATTAGTTTGCGTAATCAGAAGAGAAAACATGAAAAATGGTTGTCTGACAATTTAAAAATTTGAGCAATTCTGTAATTGTGATTAGATACATATCTAGAAGTGAAGTACCATTTATTGCAAACAAAAGAAAAAACAAAAAAAACTTCAGAGATTAATTTTCTCTAAATGTCCATATGTGCACATTATTTATTCATTACCTGCTTTTTGCAAAATTGTTTAGCGTAAGGTCAAACGTGTACTACAAACACAAAGATATAAAATTATTAATAATTATTTATATATAGATGATCAAAGATCTAAATCTAAAGAAAAAGGTGAAACAGCAACTTGTTCAAATTAAATTGTTTAGAAAACAGTAATTTCACTGATAACTAAAACGTATATTCCAAATTTAAGCAAGAGAGAACTACAAAGCAGTAAAAAACTCTTTTTGAGAGTTTATATAACAAATACATAACCATAGCAATTTAAAAGAAAACAGAGTAATTGAAGTTTCAGTAAGTATGATATAAACATTTCTCTCAAAATTCTTCTTAAAGCCATCACTAAATTGTTCCATGTCATAGAATATATGACATTAAAATTTATCTTAAACTCTGTCCGAATGCGATGGAAAACAAGAGAAGCCAGAGAATAGAAGAAAGATCAAGTTTGATTTTCTTAACCCTTGCCTTTTCGATTGAAAACATCTCTGCTGGGCATCACAGATAAGTGGACTTGCCCCCAAGCAAATAAATACACCCTATACATATGTGTCTTTGAAAATATAGGGTAAGGTTCTTGCTGTCCTTTGTCTCATTCTCACAATATATTGCATTTATATAGTGCTTAAAGCAATATTTTTGCTTAAAGATTTTCCCAAACACCTAATTTATCAAACCATTACACACAGTTTTTTATTGAAAATGCCTTATATATCAGACACTCCCTAGGAGACAAAGGTCCATATCTATAAAAGAATACTCCAGAATTATCCCTGGGTCTTTCTACAGGCCACTGCTATCCTTTCTTTGAGTTTTGATCTGGCATTTTGATGGTTGCCCATACCCAGGCAGTGACAATTATGCCACAATTGCTAATTGGCTGACTGCTGTTTGGAAACATTATTGATTTGAATACACATCCATTGCAAAGATTAAATGCAGAGTAAAAATGCAAAAAAAAAAATCAGTGTCTTGTGATTATGAAACAGAGCAATATAGTAAGCATATTTTGTTGGTATTCCACAATTTAAATTAACATAGGGCTTCCCTGGTGGCGCAGTGGTTGAGAGTCCGCCTGCCGATGCAGGGGACACGGATTCGTGCCCTGGTCCGGGAAGATCCCACATGCTGCGGAGCGGCTGGGCCCGTGAGCCATGGCCGCTGGGCATGTGCGTTTGGAGCCTGTGCTCTGCAGCGGGAGAGGCCACAACAGTGAGAGGCCCACGTACAGCACAAAAAAAAAATTAAAAAAATTTTAAAAAATGAATAAATTAACATAGACCTTTCTTGATGCTCATTCCTAAAATATAAAAATTACTAATTTATCCTAATATACCTTGCATCCTCTGGAGAAAAATCTACTGTAAAATCTGCTTCTTCCCAAGCTTCCATTTTTTAAAAAAAGATCTGTGAAAGTTTTAGTAAACAAAATCCTCAGTAGCAACTGTTATAACTACATTTTAATCTCGGATGAACTTTGTTGGCAAAAGAAGCTTTGTTTAGCTTTTTCTTTGCTAGAGCTTTTGAAGCAGCAAAGAAGATAAAGAAGTGTTCTAGGATATATGGAAATTCAACTGAAGGAAGTTCAACTGAATTTGACAAGACTGCTTCCTTGTGTTTCAACCCTCCCAAAGATGTGTGTGAAAGGCAGTCAACCACAGCCAAATCCAAGTTCATAGCATAGTTCCTCATTTGCTATTTGTTCCTTCCTGCTCAGTACATTTTACTGAATAAATACCTTTGGGAAATGGAGCCCATGCCCTTGTTCTTGCTTTTCTAAGTTGATGGTAGATAAGGTTTATCAAGTCTCAGTTACATGTTACTTTCACCATAGTCTAAAGTTTGAAAGCAGGTAGATTCTGAAGCCTAGATGTCCTTAGAAAATGTCACATGGCAGATTGGCTGGCCGACTGCTGAGACTCCAAAAAATCCAGTCATTTCCTCTTCTTTATAGTTTAAATTCATGATCATACCTGTGCATTGAGAGTGGCGCTATGTTATTTTTTAAATCACACTTAATAGCAACGATATGTTAACCAGAATTTCTATTATTAATTTACAGTGAGAATTAGAGCAGTCATATATTAAGGGATATTGAACTCAGTTTTAATATGTTCAACACCCAATCAAACACGCAGATCTTCTCCTGCTTTAGTGTTATCCATTTCAGTTGTCAGTGGATCCTTATAACATAAAACAAAAACCTTGAACTCATTTTTGACTTCCGTGTTTCTCTAAACCTTCACAATCATCCTACAGCAAATCCTGTGGACTCTACATTAAAAACACGTTAGAGGGCTTCCCTGGTGGCGCAGTGGTTGAGAGTCCGCCTGCCGATGCAGGGGACACGGGTTCGTGCCCCGGTCCGGGAGGATCCCACATACCGCGGAGCGGCTGGGCCTGTGAGCCATGGCCGCTGAGCCTGCGCATCCGGAGACTGTGCTCCACAATGGGAGAGGCCACAACAGTGAGAGGCCCGTGTACCACAAAAAATAAAAATAAAAACAAACAAACAAACAAAAAAACATTAGAACATTTCATACCATCCCCTTGTT
Organism: Kogia breviceps; assembly: GCF_026419965.1. Taxonomy (NCBI): domain Eukaryota; kingdom Metazoa; phylum Chordata; class Mammalia; order Artiodactyla; family Physeteridae; genus Kogia; species Kogia breviceps. The sequence goes on along the minus strand of NC_081311.1, from coordinate 114,461,821 downwards.
ATCACACTTGTCCAAACCACTATGTTCTCTTGCCTGGATTACTGTAGTAACTTATTAAAAAGTCTCATTTCCACCTTGCTGTCTTTTAGTGTATTGTCAGTACAATCCACAGGGCAAGAATCATGGCCAGTTTTGTTCAGTTATAGTCCCATAATGCAGAACAGTGACTTTTGCATGGTAAACATACAGTACTTGCTGAACAAATGAATTTATTTTGTTAAGCTTAGCATATTCTTTCCTTGATAGATGTCAAAACTATAAGATGCTAGATGAACATATACTTCAAAGGAAGAACAATTATTTGCATGTTCCATGTTATGATTATCTGAGGCATCCATTTCCATGAAGATACAATATATATGACATTTAGAGTCCAGACTGAGTGTGCGATTCAAGCTTCCACTTCCCGGAAAGTACCTCATTGATCTTATTTAATATTGTATTTATTTTAAAAAATTAATTACACAAGTAATGTATTATTGCATTGGTTTTAAAAAATAATAAGAGTGTTACATTTAAAACTTAAGTCCTTTTTGGTCACAATGCTCCTTTCTCCTCATCCTTGCCAGAATGCAATATGTATCTTTCTAGTAGAAACTAAAAATATTGTTTATATATCAAAATACATGGATAGAAAGTATATAAAAAATTTAGTGCAGATTTTTATTTTTATAAAAATAATACCGTAGTGTACATATCATTTTGTAGCTTGCTTTTTTTTCACTCAAATCTGTTTTCAATCTGTCTATGCTAACTCATATACTTGATTCCTTATAGATGTATATTATTCCATCAAAAGAACAAACTAGATTTAACTGTTTTTAAACTGTGGTTGTTTTAATTTTTAATTTTGGCAAGCAGGGCTTCATTAAACACCTTAGAATGTCTCCATTTGCATATGTGAATTTGCTTTTTCTATCTTAGGTACTTAATATTAGAATTGCTGAATAACAAACAGCATATGTGCATTTTTAGTGTTAACGTATATTGTCAAATTCTTCATAACATTTGCTCTACTGCTTTATTCTCCCATCAAGAATGAAAGAAGGGCTTCCCTGGTGGCTCAGTGGTTGAGAGTCCGCCTGCCAATTCAGGGGACATGGGTTCGTGCCCCAGTCTGGGAAGATCCCACATGCCGCGGAGCGGCTGGGCCCGTGAGCCATGGCCGCTGAGCCTGCGCGTCCGGAGCCTGTGCTCCGCAATGGGAGAAGCCACAACAGCGAGAGGCCCGAGTACCACACACACACACAAAAAAAGAATGAAAGAAAACACTATTTCCTCACAACCTGCCAAGGCATTGTTAGCATATTAATATATTTTTTTCATATTTTCTGATCTGATGAATGATAAAGTAATACATGACTTCTATAAATTTAAATGCCTATGATTACTACTGATAAGTAGTCAATTTTCATTTATGTATAGGTCATTTGAGTTTCTGCTTTTAAATACTGCTTATTCATAATTTTTGTTAATTTTTCATTTTACTTTCATTCTCATATTTTATCAATTCTTCATATAGGTAATAAGTTACATCACTTACAGTATTATCTTTTAATATTATTTTTCCTATTTTTTTATCAAAGCATAAGTTTTGCTGTCATATTTATCAATCTTTTCTTTTGACACATGCATATGTGATAAAATCCATTTTATAATGAAATAAATGATGACAAAAAAATCAAAATAATGATTAAATCAAGTAGAAGCACACAGGTGTGAAATGTTCCCGTTATTATATTATTGACGGGCTCAGGGGTTGTTTTTTAATATATATGTGGGTTTTTTGTATGTATTAAATATTACATAGTATTTAAGAAAACAATCACTGTCTTCACATTCTTTTTCCTTTTCAGTTTTCAGTTTTTCAAGCACCTTTTATTTCTCACTGTTTTCTTTGTGTACCTTGATGCCATCATTAAGATAATGTCCACGCCTTGTTTTATTTTTCTCCCTGTCTCTGCCATGAGAACATCCTTCTGTCTCTGTTGCCTTCTGCATGAAACTGGTCTCAGTACAGTTTTACTTACCTCTGTTATTCCCAGAACAAATATTTTTTTGTCTTACTTCCTGTGATTGATTTAGCAGTTGACAGTTGAGAGAGAAAATAGAGAAGCAAAGGTAGTGAACTGCAGTGAAAAGATTTTGAACAGAAATCAAGTAAGTTATTTTGTGCCTTATGAGTATTTAACACAGGAGAAAAGATCGATTCTTCCTACCCTTAGAAGGCTTGCATTTCCATCAATATAAAATTAGTCCTGTCTCTCCCATTTCTGTTTTATTTACATATTAACTGCCTGAGAACTGTATGTATGACTTCTGCTCTGCCTTGGGTCACTTAAGTCTGTTTCTTTAAAGCAAAATAAATGTTCTCAGATAGTAATCTCTTGAAGGACAAAGGGTATGTCTTGTAGTTTTCTTTGTTCAGTGCCTGTGACAGCATTATAGCGGTGAGGATTTTCTTTAATTTCTACTTTGTCAAGGTAAATGGTGGTTATTAAGTCACCAGAATTTTCTCCTCTCCTTCTACTGTCATGTACTCAAATATCAAGACCTCTATTCATACTTCTACTGGAAAATATTCTGAATTCTGAACAAGTAATCCTTTTAAATCTCATTGCTGCCTTTATGAATTTAATACTAACATAGCATGTAAGGATGTCAGAGAAAAGACTTCATGAATGTCAAATAGCTTTATCCAGTATTTATGAACTGTATTGTGTTAGGAGTCCCATGGAGTTATTTAGCCATCAAACTGCCCTAAAAACAATATTTATACTAGTTTAAAATCCCGAAGTCAATATAGGAGAAATTCAAATACTCTACTTTTTATGAGGAGCCATATAAATAAAGTTATTTTCTATGTCTTTTTCATCCATATGAAAAAAAATTAAAAGCACGTTTCTTGTGTGTTCCAACTTATGACTTACTTAAATACCTGAAACAAAATTTTTATATTTAATAGAAGCAACTTCTATTAATAGAAACAGCCTAATTCTTAGGTGGAGAGAAACCTATGAATAATCAATTTCCAAAAATGGAACAATAGATGAGAATGATCCTAGGAACTATATGAAGGAAGTTAATCATTTCTTCTATATTCCATATTTTATTTTTCCATTTTAAAGAAATTTCTCCTTTAACACTCATTCCCCAGCCCACACAATGGGTCATGAAAATGAAGACATTTTATTTTATGATCTAAGCAATCTACCTAGAGCTAATTTCATCAGTGCTACAGACAACAGCATAGAACAGTGGTTCTCAAAGTTTAGCATGCATCAAGATCACATGAAAGGCTTGTAAAGACACAGATTTCTAATCCTCACCCCAGAGCTTCTTCTAATTTAATACATCTGGGCCTGGGTCTGAGAATTTGCATATTTAACACATTCACAGGTGATACTGCTGTTACTGGTCCAGGGATCACACTGGTAATCATTGATGTACAGAAGTTCCGAGCTTGGGCAAGGATACTAAGATTCCCTTTGGTAAGAATTTAGAATTGGGTAATGTGACCAGTTATCTTTGTGTAAAATCTGTGAGTTTGGGGCTGAACTGGCCAGGTTGAGTCATGTGCAATTAGAGAAAGTTACTTTGAAGAGAAAGGAATAAATCAGATATTCATCGAGCAAAGAGCAAAGCAGAAACAAAAAAATATAGCTTCAGAAAAAAGAGGAATGGAAAAATCAGCTCAGAAATTTTCTAATTTTTTGTTTTAAACACTTGATTGTCTGGTTGCAGTTTTTACTGTTGAGTTCTGAAAGAGTCCCTTTGTAACTTTATAATAAAGGCCAACTTTTTTTTTTATCATCGGGTATTCTGCACGGCATAGGAACTCATTTAACAAAATTATTGCTGAATGAAACAGAACGTTCATACTTTTGGACTAACCTTATAAACTAATTTATTATATATGTACAATAACATAAATGTAAGCTCTGATAGTGTTTACTACAACTCTGGCAGAAGACCAGAGGTCTTCTCTGATTAACCTGCCTAAAACAGCTAGTGGCAGTATAAAGATTTATGTGTTTATGTGATTATATTTTGGAGTCTGTCTTCACCTCTAGAATGAGAACAGAGAACTTCATTTGGTTTGCTGCTGTATTCCCCATAACTGAAACAGTGATGAATGAATGAAGGAAGGAAGGATAACATTTTAGTTTAAGCAGGGCACAATATCTTTTAATGATAAATATTATTTCTTAAAAGTGTTGACTAAGCCTGTTAGTTGCTTTCGGTGTTATGCAGTTCCTGAAATATTAATCACATTTTCATTTTCTCAGGGTGCTAAGTGAAATCACCAGATGTTATGTAGCAGGTTACAATAGATCAGAATGGCCAAGTAAGAGTTACACAGATATTGATTGCAGAGATTATCTATGTCAGCAATTACGTCAACAAGATAGGAAAAAATATGGTAGAAATCTATGGCATTAGTAGCTTTGTACACATAATCAACCGATTGCAGAAATCTCAATGGCAAATGACATGCTCATGGGACTGTGTTTGGCAACTCAGTTTCATGCTGCAGGTCCCACGTGTGTGTTGGGATGGTTCTGTTCCATGCTTGTTTATGCTGAGTTCCTAGGCTAGGGAGGCAGAAGCCAAGGGTTGTGATTTTCTTCTGGCAACTGTCAGAAGTTCCCCAAGGGAACTGACAGAGATACGTGGCTGCTCCATAAGGGCTAGGCTCATTACTTTATTGCTACTACTCATGTCACATCCCGTGTGTCAGAAGAAATCATATGGCCCTACAAAACTTCTGTGGAGCAGAGAAACATACTCCCTATGAGGAGGTTAGAGGGAAATAAATTTTTGTTGAAAAATACTCCAATCTACTTCAAGTACTTTCGGCAAAAAAATGAGTTACTAAAATAACTAATAAACCCAAGGCAAAAGTTCCCCTTGGTTAGTTCATAGACTTAAACCAGAGCTGTAACTGAGCTTCTTCTGTGAAGTGTTGTTCAGTGATATATCTCCCATCCCCAATTGCAATGAAGGATTTAACATATATAGGGCTGTATCAGTCAGGGTTGAGTTAGGAAATACAGATCAACTCTAGTAATTTAAAGGAAATTTAATCTGGAGAATTGGTTGTGCAAGTGTTGGAAGGGTATGAAGAGTAAAAAGGAAAAAAGGTAGTATTGCATAGAGAAATAAAAAGATAAAAAGATGTGATATATAAAGATCAAAAGCGGCAAAAGTCCTTGTGCTGGAGTCCATGAGCTTATGCTGCTGGTAAGCTGTTGGAAACCGTTGGTGCTTTATCCACCAGAGACGTTCAGCTCAACCAAGACTGACTCTGAAAAGGTAACTGCCTTTTGCAGGTTGCTTAAGCCCAATATCGTATCCCCTTGCTGCATCTCTAGCAATTTTCAACAACTACCGAATTGTGGGAGGAAGAAGCTGCAAGCTTCTTTCTTCCTCCCACTTTCTGACTGCCTGTTTGACCTCCTAATGATAAGAAATCATCAAAAAAAGAGCTGTCAAAAGGGATTTGGGAAATAAAATGTTCTGTTTCCAAGACTCCTGAACTATATAGCAGAGCCAGGAAAGGTGGAGTTTGGAATGCAAAAAGCAAATAGACAAATGATCTACACAAAGGACTGTTCTCTTTTGGCTGGAGGAAGACTAAGGGATTTTTCAGGAGTACTCAAGGCAAGAGAAGTGACAAAATATGAAAATGATAGCATCTGTTGCCCTACCAGCCAGTTGGACAGGGTTTGAGCTTTGGTTAAAAAAAAAAAAAAAAAGCAGATTCAAGAGTTGAGTGAATCAATAAATTCTGTTTTGTTTATTCCAAAAAAAACAAAAGAGTTGAGAGAATTCAGTTTATGAGCTGTGCTATGAGATCCCAGCAATGATCCTTAGTGTTTCAAGGTCAGCATGATACTCTGCATGAAATACAGCACTTGCAAATTTTTCAAGGACTGGCAATGTGTCTCAGGACAGATGTGTCCAATGCCTAGAAAAGAATGTCAAGGTAGAAAAAATTATATTAGAAAAGTCATGACACATGAGATACTACCGACCTTCATATTCTCTACCAAAACAGATCGGAAGAACAGGGATTTTATGAGATAAATTTCTGCTTAAACTGATGAATATTTAAAGCCAGTGGAGATTAATATTTAATGTGATATAGTGTTTCTATAGCCTGATGAAATCTGAGACAGTTTACAAAACTATAGACCTTAATAGATGGAATGAAACTAGTCCATCTAATCTAAACTTTACATATTATGACCCACCAAAGGAAATATATGTTACGATGGATTACGTATGCAGACACACACATGCAAGTTAAAAAAAAGTTTCATGAAACAACACTTACCCACACTGTGGGATGCACTTTGATATTTTCTATTTTATCTACTCTGTACTACTTAATTTTATAAAGAATGCTGGTTGTGACCCATTTAATTGATTTCATGCCCACCAAAGGAGGTGAAATAGTCCCTTTTAAAGTTTAAAAAACACTGAAGTCTCACCTTATAGTTAAGAAAACTGAGACTCAGTTTGGTCAATAACTCTACCAATTTCCTAATGTTCCTTATGAACACAGTTGTGTCATATTGCTTTCAGTCATAAAGTCCTTAAGAAGTGAGGCAATAATTGAGTTGTATTCAACAGCACAAGATTTTTCATTTCTGTTCTTCGCAAATGTTTCACAATGGTTACAACTATGTATTTGAACCATGATGCTTCATGGGTTTATCTTATCTCCCCAATGAACTTGTTAGCCTTTTGAGGACAGAACCATCTCTGGTGATTCCCCCTACCTCCTGCAGTAATAGCATGATTCTAAGCAGAGAATTCTAGGGCTCAGCAAAAGTATATTTAATTGAATAACAGAAAGAGAATTATAAAGAGTTTTAAAATTCATATGCCTCTGAGTGATAACTGACAGGATTGTGTCATTCTTCCAAAAATAAAATAGAAATCATAGGGTTTTCTCAACAACATGGAAACACCAACATATCATTTCTCTGTTCAGTATAAACTGCTGGCACAGTGACTCAATATTCCAGGTTTCAAGTCCATTAGTATTACCAAAAGCTTTTTTATAGGTTTATAAGAACAGAATTTGGAATAGGCAAGCCTTCAGACAGGATGGCCCGCTCACATTTTCTCAGGTTGGTAGAGTGCTGATATACCTTAACCGCATCCAAGATTCATGTTCTGCTAAAGTGTTTGGATTCCATGAAGAAAACAAATAGGTAGGCTGGTTTTATATGAAAAGGGAAGAAAACAATCTCTACAGAGACTTTCAATTCTGTCTATCAAATAAAATTTTTATGGCTTTGGCATAAACCCTTGAAAAGCTTAAATTTTAATAGAAATGCCAATGTAGTTTTAAATATAGCACCCCCGGTCTATACTTGTATTACAGTGAAATTCAGTGTCCCTCACAGCAACCAAATATTGGAAATCTAAATGGCAGTGTTCCCTTCAATATTTAGCTATTTGAAAATCTTTCTTTTGATAGGAAATGTATTTGTCACCATTTAGATTTGTCAAGTACTGAATGATGTAAAAATTGCTATAACCATTTTAGGCCTGTGTACTTAAAACTACTACTCATGCAAATGTAAGTTTTAAAGCTCATAAATTTGGTGAAATGTATTTATTACCGATGAACTGTAATTCTTCATATGCTGTAAGCAAGATGTAGTACAAAGAATACTGCACTTTGAGAAAGAAAACACTATTGTTAGAACTAAATTTTACATTCACTATCTGTGAGATATTGGCAGATCTCTTCCTCAATTTAAGTCTCAGTTTTCTGTCAGCAAAATAGGAACAATAATGACATTCTTAAATGGGTATTATGAAGGTCATGTGAGACATAAGTGAGATGTGATTTTTAAGCATAGAAAGTGGCTTAACAAATTATATATTTTTACATACATATTTTTTATTTTAAAATATAATCATAGTATATATAAATATTGCAATATATTGTAAAACTTTAGGAAACGTAAAAATTAGAGAGATCACTAATTATATGAAAAAATCTATAAATTCTATAGATATTGCTATTCATTTTTTATGTAATCACTTTTCTTATATATATAAATTACATGTAACGTTTTTGTCATCAGCATAAATACCTTTGTAAACAAGTATATATATATGTATATGTGTGTATATATGTGTTTGTGGATGCATATATACATGTGTATACACACACACATATAATTATTTCTTTAAGAAAATACATGAAGTGGATTCATTAAGTAATCTTAGTGAAAATATTTACAGTCAATTGCCCTGTATAACTTTGTGCTAACTTTTGCTCCCATAAGTAGTTAGATACAAGTTCTTGGTATTTATCCTTTGAAAAACTCTTTGGTAATTTGGTAGTTAAAGATATTATTGATCTTTGGGCTTCCCTGGTGGCGCAGTGGTTGAGAATCCGCCTGCCGATGCAGGAGACACGGGTTCGTGCCCTGGTCCGGGAAGATCCCACATGCCGCGGAGCAACCAAGCCCGTGAGCCATGGCCGCTAGGCCTGCGCGTGCGGAGCCTGTGCTGCGCAACGGGAGAGGCCACAGCAGTGAGAGGCCCGCATACCGCAAAAAAAAAAAAAAAAAAAAAAAAAAAAAAAAGATATTATTGATCTTTCAATAAGTATGTATTTGCTAACTAAGATAGTTAAATATTTTTAAAATAATTATTAGGTATTACTTTAATGTTCTTCATTTTTTCTGTCAGGGAATTTGTCTCTTTTTAAAATTAATTTGTATGCATTCTTCATTATTTGCTGAGCCTCAGTTTTCTTATCTGGAACATGGGTAGGATAATAATTCATGAACTTTTTTATTGCGATGATTAAATGAGGTAATATAACCTAGAGTGTGGAGATAATTATCAATAGAATGTCAAACTATTATAGCTAATAAGAGATAGAGATATAAGTTTAATTATTATGTTCCACATCCCATGCTCTTTTCAAAATAGACCTCTATAAACCAAATTATAACAACCATTAATATACATCATTTCAAAAAATTGATATAATTTTTCCATATTTCTTTTCTGGGATTGATGCCACCAATAAATATTTATTAATCTCCACATGGGTCTAGTCGTCTGCCTAGGAGCTGAGACTTTAAGAGAACACATGTACTCTTATACTTTTAAAATACATACACATAACTCATGTCACTTTAATATTATCACAAATCTATTATTAAATATTCTTCTATGGGTAAATGTGTAAACAAATTGTGATATACCTATGCAAGAGAATACTACTCAGCAATAAGAAAAAGCAAACTATTGGGACATGCAACATCTTGGATAGATCTTGAGGGCATTGTGATGAATGAAAAAAAGCCAATTTCAAAAGGTCACGTACTGTATGATTCTGGAAATCATAAAATTGTAGTGATGAGAAATGGATCAGTGGTGGTCAAGGGTTAGTGTTGTGGGGAAGATGTGACAAAGTGTAGTGAGAGGAATTTTGTTTGGAGTGAGGGAATATTACTGTGTCCTGATTATGGATCTATACATGTGATAAAATTGTATAGATTTATACACCCACACAATGAATGACTATAAAGCCTAGAGAAATCTAAATAAAGTGTGTAATGTAGTTTATAATATCATGCCAATGTCATTTTCCTATTTTTTTAAACTGTGGTATAATTGTCACATAACATCGTGTTAGTTCCAGATGTTCTACATAGTGATTCAATATTTTTATATATTGCAAAATGATCACCACAGTAAGTCTAGTTAACATCTATCACCATACAAGTAAAAAATTTATTTTTCTTATAATGAGAACTTTTAAAATCTACTCTCTTAGCAACTTTCAAATATGTAATATACTATCATTAACTGCCTTCACCATGCTGTACATTATATCCCTATGACATTTATTTTATAACTGAAGTTAGTACTTTTTGACCCGTTTCACCCATTTTGCCCCCTGCCCCACCTGCCTCTGACAACCACCAGTCTGTTCTCTGTATCTATGAGCTTGTTTTGTTTTGTCTTTTATATTCCACATGTAAGAGAGATCATATGGTATTTGTCTTTCTCTGTCTGACTTGTTTCACTTAGCATAATACCCTCAAGTCCATCTATGTTGTTGCAAATTGCAAGATCTCATTATTTTTTATGGCAGAATAATATTCCATTGCATGTATGCCACAATTTCTTTATCCATTTATCCACTGATGTACACTTAGGTTGTTTCCATATCTTGGCTATTGTAAACAATGCTGTGATGATTATGGGGATGCATATATATTTTTGAGTTGGTGTTTTCATTTTCCTCAGTTAAATACCCAGAAGTGGAATTGCTGGATTATATGGTAATTCTATTTTTAACATTTTTGAGGAAACTCCATACCGTTTTCCACAGTGGCTGCACCAATTTACATTCCCACCAACAGTGCACAAGGGTTCCTTTTTCTTCATATCCTTCCAAACTCTTCTTATTTCTTGTCATTTTAATAACAGCCTTATTTGTGTCTTCTACAGTTTCTTTCATCAGTGTCTTATGGTTTTCAGTGTGCAAGTCTTTCACCTCCTTGGTTAAATTTATTCCTAGGTATTTTATTCAGTTTCCTGGCTTTGACAATTGTACTTTGGTTACGTAAAATTTTATCTTTAGGGGCAGCTGGGTGAAGGATGCGTGAGAATGCTCTACATCATGTTTGCAACTTCTTTGTAAATAAATTTTTTAAGTCAGTAGTTGAAAAATTCATAGCCATTGTTCCATGCACTTGTACAGCCTTCAAGAGTATCATAATTGATGATGACTGATTTGTAGTTAATTCCAATAAGACAGGAACTATGAATAACTTTTCACCACTCTATCTCCAACACTTAGGACATTTCCTATAACAGAGAAGGCACTCAGTAAATGTTTGCTAAATGAATAAATTGATGCAAAAAAAATTATCAAGTAGGTGTATCTAAAATAAGCAAGCTATTTGCATATTATTGGAATTTTAGATTGTTTCCAACATCTGCCACTATAAATGTTGTCACTACAAGGAGGATCTTTATTTATACAATTGATCTCCCACTCCTTATGGATTTTATGTATTTTCTTTAAGAATCAATTCTCAAGAATGAGATGACTGGGTTTAAAATATGTAACTTTATTTGGAGCTTAAATTTTTTTTATCAATTTACTTTGTTAAATAGCATAATTTACTGTAATTATTTTATTGAAACTGCCTCATCTCCCACTTCATCTTGAAATCACTCTATACCTGAGTCTTACCTTATATCTGCTACTCAACTATATACTTAGTTCCTTACCCAAACCTGAATCTCATTTGAGCACTATACATCATGATAAAAGACATGATGAGGAACTCTAGCATGAAGATCACATTGCTGTGTTTGTATTTATATTTGTGTGCGTGTGCCTCCTGCATATCACATATGGGGCAGGAATTAGACAGATAACAGTAAAATTCCTTTATGAAGTAAGCTTTAGGAATGTTTCAGTTGAACTGTATGTTAAACAATTTACTTTGTGTGTTACACAAAGTAACTTACATAGTAACTTACATAGTGTTGTCAGCACTGACAAGTTCCAGTTTAAAATCCTGAGTTGTCTTGAGGATGAATGCTCCGAACAGTATTAATTAAAATGTAGAGGCATTGTAGTTTTTAGATAATTCACTAACCAAGTTTCAACAAGATTAGGAAAATATTGTTCTTTTCAATATTTGCTCATTTTTCTACATTGCCTAATTTCTGAAATTAGATTTTTATACCATTTAATGTATCCCTTCTGCCAGAAAAGCTACTGTGTAAATCATCACTTTAACATTTTTAGCAATTTTAGAAGGAAACTAGTGTATATTGGAAAATTGCAATTTTAAAACCAGCTTATAATTTTTTTTAAACATATATCAATTTTTTACTTTCTATTAAAACCATTCTTAATTGAATATGATTTTTATCTGAATTACAGAAACCTCTAATTACTGAGACTTTATTAATTTCAGGAGTAAAATTTACTGGAACTTGTATTTAACTTTTTGAGTCATGTCGCTGCAGAATCTAAGGTGACTTTTTGTGGCCAGGACATTTCAATTAGTAGTTTAAAGTGACAGATGTGCACACTACAGTGAATTTCCTAGTAACATATATTAATCTAGAAAGGATTTAAGAGTTAAAGTTGATTCATTTTCCAGTAACGTTGTGTTAGAATTTACTTATATGAAAATTCATCATTACTTCATTTTAATGGGATTTTATGAAAAGTAAATTCAAAATATATTGTTTCTTAAATAGCCGATGGAAGATCCACCATTTCTCATTTATGTTAGAAAGATATTTAAAGAACACTTGACTCTTTGGGCAGCAATCATGTAATAGTTGAAAATTAAGCTCATTAACTGATAGCACCAGATTTTGTGTCAGTCTGTGCAGGCAAGATATATTCATTCAATAATGATAATGTTCCTCAAATTAGTTTACTAACTGTAATCCCAAAGTATGAACAATGTTTAATGTTATAAAAAGAGTCTAAAACTCACAGATTACTGTGGGAAATCATGATAATTATCTGCTCATTCTTAGCAAAGCAGTGATTGCCAGTCTGTTAATTAATGAATTGTCTCAGTTGGTTACCATAGATAATTTCTTGCCACGTATTGTGTTTCTAATTCTGACAATTGGTCTTTCAAAATATGCATTATTAATCCAAAGGCATACTGAGGGTAGGATGGATGAACTTAAATTAATCAATATTAAATTTATTATTCAGTATAATTAATATCATAATTAAAATAGTATCTCAAAACTTTTTTCTATTTGATGACTTCATATTAATTGTCATTTTTCTACATGTAAAATGAGATATTAATTTAGTCTTAAGATGATGACAAACAATATTTTTTCAAAACAATGTAACTAGGATACATAAATATAAATACATTACCACATAAGAGAGATTTTGTTAAATTGGTGGTTTTTTCCTCACCAGCTTTTCCTGCTCCAAATTAAAACAAACAAACAAAAAACCCAAACACCTAAAGATCTAAAGCATTTAGTTGCCGTATGAATTAAACTTTAAAGCAACTCAGGACCCACATATCTCACAGCCAAGTTATATTTACTTCGGTTTAAGGTAAATAGTTTTATCTTTTTAGATAACTGGGATTATGAGAATTTTAAATTGCTCTTGCCTTATGTAAAATATGAGTAATACTGCTTATAACCTGACTATCTTAGAGAGAGATTATGAGGAGGGTTGATGAGTTACTTAACAAGGACTTCTAAGGTTCTTGGGGAAAAAAAAAAACCAAAACTCCACAAATGTATATTTTTGGTACTATAAGAATAGTTAAGCATTAATTGTGGCATAAAAGATGTGATGCTGTTAAAGTACTGTAATATTAAACTCTATGTACTTCTCATCTGACGATTTTTGTCAGTTTCTCATAACAATTCCACAACATTTAACAAACATTTCCAGTTACTGCACTCTAGTGAACTACAAGCTAGTCTCCATTTTATATGCAAATTTGTGGTAGTGTTTTGTTTTTGTTGTTGGAAGTAACAATAAATAAACATGACAAAAATTGGCTTAAATAGTAAAAGGAAGTTTCTGACTTACCTACCTAGACTTGATGGAACAGTGTCCTCAGTAATGCTTGATTTTGAGACTCAGTGATGTTCCCAAGGATGAGGTTTCTTTCTCGCTTTCCACTTTGCTTTTAATGCTATTGGAGTCATCCTAAGACTTTCTCCCTTCATGATATGAAGATGGTATCCAGCAGCTCAGAGGACTGCATGCTTCCTTCATCTTATCTTAGCCTCAGAAATCCTTGAAAAACTCTAGGGATTCAATTTGATTGGATCATCTTGGGGCAAGTGCCTGTCCCCAGTCCAATCCCTGTAGTGAAAAGGTACTGACTGCCTTAGCTTAGGACACGTGTTCTTCCCTGGCACTGTGGGGATAGTTGGGTTGTTTGGGACAACATAGATCCCCAAATAGAAATCAGGGCCTGTTATGAAGGTTGATGTCAACTTTTGAAGTAGAAAAGGATATCTACATATCTATCTCTATATATATATATCTCTATATATAGAGAGAGCGATATCCTATATATATATCAGCTTCAAACATTAATATCTATTCACAGTAAGTTAGTTCTTTTATTTTTTTAGAAGATTCAAGTGTGAATGGTATGGCCAGGGTATCAATGAGTCCCTGAGTATCAAATTAGCTCATGTTTTCCCTCAAAATTACATTCCAATAATGGCAAGTCTGATTTTATTAATAAAAATATATTTTTCAATGAATTTCTCTTCTGCAGAATATCAGAAAAGTTTTAGAGTACACTTACATATTCCAGAGAGCACTCCTGGTTTTCATTTTTTATTTTACCTCCACATCTGGTTCTGGTCTGTTGATTCTTGCTCTGCCCACCCATTGGACTTTACTGCTCTGCTTTTCCTCAAGACCGTGGAACCTGGTGGCAAGATGCCCAGAATACATTTTACCCAGCTCTTCAGGAGGCTGGTTGCTCATCGTTTCAGGTCTCTATTTACAAGTCATTTCTAAGAGAGACTGTCCTTGACCAGCCTATCGAAATGATGTCCCCATCATGCAGTAATTTATTATTTATTAACTTTTTTATTATTCTAATAAGCATCTGATATTCTTCGCATTATTTTCTTTGTTGATTTTTAAATTGCTAAGTCTGTTTCTTTGATCTCTTCATATTAAAATGTTAGCTTTATGAGAGACATTGTCTTACTCATCAAGATTGTTTTACTCACCCATCTATTCCCCACATACAGAATAGTGCCTGGTATAGAGAAGGTGTGACGAACATTTACAGAATGAACAAATGAGTACGTTGTCTCTGAATGTGTTTTTCTCTCTTGCTCTGTCTCTCAAGGATGGGCATGAACTTTCCCTTAATCTCCCACTGAAGACATTGAAAATTAAAATATAATAGAAAAGAAACAAACCCCTGGGTGTAATTTATAACTGGTATTGGGCAGATCAGCTCAAAGGTACCACCTAAACTAAACTTACTGTTAAGACATTTCTAACAGGATGGCTCCTGTTTAGCTTCCTGTCTGTATCTATGTGGTAATGGCCAATTTTCTTCCCTCCTAATTCCTCTTGCCACACACTGAGTGTTCTTGAGCTTCACAATCCTACTACCCACAGGAGGACAGACAATGTCTTTCTTTCCTTCGAATCTGAGACCTACTGAATTCATTTCCTGTCCCCAGTTTGACCTCTTCACGGGATGGTTGTCATGAGCAGTTCTACTTATTTTAAGGAAGGTTCCACCTCCAGCCACAGAGGTGCAGTCTGGCCCATTGTCTTCAAAACAACAATTTTCTTGGAATACAGTAGTCATGCATCAGCCCCTTACCTGACAATTTATTTGTCTTAAATAATAATAGTGTAGGATATCAGCAGTTTGATGCAATAGTCCAGTGTTTAGCCAAGCCCAATTTATTTCCAATGTAGAGTTTCTCTTCTAGCTCAAGTTAATTGGGCTTTCTCATCTTTCTTTAAGTCTTTAGAGGTCTTAATTGCTTAAGTCTTGTGGACATTGCTTTCACAAGAATTTCCCCCAAGGACTTGCTATAATTTTCAGAGACAGCACATTCTAAAGCCATACTTGGAAAAAACAAATTCTCTAAGGGGAGCACAATCTGCAGATATGCAACTCTACTTTCAGCATAGCCAACCTCTTTGTATTATCTGACAGAGCAATTGCATCCCTTGGAATCACATCTCTGCTTTACATCTTCAAAATTAAAAAGCACATTTTCAGTGCATGGTTTTCCTGGAACAATAAAACAGCCTCCATGAAAGTACAATACAAGTCTCTAACAATTGGAGAGCAGAAAACATCCTGACTGCTTTAAAAGGTCAGGTTTGTTTAGTTTAGCTTTTGTTTGTTTGCTCCACCATGCTCTCAACTTTGCTTATGCCAGCTTTAGATTTCAAAGATATTAGCATGAAGTTTGCATCTAGGCCTGAATCAAAGTTTCTGGTATGCCCATCCTGTACAGAGATCTCTACCAATAAAAGATCTGTTTATGCCCTTAGTAATCCTTTTTGGGTATCAATGCCTTTTCTTTCTCCCAACTTGTTCTTATGTTGCAGTCAGCTAGTTATACCACCTAGGGAGGGAATGGGGGAAGACCATTCAGAGATTTTCATGCCAAAGTGAGATTTTCAAGTGGAATACAGGTCCAAGCAAAACTGTTAAGTAAAATTTTTCACAAAAACCAGTTTGTCCTACTGCTTTTCAATAGGAGAAACTGCTTCACAATTTTAGCTTTAGTTACCATCTTCCAAATGGATAGACTGATGACATTTGGAAGAGTGACAGACGGATTATGATTTTCTCATATCAAGAAGAAAGTCCATTTTTTGCATATAAAAAGGATTTTTGAAACTGGTTGTCTATGGTGAAGAATTTATGCAGATGATCAAGAGTTCCTGCTTGTATTTCCTGATAAACTTTAGTTTCTCTAAAAGAAATTCAAATGTTTCCTTCTCATGTAAATTACAAGGACAACTCTCCTCTTGGAAATATAGTTGTTAATGCTGGACCAGATATAATTTGGAGGCTAAACATGGAGGCAGTTTTAAGAATAGCTTTTCCTTAACCTTTTAATGATAAAGGCCAAATACTTAAACTTCCAGTTTGCTAACCTTTAAGACCAAAGGTTTTGAGAGAGAAGAGCCCATGTTAATGGCTTAATGGAGACATCTGACAAAGGTAATTCATTTTAGTAGCACTTTAATGAAGTGAGAATTTGGCAAAAGAAACTGAGAGGCTGACAAGTCAAAGGTTGAGGTGGTAATGGACTGGATGTCTCTTGAATTATTGGGACTTCGGTTTGGATGATTTAGTAAAAGATATATTTAAGGAGATTACGGATAGAGCACTCAAAGGTGTCATTATCTCAATCCTCTCAACTCTCCTACTGTAATAGTTCTTGAAAGCGTTAGTTCCTCTCACTTCTTATTGCCCTTGCCTGAATACTTGCATAGACTATTATTATATTAGCTTCCAAATTAGCAACCTGCATATCACTATTCTCTGCCATGTTCCATCTTCCAAGTTTCACACAGAATCATTTTTCTAAAACACAAATGCTTAAAATCATATATACTTGATGAGAATGTAAATTGCTTCCACCTTAATAAGCAACTTTGTGGCAATATCAGTCAAAACTTAAAATCCATATATCACTTAACTGAGCAATTTCATTTTTAGGAATTTATCTTATAGCTGTATTCACCCATGCAAAATTTTGAATGTGTAAGAATACACATTGCACATCAAGGATAGAAAAGATCTGGGAAAGCTGAATATCTATCAGCAAAAACTAGTTAAATGAATTGTGGTATATTAATATGATAGAATTTACATAACCATTAAAATGAAAGAAACAGATCTGTATGTATAAAAATGCACTAGATTTATTTATTTGGGGGGAAATAAAGTGTAGAATAGTGTGTATGGGAAAGTACATAGAAAGAGTGGAAGGATAAACAAGAAAGTGTTCATAGCAGTTATTTCCCAAGAGGGATCTAGGAGGAAAAAGTAGAAGGGAGACTTACTGGTCATTGTAAACGTTTTGCTTGTTTAGAAATTGAACTTCGTGCTTTAATGCTCATTAAAACAAAATTGATTTTTAAAAAATCATTCAGTGGTTTTCAGTAATCTCTTGGATGATCTTCAGAATCATTAGTATTAATGTATATATGTGTTATATCTACTATAATAAATTTAGTATTATACATAATATAATGCCATATATATCTATAATGCCACATATATAATAATGTTATATATATACATTATAGTGTCATATGTTTAATATCATGGAAGCCATCTATATTTTATCTATCTTTCTTTCTATCTATCCATCTAATCATCATGGTCTGTAGGAACATTTACTTTGCCAGTTATCATTAAAATAATACTTCCAAATTTCTACCGACAGAGCTTTCTTAGTTTCTCACAGGTTATCTAGTTAGGGAATTTGGTGGTGTTCACTATAAATTAGTTGTGTGTTACTCTGAAGATATGCTTCAAGTGAAGCTTCTTTAGCACAATATTTTCTACATGGAGCTAATACCCAATTATATGATGTAGCTTTAGAAATAATTTATTGTGGTATAATATACACAGAGAAAATTACCCAAACAATAAGTACATAGCTAAATAAATAAATATCACAATGCTACCAATTCATTTAACCACCACCGAAAAAAAAAAACAAGACATAACCATATAGCCAGACTAAAGAGGGCCACCTTGTGCTACTTCCCAGTCATTATAGTGTTGAAAGGAAACTACCTTCCCTGACTTCTAACAGCATGAATTAGTTTTTCCTGTTTTAAAAATTTATACAACTAGATTTATATAGTATCATTTTGTTCTCATATATTTCCTTCAGTGTATGTTTGTAAGATTTATCCGTGTACTTACATGTAGCATGGTTCATTAATTTTCATTAATAATTAACATTTCATTATATGAATGTAGTACAATATATTTGTTTATTTCACTATTAACATACATTTAAACGTTTCAAGTTAGTAGCTATTATGAATAATGCTGCCATGAACATTTGAGTACATGTCCTTCATAACACACATGCAAACATTTCTATTGAAAAAGATATGTACATATGGAACTGCTTGGTCATAGAATAGATATACATTCTGTTTTATTAGATACTGCTAGTTTTTTTGTAGTGGTTGTATGAATTTACCTCCTACTAGCTGACTATGAGAGTTATAATTACTGTCGGTCCTCTTCAATGATTGATATTGTCAGTCTTTCAATTTGTAGTTATTTCGGTGCGGGTGTGTATGTGTGTGTGTGTGTGTGTGTGTGTGTGTGTGTGAGTGTGTGTGTGAGTGTGTGTGTGTGTGTGTGTGTGTGTGTATGAGACAGAGAGAGAGAGACAGAGAGAGAGAGAATATGTGTGTGCATGTAGTAGATCTATGGATCTAATATTTAATTTCCCTGATGATTAATGATGTTGAACATACTTTTTGTCGTTGGACATTTGGTATCTTTTCTGTGAAATGCCCATTAAGTCTTTTCGTTATTTTTCTATTAGGTTTACTGTCTTTTTCTCATTGATTTATAAGAATTCTTTAAAATACATGCTCTTTAAATACAACTTAATTGTCAGATACATGTAATTAAAATATCTTCTTATGCTTGCTGAGTTGCCTTTTCACTCTCTCAACGACATCTATTGATCAACAAAAGTTCTTAATTTTAAGACATTTTAATTTATCATTGTAATTGCCTTTGTAGTTAGCATTTCTCTTTTCCATTTAAGAAATCTTTGCTATCCCAAGCCATAAAGGTAGTCTCCATTGTTTTCTTCTAGAACCAAGCTAACCAGTAGAAATTTTCATGATGATGGAAATGTTCTAAATCTGTTAATACAGTAGTCACTAACCACATGTAGATATCAATATCTTGAAAAGTGGCTGTTACTACTGATAAACTGAATTTTTAATTCAAAGTTAAATAGCCACATGTGACTAGTGGTTTCTGTGTTGCATAGCACAGTTTATTATTAATTTTAAAAATTCACTGTTAGATCAACAATAATCTAGACTATTTTGTCTGTTTTTTAGTTTTTGGTTTTTTTAAAATAATATAGCAGTATTTTGGAAAGTGCACATTTTGTAAGTGAATTGCAGTAATACTTTTGTAAGTATGTATGTGTGGGTGTTTTTCTTGACCCTATTCTATTCCATTGGTCTATTTACCAATCCTGTTACATTCTCTTAGTTATTATAACTTTATAATGTTTTTTGATTTGTGGTGGTATAAGTCCAATATTTTTTTCTTTCTTTTTCAAGATTATTTTGGCTATTTATGGCTCTTCCTAATTCTATATGAATGTTTCAAATCAACTTGTTTATATCTTAACTTGCTGGGACTTTGAGATTTCATTTAAATCTAAGAATACCGTGGGGATATTACATATATATGTATACACATATATATATATATATATATATATATATATATATATATATAAATTAGACCAAGTTGTTGATCATAAATTTTAAATGTTCTTTATACTTAGAGATTTGGGATCTTGTTCTATTATTGACAGAGAAGCTTGATAAATTATGCTACTATGCTTGTGGATTTTTTTCTTTCTTCTCTTGTTTTATGGCTTTGTGATTACACACACAGTGATTTAGAACTGTTCTATTTTCCCCTGATTTGTTTTCGTTATGGCATCTGTCTTTTTCTCTAATAATGCTTCTTGATTAAAAATCTAATTTCTATGATATTAATATAACTACCAGCTTACTTTTGGCTAATGTTTTCTGTTATATCTACTTACACCTTTTTATATTCAATCCTTGTGTCTTTATCTCTCTTAAGCAGCATAGAATTAGGTTTGTGTGCTTATTTTGTTTTTTCATTGAAGTATACTTGACATACAATGTTATATTTTGTGCTTGTTTTCTATTCAGATTGATACCCAGTTTTTGGAGTATTTGGACCACTTGACATTCACTGCGATTCTGATAAATTGGGGTTTAAATGTGTAAACTTACTGTGTGTTTTTCTCTTTTTCCCCATCTAAATTTTATCTGGATTAATCATTCTTGCTGATTTCAGGCTTTATCTTTATCTTTGGTCAGCAGTTTGAGTATGATTTGCCTAGATGTGATTTTATTTCTTTTTACTCTGCTTATGGTTTGTTGAGCTTCTGTGGATTTAATGTTTTTCATCATATTTGGGATTTTATGAGGCATTATTTATTGACTTGTTTTTATATACAACATGAGCTGCAAAATTAATAAGCATCCTATCATTCAAAATGTTTATTCTGATGTTTAATCAAACTTTTAAAGGAATTATATTTATAACTTAATATCCATTAATTAGCCATAATAATTATAAATAGCAAAGCCATTCCCATTTATTCTACATATATTTATTGAGCATCTACTATTTGCAATACTGTGCTAGGTCCCAATTTTTAAAATAAGCAATATAATTGAGTAGATATTTCTCCAAAAAATATAAACAAATGAAAGATAAGCAAATGAAAGATGCTCAACACCATTAGTCATTAGGAGAATAAAATCAAAACTACGATGAGATACCTCTTCACAACCACTAAGATGGCTAATATAAGACAAGTAAGTGTTGGAAAGGATGTGGAGAAATTGGAATACTCATCTATTGCTGGTTGGATTTTAAAATGGCACAGCCAATCTGGAAAACAATTTAGCTATTCATTGAGATGTTAAATGTAAAGTTACTATATGACTCAGCAATTCCACTCCTAGGTATATACCCAAGAGAATTGAAAATAGGTGTTCAAACAAAAAACTTGTATACAAATGTCCATATCAGCATTATTCATAACAAGAAGCAAGCTGCATGTTCATCAACTGAGGAATATAATTTAAAAGATGTAGTAAAAATAAAAATAAAAGTTCTGAAGAACCTAGGGGCAGGACAGGAATAAAGATGCAGACAGAGAATGGACTTGAGGATATGGGGAGGGGGAAGGGTAAGCTGAGACGAAGTGAGAGAGTGGCATGGACATATATACACTACCAAATGTAAAATAGATAGCTAGTGGGAAGCAGCTGCATTGCATAGGGAGATCAGCTCGGTATTTTGTGACCACCTAGAGGGGTGGGATAAGGAGGGTGGGAGGGAGATGCAAGAGAGAGGGGACATGGGGATATATGTATACATATAGCTGATTCACTTTGTTATACAGCAGCAACTAACACAACAATGTAAAGCAATTATACTCCAATAAAGATGTTAAGAAAAAAAAAAAAGATGTGGTATATCCACACAATGGAATATTATCCAGCTATTAGAAGAAATGAAGTGCTGGTACATGCTATGATACAGATGAAACTTGAAAACATTAGCTTTCGTTTGTATGGTTCTATACAGGGGAATTGTATGCTTTCCATTTATTTAAAATATCCAGAATAGACAAAACTATAGGGACAGAAGGTAGGGCTATCTATGTGTGTTGTGGGGTAGTGAGGTTGGGAGGAGTTGTTGAATTGGAAGCTACTAACTAGTGGGTACAAGTTTTCTTTCCAGGTAGTGAAAATGTTCTAAAATTACGTTGTGCTAAAGTTTCACAACTGTGACTGTACAAAAAAACTATTTGTACACTTGGAATGAGTCACATTTTTTGATATATGAGTTATCTCAATAAAGTTGTTAAAAACGTAAAGAAAAAGCAAAATAATGGATATAATGACAATGTTACATTTATTAAAAATATTAATTTTGTTAAAGACATTCAAAAAGTATTTTATCTCTTAAAATATTTCATTAATTGTTCTTCTGACTTCTTTTGCTAATATTTTCTGCCGTCTGTGTGTTTGGAACCTGTCTCAGTTTGATACAATTAATTGTGTATTCATTCAGTGAAACCGATACTAGGAAAAACATTTTGCTCTGAATAATCAAGTAAACTTCTGACCATCACTTTTCAGAGGTTAAAAATCTCACTCAGGGCTTCCCTGGTGGCGCAGTGGTTGAGAATCCGCCTGCCGATGCAGGAGACACGGGTTTGTGCCCTGGTCCGGGAAGATCCCACATGCCGCGGACCAACTAAGCCCATGAGCCATGGCCGCTAGGCCTGAGCCTCCGGAGCCTGTGCTCCGCAACGGGAGAGGCCACAACAGTGAGAGGCCCGCATACCGCAAAAAAAAAAAAAAAAAAAAAAAAAAAAAAAAAAAAAAAAAAAAATCTCACTCAAATTGCACAGTTTGAAGAAAAAAATGTAGTGTGATGTGCTATAACTTTGAGAAAACTTTGAAAAAAGCATATATTATGTTTCACTTCATTTTTCAATGGCTTGTATATGAGGAGTAAAAAACAGAAGTCATAAAAATTGAATGAGTTATATTTATTGGAAGCCATACAAATATTCTTTTATGATAGCTAGTAAAGCCTTACATATTTGTGAAGTGTAATATGTTAATGATTTCATGAAGAAGACTTCAATATAATTAAATTTCATTTCTAATTTTCTCTATCTCAGAATTTCACCTTCCATGTGAATGATAGTTTTAAAAAAATGGTGACATCATTGGAATGACCATGTATGGTTTTATTCTCAAAAATTATATGAGTTTGAATTATTTTTTAAATTCCATATATAAGTGATAGTGATACTGGAAAAACTTTATCAAAAGGTGAGGCTCTTGTTCAGCTCATTCAGAAAGAATTTGAGCAAGGAACAGAAAACACTAAGGAAAAATAAAGACTGAGGCTGGGGAGCAAAGAGTACAAAGAAGCGGTTTATTCAGGGCAGAAGCTAAAGTTACACACTCAGAGGAGGAGAGTATGGGCATTTCAGAGTGAGGGTTTTTTGATCCCCCTTTCATCTTATTTTTAGCCTTTTGAATGGATTGGGGTCTTTTTGATTACAGTTGGAATATTCATTGAGGGGAAGGTTGAGGTGTGACCTGGACTGCACCAGGCTGCATCAGCTCCGGGTCCTGAGCTTTTTTTTCTCCTACAGCCACCGTACTTATGCTCTTAAGAGATGTTTCCCTTAAATTTTCCCTTACTAGTGGGGCACCACATGTGGAAGGGGAACCTGTGCAGTTTTATTGCACGGTGCTTCACAGTTCTCATGGTCAGGGTTTCTTGTTCAGATGCTACAAAGTTTCTGTTTTAAATGTGATTCCCCTATGTGTCATGCCCTCATTAAATGCAAAACAAGGAGGTGGCTTTGCCTTCTTCCTAATGCCTATGCATGAAGAGGCTGTCCTTGGGCCCCACCCTACTCTGTTAATAGCATGCAGTGTTGTCTTTCTCTGTTTGACTTATTTAACTTAGCATGATGACCACAAGGTCCATCCATGTCACAAACAACAGGATTTCCTTCTTTCTCATCACTGACTAATTTTGCATCGTGTATTGTATAATTGAAATTTGCTAAAAGAGCAGAGCTTAAATATTCTGAACAAAGCAAGTAAATAAAATAAATATTTGAAGTGATGGATATTTCATTAACCAAATGGGAAGAATCCTTTCACAATGTAGACATATATCAAATCATCATCATGTACACTTCAAATCTTATTTTATTTGTCAATTATACCTCAATAAAGCTGAAAAAAAATTACATATAAGTCACTTAGTCTTATATCTCTACATATTAGCTTATCTGGTTTGATACTTCCTCATAAGCCAATATATTTTTCTGTCCTTCTACTTCTCTGTACCATCTCTTTAGCTTCCATGACCCCCATCAATGCCACCACCTAGTATCTACACAAAACAACTTCTTTAAAAAAATGGTATTTTATTATAGTTGATTTACAATATTGTGTTGATTTCTGCTATACAGCAAATGATTGAGTTATTCATATATATATATACATTTATATACTTTTTCATATTCTTTCCATTATCATTTATTACAGGATATTGAATATAGTTCCCTGTGTTATACAGTAGGACCTTGTTGTTTATCCACTCTATATATAATAGTTTGCATTGTTAATCCCAAACTCCCAGTCCATCCCTCCCCCACCCCTCTACCACTTGGCAACCACGTCTGTTCTCTATATCTGTGAGTCTGTTTCTGTTTCATAGACAAGTTTATTTGTGTCATATTTTAGATTCCACATATAAGGGATATCATATGGTATTTATCTTTCTCTTTCTGACTTACTTCACTTAGTATGATAGTCTGTAGATCCATCCATGTTGCTGCAAATGGCCTTATTTCATTCTTTTTTATGGCTGAGTAGTATTCCTTTGTACATATGTACCACATCTTCTTTATGCATTCATCTGATGATGGACATTTAGGTTGTTTCTATGTCTGGGCTATTGTGAATAGTGCTGCTGTAAATATAGGGGTGCATGTATCTTTTTGAATTATAGTTTTGTCCAGATATAGGCCCAGGAATGGGATTGCTGGATCATATGGCAACTCTATTTTTAGTGTTTTGAGGAACCTCCATACTGTTTTCCATAGTGGCTGCACCCATTTATATTCCTACCAACAGTGCAGAGGGTTCCCTTTTCTCCACACCCTCTCCAGTATTTATTATTTGTACACTTTTTGATGATGGCCATTCTGACAAGTGTGAGGTGATACCTCATTGTAGTTTTGATTTGCATTTCTCTGATACGTAGTGATGCTGAGCATCTTTTCATGTACCTATTGATCATCTGTATGTCTTCTTCGGAGAAATGTCTATTTAGGTCTTCTGCCTGTTTTTTGATTGGGTTGTTAGTTAGTTTTTTTGTTATTGAGCTGTATGAGCTATTTGTATGTTTTGGAAATTAAGCCCTTGTTGGTTGCATCATTTGCAAATATTTTATCCCAGTATGTAGGTTGTCTTTTCATTTTGTTTGTAGTTTCCTTTGCTGTGCAAAAGCTTATAAGTTTAATTAGGTTCCATTTGTTTATTTTTGCTTTTATTTCTATTGCCTTGGGAGACTGACCTAAGAAAAATTGGTATGATATATGTTAGAGAATGATTTACCTATGTTCTCTTCTAGGAGCTTTATGGTTTCATGTCTTATATTTAAGTCTTAAACCATTTTGACTTTATTTTTTTGTGTGGTGTGAAGGCGTGTTCTAACTTCATTGATTTACGTGAGCTGTTCAACTTTCCCTACACCACTTGCTCAACAGACTGTCCTTTCCCCATCATATATTCTTGCCTCCTTTGTTGAAGATTAATTGACTGTTAGTGTGTGGGTTTATTTCTGGGCTCTCTATTCTGTTTCATTGATCCATATGTCTGTTTTTGTGCCAATACCACCCTGTTTTGATTACTGTAGCTTTGTAGTATTGTCTTAAGTTTGGGAGGGTTATGCCTCCTCTTTTGTTCCTTTTCCTCTGGATTACTTTGTCAATTCTGGATCTTTCATGGTTCCATATAAATTTTAGGATTATATGTTCTGGTTCTGTGAAAAAGGTCATGGGGGGCTTCCCTGGTGGCGCAGTGGTTGAGAGTCCGCCTGCCGATGCAGGGGACGCGGGTTCGTGCCCCGGTCCGGGAAGATCCCACGTGCCTCGGAGCGGCTGGGCCCGTGGGCCACGGCTGCTGAGCCTGCGCGTCCGGAGCCTGTGCTCCGCAAAGGGAGAGGCCACAACAGTGAGAGGCCCGCCTACCACAAAAAAAAAAAAAAAAAAAAAAGGTCATGGGTAATTTGATAGGAATTGCATTAAATCTGTAGATTGCTTTGGGTAGTATGGCCATTTCAACAATATTAATTTTTCTAATCCAAGAGCATGGACTATTTTTCCATTTCTTTGAATCATTTTCAATGTCCTTTATTAATGTTTTAAAATTCTCAACATATAAGTCTTTTACCTCCTTGATCAGGTTTATTCCTAAGTATTTCATTTTATTTTTGGTGCAGTTTTAAAAGGCATTGTTTTTTTACACTCCCTTTCTGATATTTCATTGTTAGTGTAAAGAAAGGCAACCAATTTCTGCATGTTAATCTTGTATTCTGCTACCTTGCTGAGTTCATATATCAGTTCTGATAGTTTTTGTGTGGATTTTCTTTAAGGTTTTCTATATATAGTATCATGTCATCTGCATATAATGACAATTTTACCTCTAAAACTACTTTTCTATACATACAATTTCATGGGTTTTTTTTCCCCAGAATACAAAAAATCCTCAGGAACAGGATAAATAATTTATAAATTAATAAAAGCAAATGAAAGATTTTAAAAGTCTCAAAATATAGCATAGAAGAAAAAAGAAAAAAATAACAAGGGAAATAATGTGAATGTAACATGCTTTTAAGAAATCATGGGGTAAATTGAACTATTTGAAATATTTGGTTTTCTTCTAAAATCAAAGAAGGTAAAACTATTATAATACTTTTATAATGACTCCTACTTAAATAAGGGTTAAATTAATGGGTGATGAAGAAAATACTAGGGATATTAGATAGGAAGAAAAAAGTCTGACTGATTAAATAAAAGATATGACACTGTTGAAAGTTTTTAAAGTTATGTCATATTTGAAATCTGGCTGTCTCCTTTTATTGTAATATGCATAGAGTATATTAGCTTTTGACAAGTAACAACATGATCAAAAAATCACTTTTGTAAGACATGGTAAACAAATTATAAATATTATAAATTGTTATCAAAAGATTTGATGTTAATACAAAAGATACACCCACTTATAAAGCTCTCTGATCTACTGATAACTCTTTCAGAAATTTAGTCAGAAATCTATTCCATCCCTAGTGGAATCAGATTCTACAGTAAACCTAATTTATTCTCACTGTATATATTCCCTACTCTCATCTGCACCTATTTTAAGGACTATCATGTTGTTATAAAATATTGATGATTATAGCAAAAGAAATTATCTACAAATTACTCACAAGTTAACAGTTAATAAAAATTCATGTGATTTGTTTTAAAAATATTTAGAATGTTTAAATCTAAGATATTTTGTAAGTTCTGTAAGCCATTGTAAACCATTGTAAACCATGACAATAATTCATGTAAACTAAAATCAATTTTGAATGACTAGATCTACCAAAATAAAGCTGATATCTGTTTCAATACTTGTTAAATCCACAATATTCTAATTGCATATTTGTTGACATAATGGGTATATATATATATTTTTTTTTTCGCGTTACGTGGGCCTCTCACTGTTGTGGCCTCTCCCGTTGCGGACCACAGGCTCCGGATGCACAGGCTCAGCGGCCATGGCTCACGGGCCCAGCCGCTCCGCGGCATGTGGAATCTTCCCGGACCGGGGCACGAACCCGCGTCCCCTGCATCGGCAGGCAGACTCAACCACTGCGCCACCAGGGAAGCCCTGCAATTGATATTTTTCAGTGTTAAAGTACAAAAGCAAGTTGAGCAAGAAGTACAATATAGAATATTGGTAAATGTGTTTAAATTTAGTCTCAAACATATGAAAACATGTAAATGTAGTTTGATTACTTGCTATAGTATACATTATAGTTGGTCTCAGTCAAGAGACCTTCCTAACGCACTTTTCACTGATGATTGCCACAAAGCAAGCGATGGGTGGAGAAGAAAGATAGAAAGGTCTTGTGTTCCTCTTTCCATATTGAGCTTCTTCACCAGCTCTAGCCTGCCTCTTCTCAAAACTTCCTGTTATATGACACAAACTGTAATTTTTCAAGTTGCTATTTGTTATGCTTTTGGTTGTTTGAAGGCACATGCACTACCAAATAAAAGATAATATGCATTTTTAAACACTATATTGATTTAGATGTACTTTTAAAATGTACACCTTTTCATGCGTTTGTCACTGATGTGAAAATGTAATTTGAGGAAATGTTCAAGACAAATGATGCATAAACATAATCAAGAATTCCAGCTTTTGAATTTCAAATCTAAAATTTATTTTCTCTTCCCATGGAGTTTTTACCTTTAATAGTATGAGGAAAATATAAATAATTATGAAGAACTACCAAATATTTAGTATCTATAATGTGCTGAATACTGTTTTTGTTATTTTACATGTATCATTTGATTTTTGAATCACTGTTACAACCCTACTATGGAGGTAAATATACATTTGTTTTACAAATGACAAACTGGGATCAGATTGGTTAGTCAATCTGCTGTAGTTCATGTGGTTAGAAAGTGACTAAGGTTGGACTCCTAAACACACTTGTCAAGGACAACAGTCTATGTTCTTTTCATGGTGTTTCACTTCCTCTGAACCTTGTTAATCCAGAGCAGATTTGAAAATTGCTGTTTTTCTCTCATTCCATCACTAGCCAAATTAATATTTTAAATATATTTATTTATCTGTTTTTTCATGTTTTACATCGTCATTTTGAAAAGAAAACGAAATGCTTTCCCTTGAATGATTTCATTTTAATGCATTATCTTTCCACACAAATCTATCCTATGAAGGTTGATGGTGTGATGAATTTGGCAGTGGAGGGAAAATACATATATACCATGACATAAAAAGACTTCTTTCAAAAAGAAGTTCCTGGGCTTCCCTGGTGGCGCAGTGGTTGAGAGTCCGCCTGCCGATGCAGGGGACACGGGTTCATGCCCCTGTCCGGGAAGATCTCACATGCCACGGAGCGGCTGGGCCCGTGAGCTGTGGCCGCTGAGCCTGGGCGTCCGGAGCCTGCGCTCCGCAACGGGAGAGGCCACAACAGTGAGAGGCCCGCGTACCGCAAAAAGAAAAAAGAAAAAAAAAAAAGAGAAGTGCCTGATGAGTGTCATTTCTTCTTGTATGTAGATTTCCATCTTGACATGTTTTACCAAATGCTCACTCATTCAGTACCCATTTGGTGAGCGCTTCTAGTGTGTCAGTTGTTGTGCCGCATCTTGGGGATGTAAATAAAGCAGAAATGCTTTACTCAGGGTGCTTAGAGTTTATCTGGAGACATGACTTTGCATGGTGCAAATGAAAAGTGCTATGAAAGGATCAGGACATCCAGAAAGAATTTTGTATATTTTGCAAATTGTGCGGTTAAAATCCAAGCCAATTCTTCCTCTCAGCCCTGTGCCTTTAGGGGATTGTATCCAATGAGAGAAAGATATGCCTGTTTCTTATTGCATAAGGTACTATTGGCTTGCCAAGCCCTGTGCTTGCCTGCATCCTGCTGGAAGGAGTGCCTTTCCTTAACTTAATGGAAAGACTAAGAAAGTGGTAGGATCAGCTGGTATACACCACATAAAATAAACCCTTACCTCATTCTGCGTGGTTAAAGAGGCTTATCTCAAATAATGGCTAACAATCTCATCCTTTCAGACAGTAAGAGTTCTCTGGTCAAAAGGAATAAGATGCTTACATATGTGGAAAGTCAAGGAAATGTGCACAAACAAGTTGAAGTCAGGAAGTTTTGAATGTAGTAAATAAGATGGTGAAAAGGCTGCAGATATACATAAGGAAGCAGGTGTTGAAAGCCTCATATTCCATAGCAAGATGTTATAAGTGTACATTTTGTATTAAAACAGTCTCTATCAATAAAAGGATAGATAACCATACCATAAGTTAAAGATTTGCTTACATATTCTACCTTACTGAATCAGAATATCACCTCCAGGACCAAAAAAGCAATAGTGAAACAGAGAATAAATAGTCTCCGTTCTCAAGATGAAATTGGAATTTGTCATTTTGCTATTGTAAAATAAAATGCGTCATAATTTGGAAAGAACTGAAGGTCTCAGAGAATCAGTATTTTTTCACATTTACAGTGTATGACACACATTGATGCATGGGTAAAATCTATTTAATGTACAATGAATCCAATGGATTTTAAAGTAACAGCATATAAAGTTTATTGATATAATTTGAATTTTCATATTTCAGTGCACCTTTAAGAAGCAATCACTTGTTGAGTTTTGGTGCAGCATCAAAGAATATTCAGAATTATCTGAAAAAGCTATTAATATGCTCTTCTCGTTTCCAGCTATGAATCTGTGTGAGGCTGTATTTTCTTGAGACACATCAATTGATACAACATTTAGCAATATATTGAAAGTCAAAGTGTATGAAATCCAGTTCCTTTCTATTGTCAGATATAATAAGAGATTTGCAAAAATGTAAAATATTATCCTTATTTTCACTAACTTTTTATTTTGGAAAATAGTTTATTTTAAATGTTAGCATGTAATGAAATTATAAAACTTTTAAATGAATAACTAAAAATATTTTTAAACTTTCTCAATTTTAATCACCTATTCAGTAATATTGGTAGATGTAATTAACATGAACAAAGACCTTTGGATCCCTCAGTAATATATTTTAATTGCTTTTGGAGATATTACTGGTGTACAATAATCAGCAAATATTAATATAGTTCAATTTGATAAATTTGACATAAGAATACACCTGTGAATCCACAACCACAATCAAGATAATAAATATATCCATCATCCTAAAAGGTTCCTCATGCGCTGTTATAATCCTTTCCTCCCTTCCTAGGACTACTTTTTTGTCTGTCTAGATTAGTTCTGTTCTGTTTCTTGCTGTGTATTATACTACCTTTTATTTCTTAAGCAAACCTTTGACATCAGTGATTCTTAGAACGTGAATAATGATTTCAGCTGTCTGCCTCAGAGTTGCTGTAAACATCAGAGGCAATATTATTTTTTTTCAAGTTTTGAATATCTGGGAAGCATATTAGGTTCACTGATTGTAGTTATCAAGTATTCATATGGCACATGCATGGCTAGAATATAGGATTAAGGAATCACAAAATTGATGTATAGGGAAGGTCAGTCAACCCTGGACTATAGAGATTATCTTGTCCATTCTGCTTTATTTTGATTATACAGATAAAACTAAATTGTTTTTCCATTCTAAGATTCAATGATTGTAACATTTCAAATCATTGTTATAAAAACAAATAAGAGAATTAAGTCAATATTATGAAATTTAAAAGGAACAAATTCCAGTATCCACCTTTACTAGTTAGGATAAAACAATAAATTATGTAGGTAAAGACTGGGAAAAACTGATATGATAGCACCTTTGAATAGAAAATTCTTGTGTTTTTGTTGATTATGACAAGCTCAGCATGCATCAGCACTCTGATCATAGCACTGAAAATATTATCATGATATGGTATTACATTGTATTTATCAATGTCTCATGTCCAGATAAGAAGGTTATTCATTCCGACTACTATGCATTTCACACTTGGAATAATTTCTCTAACACTGTACATCACAATGTAAAAGAAATATTGGCAGAAATATTGTTCAGAACAGTGAGGAATCTGAAAACTCTGACACATGAGGAAAGATGAAAGGGAGTGGGGGATTTTAGTCTGGACATAAAAAGATTTAGGAGAGCCACAAGAGATGCTTTTAAATATTTGAGTAGCTACTCTGTTGGAGAAAAAAATAGATTCTGTGTATTCTATAAATCTTTCAGACATCACTTGTATGTATTAAAGTTTTAATGAAGCAGTTGCTGCTACTTATAAGGAAAATCCTTCAGATAACGAATGATCTGCAATGACAGAAAAGGCAGACATTACATAGTGAGAATACCTTTATGTGAAACATTTGAGTAGCAGCTAATTCATTGTGTGTAGAGAATAGTTGGTTAGCACATGGGTTTAACAGTGGAGTGTCCATAATTCTGAGGGAATTTGGAAAAAAAATCAAAATGAAATTGATAAAATTAGTTATTTGCTGAAATTACAAGAGTGACTGTCCATTAATATTATATGAAGAAACATGGCGATGTTCAGTCTTAATAAAAGCAGGACTGGAATGTGATTCTTACTGAAGAGTCTAAACAAATCTGAGACCTCTGCTTAATATAGGCTCCATGAAGGATTTTACCTAATTTACTTGATAGCAACATTTTGGGGGATCTTGGAAACTATAGATAACTTTAGATCATAGTTAGCAATGAATGTATCATTTGAGGAAGATGCAGACATGGAGAAAAGATAAAACAGACATGGAAAGAGGGAGGTAATAAGAGCAGTTGATTCATGAGAATGGCTAAGGAAATAGAGGTGCAAACCCCTCTATCTGAGAATATAAAAAAGACTAGGTCACTAGACCTTTAACTGGATCACCATGGTTGATGTTAGACATGATGTCCTAAATAATAATTTAAATTTTAAATTTCACAGGAGCAGTTGTGCAACTGTTAAAATAGTTTCCTTTGCTCCTTACCCTCCTGAGTCACTTGATACGAAATCCTGAGGTGATCTGTGTCTGTCTCTATCACTTGAAATTTAGTGTAGTTAACATATACCTTTATGTACGAATGGTTTATTTGAGATAAGTGGAATGTGATCAACACAGGGTGTAAGAAAAGGAAATGGAGGAACCAGGCTTTAAAGGAAGTATGAAATTAATCCATTCTAAACATTCTCTACCCCATCACTCCCTACACAACATTGGACTGATTTCTTTCTCAACAAGCAGTTTTGTTCTAATTTGATCTTCCGTAAAATGTCTCCTTAACAGTACATTTACAGATGTGGCTCATGGACCACTTACATTGAAATCACCAATATTTGTCAAAATACATATTGTTAGGCCTGATTCCACTGAAACAGATTCTACTGAATCAGAATCTTTGATGGTGATTCCTAGGAGTCTTCATTTTATGCAACTGCCCATATAACTTTTATGCACACAAAATTTGAGGAACACTGTCTTATGTAGAAAGAATGTGCTGACCAGTTACTATGAACAAATCCTTGGCTTCTACCAAATGATGCTGGTCCCTTGGCCCTAGTAAAACCACCTCCTCCCTTTGTTCCTTCAGTCTGATGGTGGGGATTGTAAGGGGTTCCTTTTGTTGTGTCTGGATCCCCTTTTGGTCTCCTGTTTGCTGATTGTTGTTGTTGTTTATTTCATTATTTGTCTAGCCAGTTCTTTGCATTTCAATCCCTGTTGTTTATATATTCAGAATGGTTTCTTCTGTACTCCCAGTTGTGTCCTGGCCCTATCTCTAGGATGGCCAGTATTCCTAGATGTCATTGGCCTCTGTTCCCCTTAATCAAAGGATACGTACTTGAATCAAAAATCATTTGAAAGAAATATTAGGGTCAATTTTTAACTTTTAGTTTCTAGGAAGTCCTGCATACTCTCAGTGGCTAGCCTTCGAAGAAAGCTTTACAAGAAAGGCAAATGATTTAGCCAGAATTAGTGCCATATATATTTATTGAATATATATATATTCACTTAGCTATATACAACTCAAATCTTAGCAACTTTGAACAGGAGTAGATGTCATATTCTCCTACATACAGCATCAAGTCCTTTGAGACAATTATATAAGTTACCATTAGTGTAAAAGGTTTCTCTATGACAAAGAATGACCTTGTTTGATGAGAATACATTCTTTTTTTTTTTTTTTTTTTTAATATTAGTGTCTTTCATTTCCAGGCAGTATGTTTAATGGTAGAGTTACAAAGATGAATAAGACATGTTTCCTGTCCTGGACAATTGAACAGTAATTGAAGGTATTAGGAAAGCAAACAGTGGTAATACAAATGAATATATGAATAGATTTAGGGGTATTTTTGTTGTTGTTTATTGAGTTCTAGGGGGAAAGCATAGGAAATGAACAAGAGGAGGGAGACACTGTAGTTGGAGTAAGGAGGCAATGTTATTGATACTTTAGACAGTTAAGATACTATTTTTTATCTTTCATTCCCTAGCAATCTTAAGAAGTATTAGCACCCTTATTTTACAGATGAGTAAGTTTGGAGAGATTGTCATTTGCCAAAACTAGTTTTCAAGTTTCCATTGTAGGTCACATGTCATTTCTTTGATATATAAATATTGGAGTGTGCCAAATCTGAGTCTTTAACCCTCTATCTTCTCCATCTGTACTTCTTACATCAGCTTCTCTCACCACTCGTGGCTTTAAATATCATGTCACCACTGTGCTGACTCCTCTCAAATTAAATCTCCAGCTCAGATATCTTCTCTACTCCACATACTCACATATCCAACTGCCTAATTGAGTTTTTTTTATACTTGGGTGCATAGCAGGCACTTAAATTTAATTCATCCAAAATTGAACTTCTGCTATCTCTCATCTCTCAAACCACCTTCTCCTGGAGTAGTCCCTGTTTGATTAAATAATAACTCCATCTTTCTAGTTTCTCAGGCCCCAAACCTTCAATTTCTTTTGATTTCTTTTTTCTTTTAAATCAATATTCATATTTTGATCACTTCTCATCCCTTTTATTCTCTTGAGGTTTCTTTTACCTTTTAAATAAGCCTTCTCTAAGATCTACCTCTATCTATCTACCTACTTATCTACCTATGAAATCGGGGCTGGCTTCCTGTATGTGCAACTTGTGTAGTCTCAAAGGGTCCCAGGTTTAAAAGGACCTATGTTTAGTTTAATGTTCTGCTGTCACCATCTTGAAATTCTTCATAATTGTATCTTTATCTTTGAACTTGTGTTTTGTAAATGAAGTCCCATATGAGAATGGAACATACACAATAGTAGAGGAAATACGTGAAATATGTTCACTGCCATTCCTTGCCACCCCATTGATAGGTGATGCCCTGAGAACACAGAATTCTGCTGTGTTCCCAATGCATGTAAGTTCAACAAGACTCAAAGTAAGTAAAACGGAAGCATACTATGTCTTTGACTGAGTAAGTGGCAGTGCTGACAGCCCTGAGAGGCCACACTTTTATTTGAACCAGAATTGCTTCCGACACTGAAAGAAGGTATTCTATGAAACATGGACAACTAACCAAGCCTAACATGTCTTTCTTAGTCGTGTTCTTCACTCTGTTAGCAACCGCTTAAGAAAATGATGAAAGGAAGGAAGAAATTGCTGAAGGTAGAGAGTATTGATTTTTTGGAAGAATGTCTTTTTATTTTGTTGTTGATGCTTCTTTCTTTCCTCCTTTTTTTCTCCTTTCTTTCTCAATCATTTCCTTCCTTCCCTTCCTTCTTCCTTCCTCTCTCTTCTTCTTTCTTTCTTAACAAGAAGGTTGATAGAAATGTGTTATTAAGGAAATCAAAGTCTAGTAAACATCAAAAACTTATATAGATCATAGTGTTCACAAGCTCTTCTTTGTAATAATGTTAAATTACTGACAAAATGTTTTTTGAAAACAAAACAAAAAATTCTCAAAACTAGCACATGCCAATGGCAATGCTTATCTAAGCAATTGGTGTTCCTCTCTGCTTTTGAGGCATTTCTTCTGGAGCTGTACAAAGTCATCTTCTTCAGCTTGAAAATTAAGAGGTAAAATAAAAGGTTGAGTTTGTGTATCTTTCCATTGTTCTGACGAACAAAATACATATGCATGTCTCAGTTATGAAATATAAAGAGTGTAATCTCTTCACATCTGCCAAAGACAAATGTATTCTGGTCTCTACACTTAGCGTGTTAAACTAAAACAAATACAATTTCACATAAAAGTTAGTTATTTACCTCAGAGGTTAAAGATTGTAGTACTGAATTCTAGCCACATATGAAAGAATACCGTACAGTTACACATGGCAGCCATTTTTTTTTTCCTGAGAATTGTAAGATTTTGGCTGATTGTATTACTTAGGAGATGCTTTGTTTCCCAGGATAGATATCTGCATAATAAAGAGAAAATATATTTTTTTCTTCAGAAACCCCCTCCATAAAAATGTTGTGGGTTGTTCCATTCAAACTGGTTATTAAACAAGGTTTCAAAAATGATAATCAATGGGGCTTCCCTGGTGGCGCAGTGGTTGAGAGTCTGCCTGCCAATGCAGGGGACACGGGTTCGTGCCCCGGTCCGGGAGGATCCCGCATGCCGCGGAGCGGCTAGGCCCGTGAGCCGCGGCCGCTGAGCCTGCGCATCCGGAGCCTGTGCTCTGCAACGGGAGAGGCCACAAGAGTGAGAGGCCCGCATACCACACACACACACACAAAAATGATAATCAAGAACTTTCACAGGAACAAAAGCATTTTCTTTTATCCACATGGGAAATGTGCAGTAAACAAATTATGGCATTCAATGAAATGTGAACCCAGAATGTAATTATTAGCATTACCATTTAAATGGTAACCTTATTGGGCATTTTACTGGAGAGTTATCTTTATAGCAAAAATAACCAACACAGTTTCTGATTATGGGTTATTCAATGTAACTATTGCACCTGGATGCTTACATTCATTAAATAGGTCATACAGTTTCTAATTTTGTATCTGCCAAAAGTTTCTGGAACTGGATGCTTATATGTTTCATATTTGAGGCATCTAAAATATTTTATTTCCCTTAGACATCACATTTTATCTTTAGTTTTCTATTTATTGTTCTACCATAGTTTCATTTTGAGAAACTATGAATTTTTGTTCATATGGATTTGTTCTAGGATATTATAGTAATGAAAATCTTGAAATGTAGATTCAAACATTAGATTTAAATCTTAACTTTGTTACCTCCTAGTTTTATATACTGGGTAAGTTATTTAACTTCTCTACAACTCAGTTTTCTCACCTATGGATACTGAATGTACTTATCTTTTACAATATTCTGCAGTTAAATAAATTGATTTTAAATACCCACATACTAAATTAGTTTTGTAGTTTCTTTCCACATTTAACCTAGTATCTATAGACTGCCTTTACTGAGGAAAAAGAAATCATAAATTTTCTCATATGCATTGTGCTTCATTCTTATAACTTATTGCAAAAATGTTTTTCTTAATGACAAAGCTTAGTGTTGGGTAAAGACTCAATTCACTGAAATATATAATGCTTAAAAAATTTTCACCATCAGAACAAAGTGCTAGGAAAACATACTAAAAGAGGATTATAAGTTTAATCCTAATTAGTTCTTAAAGAGGAGCTAATAAATTTAAGGACATTTTTACATTTGGGGAAATTGTCACCAGTGTTATCCTTAAACTTCTGATGTGTCAGTGTGGATTGTCTAGTGCTAGTCTGTAGTCAATGGTCATCAAGCCTCTTGCCCTAGTGACAGGTTGTAACATAGCCCACTGAGTCATACAGATTTATGCTTAGGGAGCTTTGGACCATGATTTTACAGCTAACTAGATGAAACATGTGTTGTTAATATCATAGTTCTATAAAAATATATAAAATATTATGACTGTATAAATAATACAATTTTGGTGTAAAATATAAAAACAAAAATTATATGACAGAATAAAAATGAATAATAATTATAAAGATTACTGTCATAGCATTTTATGTTTCCTAATTGGGATCAAATATTTGATATGGTTTTATAGTACTTGAAAT
Source organism: Kogia breviceps (assembly GCF_026419965.1). NCBI lineage: Eukaryota > Metazoa > Chordata > Mammalia > Artiodactyla > Physeteridae > Kogia > Kogia breviceps. The sequence continues at coordinate 114,424,097 of NC_081311.1, read as the reverse complement.
AGTGTAGGTTTGGGGAAAAATATTTTTAGTTATAAAAATAGAATGGTGATATTATATTTTTTTATGTCCCCTCTTTGCAAGGAGATAGAGCAGGGAGAGCAAGTTCTAGCCCCCAAAGAAAGGACTAACAAGCAATAAACATGCTGCTCCATTCTTCTTATGAGGCCTGCCTGCCCTTGAAAGAGAAGTATATGGTTAACCCACAGATGTTTTGCAACATGGCAGTGGCTCACGCCATTTCTTGCAACAGAGCGTGCTGGGCTTCTCTGATCATGTGTACTGATAGAAAGACATATTGATTTTTTATTTCCAAATATTTAAACTACTGTTTCAGAATGTCTTTGACCTGTATGTCAAAGCTGAATCCTAAGTGTCATGATTCTTATAATATTATCAGCCTCTTGTTAGCAGCTTGTGAAATCTTTCCCTTGAATAGCCCAGCCCACTGTCTCAAATGTTTCCATCTTGAAGGCATAAAAGGCTTTATTAAAAGAGAATAAAAATCAGTAAACAGGGCTTCCCTGGTGTCGCAGTGGTTGAGAGTCTGCCTGCCAATGCAGGAGACACGGGTTCGTGCCCCAGTCTGGGTAGATCCCAGATGCCGCGGAGCGGCTGGGCCCGTGAGCCATGGCTGCTGAGCCTGCGCGTCCGGAGCCTGTGCTCCGCAACGGGAGAGGCCACAACAATGAGAGGCCCACGTACTGCAAAAAAAAAAAAAAAAAAAAAATCAGTAAACATTATATGTCCCACATTAGGCAAATAGAAGCCCACAGTAGTCCAGGGTTTGACATGAAGCATTCCCCAAAACCAGAGTCACTTGATGAGTAATTATTTTAACTCAAGGTTTGCCCTGGTAGTAGAACTGTGGAGGAGATGGTGGGAAGCCATGACACCCGAGTTTCTGTTTTAGTCAGCTCAGGCTGCCATGATAAAATACCACAAGCTGAATGGTATAAACAAAAGAAATTTTTTTCTTAACAGTTCTGGAGGCTAGAATTCCAAGAAAAAGGTGCCATCAGAATTGGACTTTTGAGGGCCCTCTTCTTGGCTTGTAGACAGAAGCCTACTCTCAGTGCCCTCATATAGCCTTTCCTCTGTATACATGTGGGAAGAGAGAGAGATTTCTGATGCCCCTTCTTCTTATAAGGTCATCTGTCCTATGGGATTAAGGTCCTACCCTTATGACTTGATTTAACGTTAATTACCTCATTAAAAGCCCCATCTCCAAATACAACCACAGTAAGGGTTAGAGTTTCAACATATGAATATGGGGGTGAGGAGTCATTATTCAGTTCATAACAGTATCCAAATTATTCTAATTTAGCAGTTATTGTAGGCTCTCTGTAGAGAATATATGCTAATAAGAGAAGAGTGTGCATCAAATGTGGCTTGACTCAACAATAGGATTTAAGAGTTGGAGAGGCTGGATCATCCTGGTTACATTATGTTGGTTTTACTTGAACCCACCTCAGCCAGCTACCAGATAGCGCTGGGTGTTTATCCTGGACACAGAGGCCAATGTATTTGTAAAGCCAAATGGAAGTGTAATAGGGCTGTGAAATATGTACAGAAGAGCCCACAAGGGGGAAAGTGAAGTTGTCTCCCTACCATTTAGCAATAGAACATCTCAGAAAGGCCTGAATAGGGCAGTCGTTGGTAATGACATCAGTGGTTTGTGTAGCGGTCTTCAAAAATCAAAAAGAGAATGGCCTAGGGAAGCAAAACAAAAAGAGCAGCTTCTTGAGGGTAGCTATTGCCTGCAGTTCTGGTGCAGTAACATGGTGGTGGTTTGGGCCGTTTTCTGGTGAGATCTATAGGACTGTGATCTAGATGCAGCACTGTAGGCACCAACCCAGTAGCTTGCAGGTGGTAAGTGGTATCAGCCCACTGAGAGGAACATAGACGTGAATTGGATTTATTCATGAATATGGTGTTGTCAAGAACCATGAAGGGTCTGAGATTTTACATTGCTTGTCAGTTAATAAGTTAGGTTGCCACAGTTTCATGAGTGCTGGCAGAAGACATGAAACTCCTGGGTCAGAAACAAAAGACCTTATTACTGATGGAACAACAGTCATGAGCTTCATGGTCACTTCTATTCCCCTCACACCCTAAATCCCACAGGGTTAAGCAGGATGGCCCATGTGATGAGGTCTAGGCAGCAGATTTGCATCACAGCTGAGTACTCCTGGCTTAGAAACCCTAATCTTTTCAAGGGGCTATTAGTCAATCTGCCCAACTTTTGTCCTGGAGGGAGACATTATTTTTATCTTCCAAGGAAAGAAATCTGCTTATTGCCCTAGAGAGAGAGACACTATCTTTATCTTCCAAGGCCCTTTGTGTACTAACATCCTTGGTAAGATATTTGGGAGCACAGCTGTCAATGCCTTTGCTCAAAAGGCATGCAGAAATATTAGAGACCATGGAGAATTGTCTCCCAAAAGGAATGACACCCCTGGGGACTGGCTGAGTTATGGTTTATTGGGTGGGAGAGGCTGGGGATATTAGTGTGATCTCATTTGTATCCATAAGCTTGAGACTACTATAACACTTACAAAGGCAGCTGTGCAAAACAGTTTTTAAATGTTTCATTTTTGGATTAACACCATTTTTTCTTCTCTTAATATAGAATCAGTTCTGAATATAAATATTGTCTAAATAGTAATCTATGAGGAAAGTGAGCAAATAAATTGATAATACAGTATGTTCTTTTACCCTTTGAACAGTTAATATGCCTGGTGACTGAAGAGAGATTAGGTAACCAAAAATTACAATTGGAAAAGAAATTTCAAACAGGAGATGAATTTTCTAGTACTTAATCCTTTCCTTTTTTGGTAACTGCTGGGCAGGGAAAGAAAACCCTGCTACTTGGAAGCAGGGTCTTTGTTGAAAAGTACATCTGGAACTGGGAGAGTGGAAGAACGACTCTAAATGTAACCACAGGCCATTGAGATGCCAAAGATGGACAGCAAATCACTCTTTGAGAGATGGTTCTTCTATCTGTGCTAAAAGAAAATAGGAAAGAAAAAAATGTTGATTACGATTAAGAAAAATTTATGATTTGGTTCAAATCAATGAGTAAGTAGCAAAAATCTCTCTGCCTGCTAATTATTATCTTAGTGAATTGACTCATTCATTTTTAAGAGATTTGTGAATTATTTTTGAGGGATTAGGAAGACAGGAGTTTGGGGATCCTGCAAATGGGAAACAAGATTAAGAGGAGCTAGAATTTCTGCTTTTAGAGCAAATCAGGAAGTGAGGGCCATGTGGAAAGAGAACTTCTAAGAAAATCCATTCAAGATTATATAAGGGATATGAAGAATATTATTGCACAACATCCATTTTTATGAAGTGAAATTTATGAGGTATAATTTACATATAGTAAAATTTTCCTTTTTACATGTAAATTTCTATGAATTTTGATTTTTTTTTTTGCGATACGCGGGCCTCTCCCGTTGCGGAGCACAGGCTCCGGACGCGCAGGCTCAGTGGCCATGGGTCACGGGCCCAGCCGCTCTGCGGCATCTGGGATCTTCCTGGACCGGGGCACGAACCCGTGTCCCCTGCATCGGCAGGCGGACTCTCAACCACTGCGCCACCAGGGAAGCCCTATGAATTTTGATATTTGAATATGGTTAGGTAAACACCATCACAACCAGTGTTTGACAGTTCCTTCACTCTGTAAATTTTCTTCATTCTCCTTTGTAGTCTATTCCTTTCTTCTGCTCCTGGCAACCACTGATCTGTTTCTGTACCTATAGTCTCTGTCCCTGTAGAGCTTTGCCTATAATATAAATTGGATCATGCCGTTTGAGTTTGGCTTTCTTCTCCTTAATATAAGGCACTTGAGGTTCATATCTGTGGTTGTGTATGTTCAGAGTTCATTACTTTTTATGTACCATCTACTTTTTGGTTATTTTCTATTTCATACTGTGGTTGCCCTCACCAACTTCCCACATCTCCCAATCCTTTAAAAAAAAAAGTTTTATTAACTTATAAATTTGGTTTTAGCCTTGTCATTGCTCTGCCTTGGAGAACGAGACATACTTTTTTCATGTTTTGTGGTTACCGAAAACTGGAGTAAGCTGTTATAGCATTGTGAGAGATGATCAAAACATTATTGGAAAGAGAAGTTGGAAGTGAGAGGTGTAAGAAAGCAACTGTTCACATTCCCTCCCCTAGCCCATCTTTCTGAATTTTCAAAGCAGGACTCTAATTTCTGCAACCACATAGGATCCATCTTGAGTCATTTTATTTAGACATTAAAGAAGATAGTAATTTCAGTAGCTAGAGAACTTGGGGCTTCTCTGGTTATAGATGCAACTGAAGGTTTCTTTTTTTTTTTTTTGTGGTACGCAGACCTCTCACTGTTGTGGCCTCTCCCATTGCGGATCACAGGCCAGGATGCGCTGGCTCAGCGGCCATGGCTCACAGGCCCAGCCACTCCGCGGCATGTGGGATCTTCCCGGACCGAGGCACGAACCTGTGTCCCCTGCATCGGCAGGCGGATTCTCAACCACTGTGCCACCAGGGAAGCCCCTGAAAGTTTCTTAAAATTGAAAAATAATATCCCAGATCAAATGCAAAGCATGACATTAATCTCTGTCCTATGAAAAGAGATACAGAGAGAGTAGTGTTGTCTAAATTTTATTTCTGCTTCTGTTTATTACATTAAAACAAGGCCATTATGTTTCTAAGCAAATACAATAGTAACTGATAGTTCTTTGGGATAAAATTCATTTTAGATTTGGCTTCAGAAGTTCTTAAAGAAAATTCATTCTCTTATATATGAAATTTAATGCAAGGAAAGAGAACACATACTAAGATTTCCAGTAGAAAAACACTGAAAAATGTTAAAGAGAAACTTATCCAAGTGACTTTAAGAATTATCACACACATCTCACAATTTTGAAATAACTTGATGTTAAATAAAAGAAAAATATATTGTACTAAAAGTCTTGGAAAGGACCAAGTAGCAGTAAAATTTGAGGAAACATTTCTTTTATTTTTATTACATTACCTTATTTGACAAAAGTAGTTTCCCTAGGACGTGAATTAGTGAATATAATTCACCAATTCACACTTCACTAGTAGTTGAATATTGGAGAATGGACAAGAATGATTAATTAACCTGACATATATTGTGTAATAAAATGGAAATCTTAATTCTGAAGTTTTAATTTTTTAAATGAGTTCTAAAAAATTTAGGCCCTTGTTATAGAGTTGATACTTTGTAAATTGTTTGAAATGCATAGGATTTTTCTACAATGACAAACGATTCTATCATTTTAGAATACTTTATAAAAATAATATATTGTTGATAAATGACTACCAGAAACAAGTTAATTTTTTAATCAATTATGTGCCTTACAAAAATGAAATTATAGCAATTACTCATGGTAACATTGACACTTAAAGTTGTAAAGGATCTTTGTTTTTATATTTACATTTGATTAAAAAATAAAAACCCACTTCCCAGATGTCACTTCTTCTCTTTTAAACCAGAATGATATATTGATTTGAGTGCTTAATTTTTAAAGCATTTTCTTCTTGAGAAATTAGTCTTCTGTCAACTCCTCCACTATACAGGCTGGAATTCATAGCATTCCACCTAAGAGGCTAAGTTTTCATCTTTTATTCCATGGTCTTTAGCTGTAAGAGAAGCTGCAGCTTGTTTGTCTTTTCAATCATTTCCTTCCAAATAAGACTTTTTCTTCATCTTTCTAAAACTGAGTAAGTATTATATTTCTACTGTATTTTTTTCAGACTCTTTTATGTTTTGCGACATTGGTTTTCTTTAAAGGTTATAAAACATACACATTAACAATGTGCAGTTCTATGTTCCACATGATAGCCTTGACTCAGGTTAGGTAGGGGATAGACTTTGAAATACTCTTTTCAAAGCAGACCTGCATTTTCTTTGATCTGCTATGCCCTTTCACCCAGATCCCAAATGACTATAATGAGTTATTTGCAGTTTTTTGTTGTTGTTTTTGTTGTTATTGTTCAGGGTTCAAAGAGTAGATAGAAGTAGAGGTAAATTTCCAATGGGAGGTCATGACTATGACCTTGTCAATATTATCTTCTATCAATGTTTTTAAACAAATGTTGTTTGCCAGATATTCATTTAAAAAGTTGATTTCTTTCCAAGAAATACTTTGCCAAGAAGTTACCAGACTATTTTATACATATCATTGATTTAATCTCTAAGTGCTCCAATGATTATCTCCAATTTACAAATGAAGATACTGAACTCTAGAGAGCTTAAATATAATTCCCAAGGTTGCACAGTTAAGAAGTAGCAGATTATGGATTCATCCATGTCAGTTGACTTTGAGCCTATATTCTTAAACACTGGGCAAAATGATTTCTCAGAAAAAATATGAATAGTGGACATGCATCACTTTTATACACGATTCATCATTTTAAAAGTAATAGGGCTTCCCTGGTGGTGCAGTGGTTGAGAGTCCGCCTGCTGATGCAGGGGACACGGGTCCGTGCCCCGGTCTGGGAGGATCCCACATGCTGTGGAGCGGCTGGGCCCGTGAGCCATGGCCGCTGAGCCTGCGCATCCGGAGCCTGTGCTCCGCAATGGGAGAGGCCACAGCAGTGAGAGGCCCGCGTACCACAAAAAAAAGAAAAAATAAAAGTAATAAAAGCAGGGACTTCCCTGGTGATGCAGTGGTTAAGAATCTGTCTGCCAATGCAGGGGATACGCATGTTTGAGCCCTGGTTCGGGAAGATCTTAAGTAATTAAGCCTATGCTTAATTACTTAAGCACAGGCTTAAGTAATTAAGCCTGTGCACCACAACTACTGAGCCTGTGCTCTAGAGCCCGCGAGCCACAACTGCTCAGCCCTACTGAAGCCCGTGCACTTAAGAGCCCGTGCTCCGCAACAAGAGAAGCCACCGCAATGAGAAACCCGTGCACTGTAATGAAGAATAGCCCCCACTCGCCGCAACTAGAGAAAGGCCACGTGCAGCAACGAAGACCCAATGCAGCCAAAAATAAATTTATTTTTTAAAAAGTAATAAAGACAAACACTAACATTTTAACAAAAATTGGTTGTATTGCATAATCCTCTTTTTCTTTTCACCTTTAGCATTTATTTCATGTTCTCCTTATGCTCTCAGTCACCAAGTCCTGCTTTATTTTAAGAATTTTTCCACTCTTATAATTTTTAAAAAAAGGTAAGGAAAAGGTTTCTTAAGCAAGTCCATGCTGCATAATATTGGAGGAGGTGGTAGAGCGATTATTCCATTCTTACCAACCCAGATCCTTTGCTCAATCCAGCTTAGAATCCTCCTAATGAGAAAGATATGTAAAAGTTAGACCAGATGCCTATCTTGGTTGAGTCATATTTGGCTAAATAATTTTATCCAAGGTGTTAAATTCTCTAAGTCTCAATTATGTCTTTTCTAAAATGAGGCTAAAATATATTGTCACACAGGCTTGTGAGCGGTTTAAATGAGATGATATAGGAAAAGATGCTTGAAGATATAGAACCCAAGTTGCTATTATGTGTTCCCTACATTGTACTTCCTGTCCCCTGTACTTCAGATGAGTCAGATACCTTCAGCATAATACATCACACAATTGTCAGCCCATAGCAGCAAGCCATGAACCGGCCTTTTTCTTCCCTAATTTCTGTAACTCCAGTAGACCTCCTCTCACTCTGGTCTCATTTGGCTTGACTTGGAATTTTCTGCTGACTTTGGCATTTTGACGTTTTTTGTCGGACTGTCCTTTATTTATTGAATTTTCATAATTGATTTTAATAACATAATTGTGACTCCATGTTACCCAATGTGCTCCCTGGTGAGAACCTCCTTCCATCTTGAATTTGGCCTTATGGAGGCCAAGTATAACCCTAAACCCATGGTCAGCTACTTAGGGCATCTTAGCCACTGTATCCATGGTCTGTGAAAGAAACATTTAGATAACTCTACCCTTATGACACTTGATTGGTGTATTTTAACACTTAAAAGAGAACATAGGCTCATCCTGATTTATTTTTTAAAACATGCTTAGAATATATACATATATTTTATATTTATAAAATCTGTGTGTAGTTTTCTCAGTGGCCATTCAAAGTGTTATAGTATACTTAATATAACTTAGAAACTACTGGTATTGATGTTTTATCCTTTCAAGTGAAGTGAGGAATTTTACTTTCATTTAGATTCCTTTACCCTCTCTACTTTTAAAATATAACAGCCTTAGGTATTTCTTCTGCATGCACTGAGCACCACATCACGTGGTGTTCTAATTTGTTCTTCAATCATCAAATATGTCTTAACACATGAGAAAAAAAGATAGTCTATTGTATTTACCCTTGTTTTCACCCATTTCAATGTTCTTTTTTTACTCAAGTTCTAAAACTTCTTCTGTGATCATTTCCTTACTGTTTATAGAATTTCCTTTATCATTTCTTAATGATACAGTTGCTAGTGACAAATTATCTCAGTTTTCCTTCATCTTAGAATGTCTTTGTCCTGAAGGATATTTTCATCAGATGTAGAATTTGTGGTTATTTTTGTTCAGCACTTGAAACATGGTGTGCCACTTTTTCCTGGCCTTTATGGTTTCAGATGAGAAATCCTCTGTCATTCGAATTGCTGTTCTCAAATAAGCAATGCCTCATTTCTCTCTCCTGCTTTTGAGATTTTTTTCTTGTTTTTAGTTTTCAGAAGCTAGATTATGATGTGTCTTGTCATGGATTTCTTTGGGTTTATCCTATTTGGGATTTGCCCAACACAGCTGCATACAGAGAAATAAGCACATAGACACATGCATGATCTCTTTTAAAAGAATGGACACAGCCAGAGAATATTGCGTTTAAAGACAATTTCGGTTAAATTTTCAATCTCTGTAAGTCATAGAATTGAATAAAGCCTAGTAAATTAATGGCTTATAAATGTAAACTTGTTCAAGCTGAAAATACTAATTACATCTATAATGCTTCTAGATTAAAAATGACTCCTTAAATGCATGGTTAAACTCTGATGTCAATTTTACAAGTAAGTTATAGAGAGGTTAAGAAAATTAGCCTGCGAGTATTTGATTTGAGACTAATTTTCGATTATGAGACTAAAAATAATCTAGAGAATTCCTTTAAAAATGACATCTTTTGGAATGAATATAAATTTAGTTTTTGAAATTGCTTTCAGAAAAAAATTGAAGAACAATGTCTTTGTATATAGTTGCTTGAATTTTAAAGACCACAAATTCAAGTGTACAAAATCAGAAATTTTTTATGTGTCTAATAGAATTTTACTTAGTTTTTGTATAGCATTTTCTCTACTGATGGAAAAATTATCTACTGGTTCTAAGGAAACTCATAGCTTCTAATGTTTTTTTGGTAAATATTTAATCAGTAATTTCTACCTCCACCTTTTCCTTCTATTTTTGCTAGAAGGTAAAACTCAAGATGAGGTGACAAATCGAACACTCAAAGGAATAAAGGAAGAGAGTATGAAGGCAAGGTTATTTATAGAGGTATAGGCAAGGTTAAGAAATGTCAATAAAGGATGGAGAGTCACTTAGGGATTCAAAAGAGGAGGACATTGTTACTACTCCTATAGCTAAAGAGGCAACAGGAGAGGCAACAAAGGAACCCAGTGAAAATAAATAGTCGCAGGTTATAGAGAGGAAGGCAGCCACTGCCAAAATTTGTCTTGGCAGGAAACAGATGGAGTGGGGTGAGGTATGGAGAGAGTAGGTGGGGCATATAAGTAAATATCTTGACCTGTTTCTCCTCTCTCATCTCTTTCCAATGCTTCTTATTGTCCAAACCCAACCATGATCCAGATGGTAACAGAACCTGCCCAAGGGAGGCAGTCCATATAAGTAAACCTCTAGGTCCAAAACAGGCAGAGAATAATAGCTCTGGAGAGATAAATAAGGAATATCAGTCAAGGGCTCAAACATTATTCTCAAATAGAGGGAAAATGTCTCATCATTGTGTCAACAAGCATCTTCCTGGCTTCTACTGTGGTGTGTAATTCCCACTGATTTTCAATCATGGGCTTTGATTTACTCAAGTTTTGGGTTCTATGGCCTTTATCACTGTGAAAATTTGGACTTTCTGTTCCCTCTTCTTCCCCAATATATAGCCCTTAGCAGTCTCTGTGCTCCTCCTGGGATGAAAGTGAAAGAACATTAAAATTCTTGTGATTCTCTGAATGCAAGAAAAATTTAGAGGCAGTCGAGGTCTCTTTCTGCCAATTCATGCCATGACATTCATTCTTGGAACTCTCCTTACAAGCTCCAATATAAGAAAGTGAGACATCAATTCTTGTGCAGTTAGGTTCCTTTTTTTTTTTTTTTTTTTTTTTTTCCCCTGTACGCGGGCCTCTCACTGTTGTGGCCTCTCCCACTGCGCAGGCTCAGCAGCCATGGCTCACGGGCCCAGCAGCTCAGCGGCATGTGGGATCTTCCCAGACCAGGCACGAACCCGTGTCCCCTGCATCGGCAGGCGGACTCTCAACCACTGCGCCATCAGGGAAGCCCAGTTAGGTTCCTTTTAAACCATTGGTTGCTTGTTATTCACTCCTAACCCTAGTAGACAGCTTGGGGAGTGAAGACCAGTGGGAAAGGGTTTGAAGGCGTTTGTGGCCTTCCATAATTAGTTATCTAATTTTAAATTTTCTTTCTAAGTTCTCTCACTTCAAACCATATATCTTTACCTAGTTTGGAACAAGAAGTTACCCTTCTATCATTATCTATTTTTTCACTAATTGTTTATGATATAAACGATATGCTTTGATTTTTGAAGAAAAAAATAGAAAACTATGATAAAACATTAAAACGTCTTTCAAACAGTCCAGCTATTCAAGTTCAAAGGTGCCTTGGTTTAAGACTATAGTATGAGCTATGAGTTTTAAAAATAATCTCTTTAAGAAATCTAGCTAGTTACTTCGCTTTTATTTGGACTCTCACTACCCAGATCCCACCTGCCAGGCAAAAGATGCCACTAAGCTAATTAGAGGAGATCAAGATGGCAAGAAAAAAAACTATGGAAAGGAAACCAAATATGTTATTATTTCCCAGTATTGTTGTGCCATATATAGTTGAGCAAAGAGATTTACTTTGGGAAGTTTTACCCTTAGAAATACAGAATGGTATACACATTAGAATCCATAGTTCCAGAAGAACTTAAAGTTATATGTCTACTTTGCTAGAGAATAATTCTGTAATAATAGAAGCAATTTGAGTACATCATTGGTCCACTTATAAACCAGTATTGTACACCTTAAAATGAATTAATAGTAGTATCTGCATACATTTTCTGTACAAACATTAAAAACAATGCCTGTAGCATATAAATGTTATCAATACAATAGATTCAGTAGAGACTTGGAACCCTACAAAAATAATGTTTTCATAGTTTCTCCTCTCTTGAGATCAAGTCTATGTTTTATTTTGCTTTAAAGTGAATGTCCAGAGACATGTCAGAAATTATAGACTATTTGACTGACCATAGTCATAGAAACATAAGTTACAACTCTATTTGTGAAAACTGTTTTTGAAGAATTTAAATATTCTATTAAAATTACCTTTCCCAGCAAGGTAAAGAAAAGAAGGTCAGAGCATGTTTACATTCTGGTGCCCACAGGAGCACAATGAACACAGTGTGTTGTGGAAAACAGAGTCAGATAGGGCAGAGTTTCTTATGATTACCCCATTCATTTCTGCTCCTTGCTACCTTGGCTGCAGATCTTCTTATAATTATTACCAGTAAATGAGAAGTAAAAAGAGTCTCAAAAAATTTAGCAGTTTGATTACCACTCTTTCAAATGCAATACTTTAACTACTTAATGCCCCCAAATGTGTTCACAGTGGTTTGATTACTACAAATATAAACTATTACAAATATAATAGTTTAAGTATTTAAATTTTGTGAGTTATAAAATATTATAATAAATAATATCTATGAAAGAATTTACCAGTCTTGTACTAATTATTTGATAATATGCAGCAGGTTTTTCCTGTTGGATAGAAACTGTTTTGGCTTTTTGCTGTCATTTCAGAAAATAATAGTCTTCTCTTTCAGAGTTGATAGATCTTATTGAAATGCAATTCAGTGATTGTCTTTGGGCAGTAATTAAGAGAAATTCTTGAGACTGGTGTACCAAATTATCTTTAGTTCAAACTCAACCTTCTTCAAAACCAACCAACCAACCAGCCAACCAACCAACACCTAGTACAAAAGAGACAAAAATAGCCCTGCATATACAGTCATCTAGAATAATAAATAAGAAAATAAATAGGCAGTAATATAATGATATTTTCCAAATCTATTAGGAAAGGCAATGCCATTCTTCAGCTAAGTGATTTTTTAAAAATAGGTTTTATATAGATATAGATGATTGATAGATATAGAAACTATTTCTATCTGTGTGTGTGTGTGTGTGTGTGTGTATCCAACCCAAAGAGTTATGCTATATGATTTCATTTATGTAACAACCTTGAAGTGACAGAGTTATAGTGGGAAACACATCAGTGAGTACCAGAGGTTAGAGGTGGAAGAAGGGTATAGTTATTAAGGAGTAATATGGTAATAGTAAGGAGGGTGTGTGTGTGTGTGTGTGTGTGTGTGTAATGGAAAAGTCTGTGTCCTGATTGTGGTGTTTGTACTCAAATCTATACATGTGACAAATTTTCATATAACCATACTTCTCGCTCAATGTGTGCGTGCACGTGCACGTGCACACACAAGAGTACATGCAAAACTTGAGAAATTTCAGTAAAGGTCTGTAACTGAGTTAATAATATTTTCCCAATGTCAGTTTTCTTATGTTGACAATGTACTATGGTTACGTAAGATATTATCATTGGGGAAAGTTAGGGGAAGAGGACATGGGAAATCTCTGCACTATTTTTGCAACTTGTGAATCTTAAATTCTTTCAAAGTAAAAAGTTTATTTAAAAATCTGACCCATAACTGACATATATGTTAGAATTAGCAGCAACAAAGGTCATTAAAAAAGTATTTTAACCATATTTTATATGTTTAAAAAGTTAAATAGAAATCTGATAGATATAAAAATGACCCAAATCAAGTTTGTAGAAAACTGTTTGAGATGAAAAACACACTGAGTTTTATAAATGTACTATAATTACGTAAGGATGTCTCTTTAATACATTACTAGTTCAAAATTATTTCCAAACATTTTTAAAAGAGAAATACATGGGGCTTAGTGTTGGTGATTTTTCAATGATGTCATAGATATTGAATGTCAGAGACTACCCAGTATTCTTGCTAGAATAATGCATTCTTGTGAAATAGCTCCTTCCTTTCCTTTTTTTTTTTCTTATTTAAATTTAATTAGGTTCCTTTTCTTACATTAGATTACTTACTTGGTCTCAGGCTATATTCTCCCTGTATTTTCACTGAAGGAACATGTATCTATATACGAATTAAAGTTTTTTACGTTATCAACTCCCTCATGTACAAGATAAGAATAGTATAAATATTCTGGCTTTATGTATTCTATATGATTTATTTAAATGAATGGTAAGAATTTGTAGTAAATTATTATAGTGCTGATCTCATGGCAAGCTCATCTGTTGCTATCAAATATGAAAATATGTTTCTGAACTCTGAGGAGAAATTTGGTATTGATGGCAAGGAATTGTACGACTCAATGACAACACTGTAATAGAAATGTTAACAAATGTGACCCACATGTTGGGATACTTCAGTAGAAAACATATGACATGTTAGTCTTTTAGTAGATTTGTTTTAAGGAAAATGAAATTCAAGATGTGATTTCATTTTATGCTAAAATTTGAACAAAAGATATGTTATTTATGAGATCTTTAAATAATGAATATTAAAGGGAATAGAAATTGACTTGTAAATAAAGCTGTCAATAATCACACATGGGTTTCAGGCACGGTTCTGCACATTTTATATTCATTATCTTATGTAGTTGAATGAATTCTTGCAACAGTGATGCTCATGTGACCATTATGAAGTTGAAGAAACTAAGATTACAAACACTAAGTAACTCTGTCCAAATCACATAGCTAGTAAATGGAAAAGTTGTGATTTAATCCAGTCTGTCTGATATTACAATAAACATCCATGCCTCTATACTCTACTTGAATGAACAGCTCTATTTGGATGTCTCATAGGCAACTCAGACTCAACTGGTAGGGGCAAAGGGCTTACTGAAGGAACTTTAGATCCATTCTGTTCCCGTCCCCATGCACACTCACACACATATTTTTTCATGTGGACAATTGATATTTTCCCAATCTTATGCAAAATGCTATAAAACACAGCTTTGGTAACGCCATCTACCCTGATTGCCAACCATAAGGCCATGTTACTTAGAAATTCTGGAAAAGCTGCTGAAATCTAAATAAAAATTTCAAAATTGACTTTGTCATATGATTTCACTAAACAGTAACCTGTCCTATACTCCCTGATTTTGATTATATCACAAACAACTTTCTAATCACTCTAGTGAAAAATGGCAGATCTTTAATATTCTTTTTCCTTGGGTCCCATATCTAACCAGTTGCTATTATCTATGTATTCTGGTTCATTGGTTAGATCTTCCACTTTGTGATTTCATTATTTTCAAACATTTTATTTTCTACTATTTTGTGATTTCTTTTTACCTTGCTTTTTCCATGTCTCCCAGTATCCATATTTCCTGTGTTCTTTTGTACTGGTTGAATTTTATTTATATTCCCACTGCCTTTTCCCCCAAACATATACCCATACACTCATTCTACTAGTCTGGAAACAGCATAATCTATGTCTATTTTTAATGGTTACCCTTAAAATATAATATGCATACTTGGATTTAGTAAGCTCTGAAACAATAGAAGAACCTTAGAATCATCTGTTTTCACTTGCCTCTGTTCTTCTACATGCTATTGATGGTTTGCTTTTTTTCTTTTTTAATAATTTTGCCCATTTTCTAATTATATGCTATATTAGTCATCAAACTACTATTATTGTTTTATATGTGTCAACACATTTAGATTTGCTCATATTTGCAATTTTCTTGCTCACCATTGTTTTAAGTATTTGTCTTTCCTTCCAAAGGGTCTTCTAAGAAACATACATTTGAATTGCTTTAAGGAGTGTCTGTGCTAACTTTTTTTGTTGTTTTTGTTGTTTTGTCATTTGTAATGAAAGTTTCATGAGGTATATATGTGATTGACAGCCTCTAGATGACCCCCATTGATCTCTGCCTCTTGGTATTTACTCACTTGTGAAATGCCTTCCCCTTGAATGTAGGCCATACCTAATGTCTTTCTTCTAACAAATAGAATACAGTGAAAATGATGGGATGTCACTTCCAACATTACATTTACCAAAAGTCTGTGGTTTCCATCTTGTTGGCCTTTTCTTCATCTCTCCATTGCTCCTTCTAATGGAAGTTAGGTGCTATGTTTTGAGCTGGTATAGGCAGAGGGTCACAGAATAAGGGACTGAGGGAGGCATGCAGGGAACAGTCATCAAGGAACTGAGACTGTCAGTCCGCCAGCCAGCAAAGAACCAAATCCTGCCAACACCAAGTGAGCAAGTAATATGTCTGCTACAACTTCATTGATAACCTATCTGGAATTTCTTTTGAGCTCTCGTACTACTATATATGTTTCTGTATTATAGAACTTCTCACTTTCAATCATGTGTTAGATTTCTATGGTGCACATGTCTTATATCTCCTAGTAGATTCTAAGCTCCTTTAAGGTTAAGTCTTATTTATTAATTTTTTAAAAATATTATAGAATATATATAAAATATGTAAAATTTTACTTAACATATTCCTGATACCACTAGAACAAAATTTTAAAACAAAAGGCACAGAAGAAGATTAAGAAAGAAAAAAAGGTGGAGTAAAAAGCAAGTGTAAAGCAAATAATTTCAGGTAATTGATATAACGGGGGGAATGGGACTCCACTTTTTACATTATTTGGATGGTGGTGGCCACATTCTATATAGATGGATAGACCTGTATGAAAAATACAGAATATTGGGGGAAGGAATTTATTAAATACAGTTTTACTATGCATTTGCTCTTTATCAGACACTGTATCAACCATGTAATATTTAGAATACCCTTGTCATTGAAGAATTCACTATTTAATGGAGGAGGTAAAAAGGTACAGAAATAATTATATTGCAGTGTAATTTATAATTACAGAGTTGTTGGACTCAAAAAGGGCACCTAACACATGATGGGGTTTGAAGAGTTGAGATTAGGGAAGGCTGTCCAAACTAATTTATTTATCCAGGTGAAGAAAGCAAATTGGGGAAAATTGAGTTGCACCTCCAGACTTCTGGAGAGGGGAAAGGGGATGGAGGTTGAATCAATCGCCAAATACCAATTTCCCTGGTGGCGCAGTGGTTGAGAGTCCGCCTGCCAATGCAAGGGACATGGGTTCGTGCCCCAGTCTGGGGAGATCCCACATGCCGCGGAGCGGCTGGGCCCGTGAGCCATGGCCGCTGAGCCTGCGTGTCTGGAGCCTGTGCTCCGCGGCGGGAGAGGCCACAACAGTGGGAGGCCCGCGTACCACACACACACACACACACACACACACACACACACACACACACACACAAAGAATCCGCCTGCCAATGCAGGGACATGGGTTTGAGCCCTGGTCCGGGAAGATCCCACATGCCGCGGAGCAACTAAATCCTTGCGCCACAACTACTGAGCCTGCATTCTGGAGCCCGCGAGCCATAACTGTTGAACCCATGTGCTGCAACTACTGAAGCCCTCGTGGCCTAGAGCCTGTGCTCCGCAACAAGAGAAGCCACTGTACTGAGGAGCCTGCACACCGCAACAAAGAGTAGCCCCGCTCGCTGCAACTAGAGAAAGCCCCGCACAGCAACAAAGACCCAACACAGCCAAAAATAAAATATAAACAAATAAATAAATTTAGAAAATAAACATAAATGTTTATTTTTTAAAAAATCACCAAATGCCAATGATTTAATCAACCATGCTTCCATCAAAACCCCAAAAGGTCAGGGTTAGGAGAACTTCCAAGATGGTGAACACGTGGAGATTCCCAGAGAGTGTTGTGCCTGGAGTGGGCATGGAAGCTCCAAAATATGCCCTAATGGCATATTGATTATTTTGAATTAAAATTACTTAAGAAACAGTAGATGCAAGAGGAACACTCCTCTCTGTCTCCCTGAAAGCAGGAAATAATCTCCCATGTGAAAACTACCTTCCCTATACTGGGAGGTAGAAAGACACCCTCATTACCAGAGATAAGGAATTCAGGGCTGAGAAACTTGTACAAACAAACCTTGTTACTTCTTTACTAATTTACTACTCAAGTTCTAACTTTGCTTAAATTTTCTTACTATTTAAGCACCCAAACTTCAGTTTCTTTGCCTCATTAATTCCTCTCAAATTTATTGTTTCTTTGTCTAAAATGTATAAAAGCTGCCTTCTTTGACCACTTCTTAGGTCCCATTTCTATGAGACTTCTGTGTTAACCAATTAAGCTTGTTTCTTTAATCTGTCTTATGTCAATTTTATTATTAGTCCAGCCACAAGAACTCAAGAAGGGTAGAGGGGGAAATTTCCCCCTCCCTGCAAGATGTAAAATAGGATTGCTGACTCAAAAAATTCTACCAGAATCTCATCCCTTTCATTATGTCTCTTTAGATATTTTCAAAAATGGCCAGGAGTGACTTAAACATGTTTTCAGAGTGACTATCTATGACTTTTGGTCTCACCTTTCTTTATCTCTGGATCCCAGGGCATTTCACGTGTCTGCCAATGATCCTATACATCTATCTCTAAATGAATCTATGAATGCTTTGAAACCCATATATGGCTTCAAAATACCATGCATATCTGTATTCTCTCAGTTTACATCTGCAGATTTCCTTCCCATTTCTTCTGCTTATCTCAACTGTATAATTCTCTCAGGCTTACAGTATACAAAGAGCTTCTTTCTTTAAGTGCTTAAGTAAGAAAGGAAGATGTCCAGCTTTAGATATTTTGAGATTCATATTGACATAATTCTATGGGGTTTTACTACATGGCACTCATCCTTGTAGACTGCATAGATGCTTTGAGGGTGGGGCACACAGCTGAATTTAATGCCCTCAAGTTTGGCTTCAGCATGCATCTCAAAAAATTGCCAGTAGTTGTTAGCAAAATCTTGTCTCTGTTGTTGGATATAGTCCACCTTTATAAATTCATCCTTCTCCTTGGGATTTTTTTCTCAGGGCCACAGTTGGTACTTCTTAAAATCAGATTACCATATGGTCTTCCTATTCATTAGACATGTCTGTATAGCTGTGGACTCCTACTGTGGACCATTTTCAAGTTCTTTCTCTTGAGGGTTCTAAATCCCCATAGCTCAGGGTGTGTGGCTTGACTCCTTCCTGTTGGATGCTCAGACGTTGCTTGCCCAAAGGAAATTTAATACCATTTATGACGATACTGTCTTTGTGAACATGCAGTGAATTAGCCAGGCCATCGAAAGATTTAAACAAGATAGAAAAAAAATCCAATCTGTGCTTTAGATACAGTGGTATCAGTGTAGATGATAGAGTGAATTCGGACACAGACCGGAAGCAGAGGTATCTTCAGGATTGCTGCCATAATCCAGGTTAGAAATAGGATAGCCTGAATTAAAGCTGGGGCAGTAGGAGATGCAGCAAAAGAAGACAACCTGAGATGAATTTTCATTATCAAATATACATGGAGCAGGAGGAAAGGTAAAAATCTAAAATGCTTCCAGATCTCAATTTGATTCATGTAAATCTGTTCTCTATTTCCTTCTTGTCACCATAGAATTATGCAATATTAAGAGGTGGCATGGGTTTAAGGTACCATACAGAGATCAAGTTGACCTCATTAACCCAATGTACACTGTGTAAGACCAAAATAAATTATAGCTACACTAAGGGGATCAGCTTGGGGCCCTAAATAAAATGATGCAGTGAAGCTGCATAAGTCTAATGCATTCTGCCTGTCTTTTCTACTCTTTGGTTCTTCAGAGGAATATTTATTTGTGAGGGAATGCTAACACATATTATGCTGAAAGTATTTACTGCCAGCACATACTTATGTCCTCTTAACCTATAATGTAATGGGAGAAGAGGAAAAGGTTATGGAAACAATGAAAATATACAGAATTTGTATGTGAGGCTCATATGAATTTTGCAAGCCAAATAGATTTTCCATAGATATAAGAGTATTCCAAAACTTTCAGTATGGGATAGTTTGGGCTTTCACAAATAAGTCAGTGTGAGTTTGCACAAGTGAAAAGTGTCTTATTTCTTTCCTACAGCTGTGCACTGAAGTAAGCAATTATGTCAGTTAGCAAATACGAAGGGCATAGTAATTTCAGACCTTCCAACTGTTCATGAAGATGGTTGATATTTGTACACACTCACCTCCAGGTACCTGCTTGATGGTGGTGTAGCTAGTGCTCAGTTACATTTCTTGAAGAAAAAAGTCCACTAATCTTAAGTGCTGACAGTGCCTGCTGTTTATAATTCTCTAGCATAACCTAATCTTTAAAAAACAAATCCTTGTGCTTTCTCACATCAGAATGTGAGAAATGTTTTTGCCCATTGAAGGGAAAATAATAAGTGGTTGGATTTTGATAATTACTGCTTCATTCTCATCTTGTGCTAATGGTAGACTCCATAATGCATTAAAATTGTTGTAGTTTCTAAGAAGATCATCCCAGAGCCTATTCTTCCCTCAGCTGTGGCAGGTTTACCAGGGAGCTTGTTCTTTTCCTTTTTGTATTTCGAAACTTCGATTTAATCATTCCTAAAATGCATTTGTCAAGAGGTGAATCTGTAAAAGGTTTTGTAACATGCCTGTGAATTTGACCCTTTGGGACTGGGAGGTTGTTTGCCATTCTTGTTATTCAGAAATGGATCAAACTCTTTGAACACAATGATGCATTCACTAATGTACTCTCTGTATTTGTGAGATTCATTAAAATCAGGCACAGAATGCCTTTGAACTGCGGTATTTCCAAACACATGTAGTGTTATTGCTTTATATTCAATAAGTTATGTGATTTAACCTTATATAAAGTTACTATTTATACACATTTTCCATTTTCAGAAATGTGCTATTCTTTTTTTCCCCATATTGCTTGTCAAGAATTTAGAAACACAGTCAAGAATCTACTTGGACATACTCTGGCATTGAGCGAGAAACTTCCCTAAAGGGTGACTGAAAGCTGTATTCTTCTTTGAGTAAATCCCTGTGGAGTGGGGAACGGTGATTGGCATTAGCTGATCAGGACACTTGCATTCTTTCTGTCTGTTCCCTGAACACAAATTCCTTAGCTGAATGCAAAACACCAACCATTTCATAAATGTCAAAGATGCCAATAGTGATGGGAATTGGCATTTGAGAAATAGCCTGACACTAGAGTTTGCAAAGAAAACACATCTTGTGTCTACCATTTGTGAAATGTACCTTTTGAATTCTGTGTTGGTGGATTTGTGCCTCTGGACTTTTTGCTGGTAGCTGCCCTGTTGCCTTTTAGAATCCCAAGTGAGAGAGAAAAGAAAGTTGAAGTTTTTCTCTCTCTTATTAACATGTTAGGTATGTATAGCATTTTGCTGCTGGGTTTTATAGAAGTTCTGTCTCGGCTAGCAATCACATCAGCCCCCAGTGGCTAGAGCTAGCAAAAGCAACACCAGGATGGCTATAAGGATCCCCACCTTCCTCTGCTATTCTTGGTGCTTTGGGAAGTGGCTGGCCAAAAACCATGATCCCACAGGAAGATTCTGCCTTGGAACTATCAGAAAGAGTAGTATCATTTTTATCACTAATCAAATCACCATTCAGACACCAAGGTGGACCAAAAACTCTATCTTCATTATATGACTGCATTCATTGACCTTTGGTGGTGGTTCATAACTCCCAGGCACATGAATAAGCACTGTGCTCTTAGCTTAAAGAGTAGCCAGATCTTAAAGGTAAAGTATAAATTAAGATGTGTCATGAAGTATTGGATTTTTTCTGAAATCTAAATGAGATCATAAATAACAGATGAAAAGCAATGGCTTAGAACTCTAGGATAAATGGCTGTATAGAGATCTGAATTTCCAATTAGATTCAAATAAGCATGTCAAAATTTAGTCCTTCATTGTATTCAAAACTGTTGTCAGCCTGGCTATGGGTCAGTTCTTTCACTTCAGTAAGTCTCTATGTTTTGTGTGTGTGTATGTGTGTGTGTGTGTGTGTGTGTGTGTGTGTGTGTGTGTGTTTTATAGCTAAATTGCTGGCAAATTGAAATCATAAATTATTATTATTATTATTGATTGACGGCCCATAATCTAAAATAAAACCCCCTTTATTATGTTAATGGTAATTTGTGAGCTTCTCCCACATATGTTAAATTAAAATATTGGAAATAGAGATGTGAGATTCTTCTCTAGAAATTAATTGAAAAGCAAGGTATAATTAACCAAACTGTGGTATGCAAAGCCTTGAAGTTAAGAATGATATTCATGACTTAAAAACTGATTAAATAAGTCATTTAAATACAAAATAACTTATCAAATGTTTCTTACTAGACTTGCCTGTTGGTCAAGACTTCCTCTTTAGAAGAAAATGCAAATAACTACACAAACACTGCTTGTGATAAGTGGAATAATGACCTCTCCCCTTACAAAGCTGTCCACACTCTAATCCCTGGAACCTGTGGATGTTATCTTATATGACAGACATTACTTTAAGATATGATCATGAATACAGACCTTGAGATTATCCTAAAATGTGGAGATTATCCTGTATTATGTAGTTAGCCCGGCCTCATCACACGAATCCTTAAAGGTGGAGAACCTATCCTGGCTGAGTTAGAAAGATGAAGAGGAAAGAAGGAGGACAGATTTGAAGCATAAAAGAGGTAGAACCTCTGCTGATGCCTTTGAGGATGGAAAAAGGGGGCCATCAGCCAAGGCATCTAGAAGCTGGAAACGGCTCTCAGCTGACAGACAGTCAGTAAGAAAATTGGGATCTTACTCCTGCAGCTGCAAGGAATTGAATTGTGCCAAGACACAAATGATCCAGGAAAGGTTTTCAAAACCCTAGAGCCTCTGGAAAGAAATGAAGTCCTGCCGCCACCTTGATTTTAGCTCAGTGAGTTTTGTGTTGTACTTCTAGCCTACAGAACAGTAAAATAATAAATTTGTACTGTTTAAGCTTCTAAGTTTGTTGCATTTTGTTAACAGCAGCAAAAGGAAACAAATGCTCTACACTACAGACTGGATGTCTACTTATCTATTGATCTAAATATCTGTATCTGTCATGTCTTTTCAGTGGTTTATAAAGCCTTGCAGCATGGTACCACAAATGTACCTTAGAAATCTTTTTGCAGCGAAGGCTGGAGGAAAGGAGGGAGCAAGCAAGTGGGCCTCCTGACACTCACTACACTTCCGGCATACTCGTTCTCCTTTTACGTGTCATTTGAATGACATTCTGATATGAACATTTAAAACCACTGTTTTATTGCATTGCATTTTTTTTCTTGTTCATTATATTGAATGAGTGAAAAAACAGAAAATGAAGGTGCTAGTTCTAAAGATGAGAAATTCAGGTCTCCTAACCTTGATACACTTGAGGTAAAAGTTGAAACTCATTAGGAAAGTTGAAAGTAGAGACTATTTTGACTCAAATGGATGTTCATTAGACCTAAGCCTGTCAACTGTGTGTTCAATTATGAAGGGAAAGATCAAAGTAGGAAATGTATGAAATGCTTGAAATATTATCAGCAGAGATCACATCTAAAATGTGATGTGCACTTAGAGATTTTATAATATTTTAAGCTCCTGCGAAGAGCATCCCCTTCTTTAAACATGCAAGCCATATGACTTCGAAAGTTATTAAGTCAAACACATTTTTAGCATAATATATACGAGAGATATCAAAGAGAGAATGATTCAGTTGGAAGAGATGTTTTCAGGAAAGGAGTAAAAAGAGGGAGAGAAGGAACAGTGGCACCGTGCCTAAGGCTCAGGGGATAGGGAATGTGCTCTGGGCCACAAGTAATCATCCAGTCTTCATATGGAGACTGTCTCTTTGGGGAGAGAAATAAATCAAGTCCTTATGACTCAATGGTACTATTATTTTATACTCCAAGAAAAATCTTTCTAATAATAATTGGTCTTCTATGTAGGTCCACTTTCAGGGATTGAAAATGCTGCTCAGTATCTGGTAAATTTAGTAGTGATATTTCTCATTATTAATAGATAACTTCTCTCTCTAGAAAGAAAAAAGGAATAGATGAATAGCTGTATACAAATATATAGGTATATAGATGGTATAGATATATAAATAATTACATATATAGATATGGATATAGAATATATAGATAAATATAGATATATCCATCAATAAACATAAATATCAGACACTAGGTCTTTCTCAACTGGAACATCATGAGAGAATTAAGTCCTATTCCACTAAGGCATTTTTGAAGGTTATGAATTATCTTTTCACCTGTGCATTCAAATGGTACTCATTGAGACAAGTAAAATAATCACTTAGACATTTTCTATGTTCTGTGGTTCAGCTGTGGAACCCTAGTTGAGAAATCTCAATTAAGATGATTTATTTGCATAAGTTAACTTGCTACGCACATACTTCAAATTAACTAGTCTGCAGACCTTTGGACCCTCTCTCTCTTATGGAGATGACTGAGATCTTAATATATTCTATTATACACATGTTCCGTGACATAAAACTCTCAATACAGACTTAAATATGAGCTCTTCCAAGAAATCTTTTATCAGTGTAGCCAGATGTGGTCTCTCACTTTCCTAAATTACCTTTGCTCTTTATTTCATATTTTCTCATCTTATTATATTTATATACGGACTTTTTCTCTCAGATTTTAAGTACTGTAATAAAAGTCAACCTTTATGTTTTTTCTCTGGCCCCGATCAGAATGCCTGGAACTGATAGGCACAGAGTGCACACTGGTGGAATGAGAAAATTAATTTCTGAGCATATGTCAGTAGCTGGAAAGACAGTTCACCAAAGTAGGAAACAAATGTGAATTCATAGGGTTTGATCCCCATGTGGTCACATGCTTATATGTAACTACTGGTTTCAAAATTCTTTCAAACTATATCTCACCAGAAAAAAGTAATAAATAAATTTACAATAGAGACAAAGAAATATATGAATAGGTTCACATTACCTCACTCTTCGTAGAAAAAAAATAAACCTGAAAATTGTGAGGTCTGGAGTGTCATCTTTACATACAAAATTAGCACTTATAAGCTTATTATAGCTATATCTTATTCATGATGGATAGCATATATGTAATGAATTGCACACCTCTAAATTGGTACTATACTCTTAACTTAAAGCACCATATATAGCACTCTGTGCATGTATATGTTAAATTAAGTTTCACCTCCTAAGACTTATTTTGACTGTATGTTAGTTTATCTCTGCCATTAAACATTACATCCCCAAAGCTTACCTACTTCCTTTCCTCAAGTTCTGTACATTTTTTACTCTTTCCTAAAATCTGGGGAGTCCCATGGACAATATTACTAACTAGGCTAAATTACCTTCCAATTATTAAACCTCACTGTGTGTGCAGGGCACCCCACCGGATCCTAGATGCTGGGTGAACGAAGTTAAGTATCTAATATCTTCTTAGGAACCCATGGTCTAGTTGTCTCAATAACATTTAATCCTGGCACTACTGTTAATTTTTAATTTATCCACAGTCAGTTTCTCAATGTCATTAAAGAGTTGTTTCTTTTTATAATAGAAAAGAAACAAAAAATGTATTCCTAGCCATGTTATTTGAGATATTATTATTAAAATCATAAAAGAATGTTGAACACTAATCATCTAAATACAAATGAAATTTGAATACATTTTATTTTTTTATTAATTTATTAATTTATTTATTTTAAAATTTATATTTGGCTGCGTTGGGTCTTTGTTGCAGTGCGTGGGCTTTCTCTAGTTGCGGCGAGTGGGGGCTACTCTTCATTCCGGTGCACGGGCTTATCATTGCGGTGGCTTCTCTTATTGCGGAACGCTAGCTCTAGGCACGTGGGCTTCAGTATTGTGGCGCGCAGGCTTCAGTAGTTGTGGCGCACAGTTGCTCCACGGCATGGGGGAATCTTCCCAAATCAGGGCTCGAACCCATGTCCCCTGCATTGGCAGGCGGATTCTTAACCACTGCCCCACCAGGGAAGTCCTGAATCTCTTTTAAATTGCTTTAAATTTTGAATAATTTTATGGGTCTTCCATTTCTATATTAAGCATGTACAGGGTGGATTTAATCATCCAATTTTTTTCCACCAAGGCCTGATTGTCAAAATTTGGTGAATTTAAAGCATCTATATATTTCTTTTTATCTTTTTTATCCAGGTTCCTAAGCATATTTGGGGTTTAGTTGGGTCATAACTAGGATGCTTAATTCTCAAAGTAATACTCTAGAAATGCCATGAACATCCATAAAATTATACATGTAATGACCTTTTGCTCCCAGAACTTTGCAAATAGGAAAGTAATGGCTTATAAACCTGGGTTTCTAAAATGTAAAACCACTTAAAAGTTATTTTAATTAACCAGAACCTAATAAACCTTAACTTTCAGTTTTTATTTTAGCATGTCATATAGTTAAGCTAAAAACCACAAAAAGAGCTTTGTTTACTTAATTTTACATAACAATATCCCTTTTGTTATGTTGAATTATTTTAGATGAGTGAATTATAATTATTTTGTTCCAGGGCTTCCAGAAAAGAGCCCTTGAAGCTAAAATGCATACTGAAGGGGCCTTCCCTGGTGGCGCAGTGGTTGGGAGTCCGCCTGCCAATGCAGGAGACACAGGTTTGAGCCCTGCTCCAGGAAGATCCCACATGCTGCGGAGAAACCAAGTACGTGCTCCACAACTACTGAGCCTACGCTCCGGAGCTGGAAGCCACAACTGCTGGGCCCGCGAGCCACAACTACCGAGGCCCGTGCACCTAGAACCTGTGCCCCTCAGTGGCAGAGGCCACCACAATGAGAAGCCCGCCCGCTGCAATGAGGAGCAGCCCCTGCTCACCGCAACTAGAGAAAAGCCCACGCGCAGCAGCAAAGACCCAATGCAGCCAAAAATAAATTAATTTTTAAAAATGCATACTGGGACTTCCCTGGTGGTGCAGTGGTTGAGAGTCCACCTGCCGATGCAGGGTACATGGGTTCGTGCCCCGGTCCGGGAAGATCCCACATGCCATGGAGTGGCTAGGCCCATGAGCCATGGCCACTGAGCCTGCACGTCCGGAGCCTGTGCTCTGCAAGGGGAGAGGCCACAACAGTGAGAGGCCTGCGTACCGCAAAAAAAAAAAAAAAGAAATGCATACTGAAGGCACACTGTGGCATACTCAGAGAAAATGAGGGAGATGTGCCCCCAGTGCTGTAGGTAAATCTTAGAAACATGGCATTGAGAGAAAATAAATAGTACAAAAATATATGTTTTATAAGAATGTATAGAAATAAAAGATAATTTTAAAAAAAAACAACTGCTGCTATAGCTCTATCTATCTAATCTGCTTACCTACCTACCTACCTATCTATGACATATTAAAATGGGTGCCTTTTTTGGTGGATAGAGAAATGAGAGTAGGGAACTGGGCCAAAAGAGAATCAAAATTAAAATAAAAGAGGAGTTTTGCTCAGATCGATGTGAGTTACTGAGGCATATGGTTAATACAACACTTTGTGTCTGAGGTCCAGAAAATCAAATAAATAGGAAATAAATAAAAGAAAATAATAAGCTCCTAATCTAAACAATGTAACCTTTTAACATAGTTACCTTTGGTGTGTTATCTATGGCACAATTGATGAGGGTAGTGACAACTAGGACATTGAAACACACCTCAGCCCGTTTTATATTTTAGTTAAATATCCAGTTATACTCAATATTTTGGGGGAATTGGAGTACCCAAATTTATCAAAGATGGCCTAGAGTAGACAAAGGAGTTCCTGGAACACATCTCGCATTAAATTCTGTTAATTCTCCTTTTTTTTTTTTTTTTTTTTGCGTTACGCGGGCCTCTCACTGTTGTGGCCTCTCCCGTTGCGGAGCGCAGGCTCCGGATGCGCAGGCTCAGCGGCCATGGCTCACGGGCCCAGCCGCTCCGCGGCATGTGGGATCTTCCCAGACCGGGGCACAAACCCGCGTCCCCTGCATCGGCAGCCGGACTCTCAACCACTGTGCCACCAGGGAAGCCTGGGAAGCCCCTGTTAATTCTCCTTTTAAGGTGTGTCTGTGAGTTCTTTTCTGTCACCAGAAAAGACCCATCTTTACAGAGTCTGGATTTAGTGCTCAACCTCTATTCCATGGTTCTAAGCAGCTCAGCTTCAGGTCACAAGGTAGTATGCTATGAGAGGCAATAGAATAGTGCATTAGAACACGGACTTTAAAGTCACATTGCCCCAGTTCAAATCCCAGGTCTGCTACTGACTGGCTGTGTATCCCTGGGAAAATTTCTTCAGTATGTCTGTAAAATGAATGGAGTAATTTTACTTATCTTTCATGGTTATTTTTAGGTTTGAATTTATTGTTTTTTGTATAGAAAATAGTGACAGGCATAGAAAGCCTTCAATATATGTTAGTTAAAATAATTCGTCATTTTAATAATAAATTTGCATATCATTTAGTGAATCAAAAGCTTTGCTGTTAATAAAACCAACACTCTTTAGGAGACAGTATAAAGAAGATCGATTACAGTCCTATTCAAGTTGTGTTTCACAATTCGTTGGTCTGCAAATTGGTTACCAGTCTGTGATAAGTATAGAAACTGAAAGTGTTTAGAAACATATATAACAAAATGACATATTTTGTCTATTGAATCTAATAAAAATACTTATATTGAATGTCATCATTTTATTTTATTTTTGTATTGATTTATTTTATTATTGCTTTTTTTTTTAACATATTAGTCTCCAGTGAATTAGGATTAGAAGGAATAACAACAACAAAACAACACTGATCTCTTACCACATATAGTTTGAGAAACGCTGGTCTACAATTATTCTTTGTCTTAAGTGATTTTTATCAAATTCTTCCAAATACTTTAAAATATTCTCTCAGAGTGTACAGAACCTACACTTTTCTCCATGTTATTGCATGTGAATATAGATGTCTACAAAAATGAATATGGAGACTTCATGAATTTTAATGAGTGAATAATATTTCATTATTTGAAAACATGACCAACTAGTCATTCCTTCTTATTGAATATTGAAGTTATTCATTTCATTCTCTATTTTACATAATATAAAAATGAACATCCCTGTATTAAACTTTATGTCATAATTATTTCTTTTTTTTAAATTTATTTATTTTATTTTTGGCTGCATTGGGTCTTTGTTGCAGCACACGGACTTTCTTAGTTGTAGCGACCAGGGGCTACTCTTTGTTGCGGTGCATGTGCTTTTCTTGTTGCAGAGCACGGGCTCTAGGCGTGCGGGCTCCGTAGTTGTGGCTCACAGGCTTTCGAGTGCAGCCTCAGTAGTTGTGGAGCATGGGCTTAGTTGCTCCACAGCATGTGGGATCTTCCTGGACCAGGGATTGAACCCATGTCCCCTGCATTGGCAGGCAGATTCTTAACCACTGTCCAGCAGGGAAGTCCCCATAATTATTTCTTGAAGACAAATTTCTAAAAGTGAAATTAAATCACTGGAAATCCAGATTTTTGAGGCTTTTGTTGTGCACGACAAATTTCTCTCTGAAATAATTGTACTAATTTGTAATCTCTCAAGCAGTGCTCATGGGTGTGTCAATTTTCTTTCTTTGTTGTCTGCTTTTTCTTGATTATTCATATTTTATTATCAATAATAATATGTTTCACTATTTTATGGATCAATTATTTGACTGCAATTTAAAGTATCTTCAGATGTTCATTAGACTTTTAAATTTCTTCTTCTGTTAATTAAGTGAACTGCATATGTCAGTAAATGCATCTGCCCTGCCCAGAGTTGCTGGAAATAGCCAACAAATTGTACCATCTTCTGATAAGAAGTCTTTCCTGAGACCGAATCTTTATTGAGAACTAGACAAACAAATCTCAGAAAATAAAGTCAGCTATAGTAGCCATTGAACTAAAAGGTGATGAGATTTTGCTTTAGGTGGCCATTTTGCAGCTATGAAGAAGCTGCATGAACAAATCTAGACTGGCTTTAAAGCAGAGGGAAAGTTAGAGAATCCATGAGGAGAAAAATAAAACAGCTTCCATTCCTGACTTTCTATCTCCAAGCTTCAATCCCTATGAAGACTAAATGAAATTCTTGCTTTTCATTTATTTCCTTTTATTTCATGCAAGCTAAAGTGTATTTTAGTTCCTTGTAACCAAATCTTTTCTAGAGTTTATTTTCTTCCCAGCTATTCCATTATCTCTTGGGATACTTGCTAATTTTTTTGGTTTGAACTCTTTATCTTAATTATTTTTTTATTCCATACACATTATAAATATGTATTTCTAATATGTTGTCTTTTAATTTTGCTTATGTCACTTTTGAAGAAGTTATCAATATTATTAAATGAATACATTTTCTTTTATGTTTTCTTCCTTTCTTTCTTCCTTCCTTTCTTTCTTTCTTTTCTTTCTTTCTTCCTTTCTTCCTTTCTTAGGGTTTTTCATACATAGCATTTATTTTTGTTTTACCAGTACTGTAATCTATCTTATTTACATATTCACCTACTTATAGTGTTTAGTACAAGAAGTCCTCTCTTTGCACAGTAGTGTGGGACTGTAAAAATAATCATACAAACTAAAAACATGAAAGCAACTTTAATAATCAATGGGAAAATGATGATTGTTCTGTGACTTTTAAAATTTGTTGTCAAAATATTAAAAATTTTCTTTCTGTTGGTTATAGAGGTATGTATATGAAAAATTAGTAAAACATTTAGTGCACCAAAACATTGGAGATGTTGAAAATTAAAGTGTTTTATTTATTTGTAAAGTAGCTTTTCAAGAGAGTGGTTTGAATAGCATTTCCTTTTTCGTCTCTTCATATAATTTAAAATGTGAAGTGAGCATTTTTTTCTTATGCTCTGGAGAATTTCCTAACACCTTTAAACATTTGGAGCGGTTCCAACATTTACCCTTTGAGAGTTCCTTCAGTGTGAGGTTTTTGCTGGCATCACTTCCTCTGAGACATCTCTTTCCTTTCCATCACAACTAGTTTACTCATTTATGTTAACAAGTTTACCCTCACTAACTTTCAATGGCACATGTTTAGAATCTCTTGAATGGTGCCATTGTCCACATTCCTACACTCAGCTATTTGTACTGTAACTCTACTTACATTTGATTTGAATTTCACTTCTAGCATCACCACTTTTCTTTTCCCCCCTCCTCCTTTTCTTCGTTCTCTTCTTTTTCCTCTTCCTTGCCTTCCTCCTTTTTCCCCCTGCACGTTCATCTTTGTTGACCATATCTCTCTTTGTCTTTCAATTACCCATTTTTGTAAAATGTCACATAGATTTACCACTGGGAGACAAGAAGGCAACACAATTCCATACGTTGATGTCTGTGTGTGGACTTGTTAACAGAGTCTCAGAAATCAATCACTGACAGACTTTGAAACAAGTGACACAATTGGGTCATTGATCATGATGCAGGTCTATTATTTACTTAGTGATTCGTGGACTGAAGAGCTGGTAGTGAAGTTTGTATCACTATATAATTCCTCACAACTCATACCATGATAAGCAGAATTTAAACTGTGTCATTGGGGGCCTGGGGTTACTTAACTAAAGCATTGTTACTGAAAGTTGTGCATTCAGAATCATACAAAAGCAGGGACTGCTTGTACTTAATCTATTAATACATCTTAACCTGGCCAAAGCTAAGCTTTAGAGATCCTTTATGTGAATTAGAAAAAGGTGCTCTCAAACCCCCATAGATGTAACCCTTTAGATGACATACTGATAAGGAGAACATTATGCAGAGCACCACCTACATAGCTCTAAGTTGTGGCACCTGTTGTGACAATATTCACAACTACTTCTAAGGGATACTTCATCCAGCCCATGAGTATTCCTTCATTTCTGGGAAGAGGGGACAGTGGCCTTCTCTTTTGGTAGCTCCTTGCTAGGATGCTCCATCCCCACAGATGTCACACATATGCTAGCTCAACTGACTGATGTTGCTTTTGGCTCTTTGCTTAACTTGAAACATAGCTACCGGTCAAGGGTTAAAATATTGGAATCACTGTTGTTTAATACAAATGAAAGTCTCAGTAAAGAGAATTTTTATTCATAGAAAACAGTTTTGAAGGAGCTTTAAGTAGACTGGAAGAGAACTATAAACTTGGCCTCATCTCGTGTCCCCTTATCTAGCTGTTTTTCCTGAGTTGAATGATGGTCTTTTCCCATTCACCCAGAGTGAGCCTATTAGGTAGGAAACAGCACCACTGATTAAGTTGATTTGTTTACTGTAAAAAAGTTACTGTTTGAATAATATAGCATCATTTTCATGAGAATTCACAGAAGTAATTTCTCTCTGGCCTTAGTATCAGGGAGTGTGGTACTTCTCTTATACAACTCTGTTTTTTCTTACTGAATTATGTTATCATATTTCTTAATTCATACTAATTACTAGAATGAATTTCATATTCATTAATTAATTTAGGGTCAAGTTTGTATTCTGAAGCCAACAGATATATAAAAACCCTTGGTGAGCTTTTCCTGTATTAATGTCATGTTCGTTTCACCTTACCTTTCATTTTGTCATTTTCTCTTTGTCCCACTTTCCTCACTCATTAATTTTATTAGTATTTTATCTCATTACATGCACACACACACTCTTAATATCTTAAAACCTTTCAGACAAGGTGAGGTACAAATGAATGAATGGATATTAAAAAAAGACTGATTTTATAAAGTATCTTAAGTCACCGAAAAAAGGCATTTGAGTTTAAAACTTTCATATTTAAGTTTGCCATAAGACTATCTGGTTAACAAATTTGGTGAGGAAAACAAGATTAAAAATCTTGACAAATTTTGAATATAAAAACATTTCCTGATTTGCTTATCCAAATATCAGGAGTAACCAAATGTGTATTTGAAAGTCCTTGATTTGTGAAGAAAGTAAAAATTACAATTTTACAGGATTAGTTTGCAAAGAGCAACACTGTTTTCTAAACAAGTCATACCACCTTTGTAACCTAATTTCAGCCTAGTTAGCTATTCTTTCCTTATGCTGAGGTCACAGTTAACCTATTGAGCAGGCAAGAAACAACGCAAGGGCATAATGTATTTTTGTTTGTTTTATCTCTACAACTAAAGATTATTGTGAACAATATTATACTTCATAAATACTATGCTAGATGAATATTACATAACAGCTATCACAGCATCAGAAACAGAATTGTGGGTGTTGCTAAGAGTGACTAAGGAAACAAAGCTAGAATTAATGGGAGGTGATTGATTAGGAGAACATTAGATTTGAACACCAAGATGAAAATGGGAAGAATTAGAAATCCTTTTTCTTTCACCATTTAAAATGAGATAAAGTACTTAAGAATCCTTTGCAGAAAGCAATTCAATGCTGAAAGAGAAAGGAACACATTACATGGGTCAGAAGGCTGTACGTTTATGCAATTATTTTATGTTACCCTTTCACGTTATGGTCTTTATTACACAAAAGATATGCTCTAGAAAGTTTGCTTTTTTAATAGCATATGGTATTTTACTTCTAATATAAGGGCTTTAAAAACTGCTTTCCCTTATTAAGCTATATTTTACACTGAGGACATGACTGAAAAGTTAATGCCAGATGAAATTCTCCTTTAATTCAGGCCTTATTTAAACAGTGCATTTTTTTAACAGCCAAATTGTTTTAAAAAAAAGAATTTGAAAAAAATATTCCTGCCAATTCATGTTGATAACCTTTGTGAACTATTATTGTAAACACTGACAGGTAGCCATGCTGCCTAGAACATACTTTGCAGAACTTTACATGATTGAATGATTTTAACCTTACTTTTAGGGACAGTTTTATATAACATATATAAACAAGAGTCTATGTAATATTATTTTTAGGCAGTAATAAAGGCAGATTTTTTAAAATTTAGCTTTAAAAGAGTGTATTTTATTATGATCATAAAAAATGGCTGCATGCTAATCTTAGAGAATTTGTGAAATACAAAGAAATTGAAAGAAGGGTGGAAACAAATTCCCACTACCCAAATAAAATTACTGATTATATTTTGCTATGTTTACTTTTAGGTGCATTTAGAATAATATTTTTCTAATTTTAAAAGTAGTATGGTTTTATTTTATAATTCGAAAAATATATAAAATATAAGTAAATATATAAGTCAGCATTCATAATAAGAATAATAATCTACAGATTTTTAGTGATTTGTCTCCATGTGTTTCTGATTTATAGTCCTGTTTCTTTTATTTATATAGTTTTAATCACATAGTCTATGAAATTTTATATTCTGATTTTAGGTAGCATGCTTATAGAAAAATATTATTTTTAATTACTAAATACTAATCCATTGTATGGATAAATCATGGTTAGCACATCTATTCCATTTTATTTGATATGTCATTTGTTTTCATTTTTTATTGGAGTTTAAAAAATGTTATAATTAATATCTTTTTGTATAAAGTGTTCCCATAGTTTTTCGTGTTTTTTCCCTTGGTCTCTTTTCTTCAAATACACTGCCAGAGTGAAATTGTCAAGGCAGTAGTTACTAATATTTTTAAGATCTCCAACACAGATTTACAAAATGTTAACTTCTCCCAAATATAACGTGACTGTGAATAAAGTCTGTGAAAAACTAACATTTGAGAGAAATCCATTTCCAGTAAGTGGGTCACGTAGGTGATTCAAAGCACTTCCTGCCAAAGGCACCTAAAAAGCTGGACCTAAAAAACACACTAGGGCTTCCCTGGTGGCGCAGTGGTTGAGAATCCGCCTGCCGATGAAGGAGACACGGGTTCGTGCCCTGGTCCGGGAAGATCCCACATGCCGCGGAGCAACTAAGCCCGTGAGCCATGGCCGCTAGGCCTGCGCGTCCGGAGCCTGTGCTCCGCAACGGGAGAGGCCACAACAGTGAGAGGCCCGCGTACCGCAAAAAAAAAAAAAAAAAAAAAAAAAAAACACTAATACACTAAGCTGTTATATATGCTGAGCATATTATGTCAGTACATATGCTGAGGTCCTCATATAATAACAAGGGAGAGAATTAGTCACTTCTTCATTAGGGGCATTTTCAATCATACCAGACAGCTGAGAGGCAGCAGACAACAGGTGGCAGAGCCCTGGACCTTGAGGAGCAGGGACCTCTGATTGCTAGGGCTACACTGCCACCTTTGTACTGGGAACTTCTGCCAATGCCCAGGACACATCTGAGAGAAAACCTATCAGTCGGGAGACTCACTGAGTTAAAAAAGATGAAAGTGATCACTAAAAGTAGAAACCCTCGTAGAAATCCCTTGCTCAGAGAAGGAACCTGAAGAAACTGCCTTCAGGAGGTAGGGTATGGACTGGACACTGGCAGGCCATGTAGATAACACAAACAGTTAAGTTTTGGTCTTGGTCATCTAGCACATATTTCTGCTTAGCAAAAGGAAACAAAAGTCATCTTCAAAAGAGTATAGAAACATCTTAAGACTCATATTATTTCTGAAATTAATTGTTCTAAGAAACAATCTAAGATAAATAACGCAAATAGCAGAATAAAAATGCACAAGCTAAAATCAACAGAACAATATTCAAGAAGTTGGTTGAGAGGAAGTCTGGTTAGGGGAATTATTAGATGTAGATTGTAATACAATGATTTACCGTGTTCAGGAGAATAAAAATACAGGGGTTTTTTTTTTTGGCTGCGCCACTTGGCACATGAGCATGTGGGATCTCACTTCCCGACCAGGGACCAGGGATCGAAATAGCACCTCCTGCATAACCACTGGACTGCCAGGGAAGTCCCTAAATACATTGAAAATTTAGAATAAATAACTGGAAACTATAAAAAGCAATATGGCATATATGAATAAAAATCAACTAAAATTGTGGAATTGAAAAGTATAACTAAAACCAAGTAGACAACATAATGATTTTAATAGCCAGTTACACACAGCTCAGCTAGAAAGAAGCAAGGAGAGACAAATACAGAATTAAAGATGAAGGAGTAAGAGAGGATACAGTGAAAAAGGTAAAACCAAGTAGACAACATAATGATTTTAATAGCCAGTTACACACAGCTCAGCTAGAAAGAAGCAAGGAGAGACAAATACAGAATTAAAGATGAAGGAGTAAGAGAGGATACAGTGAAAAAGGTCTAACGTCTTTTTAAATAAAATTTTAGAAAATAAAAGAAGGGCAAAAATGGGCCCCAGAGAAATTTTTCATGAGATAATGGCTGAGAATTTCCGATAATTGATGAAGGAAACAAAGCATAAAATTACTGAAAGTACCCAAAGATTAAACCTCAAAGGAATGATTGATTGACTACTGAACAACATTAGAGGCCACAGAACCATGAAGTGTCTTCAAGACGCTAAAGGACAGAACTATTGAGGCTAATTTTCCACCATAGATAATATTTTTAAGAATGAAGGTAACATAAAGGCATTTGCATACAAAGAGTAAGAATTCACCCCAGCAGACAAACCCAAAGGAAAATATAAGAACCTCAGGTAGAAAAGAAAAAATTCTATGTGGAATCTTGGAGATGAAACAAGAAAAAAAAAGTAAAGAATTTGAATCCGGGAATAAATTTAAATTGCTGGTAGCAATTATAACATTATTGCAGGATATAATATTAAGATGTATAAAATATTTTTTAAGCCAGTTAAGAAATTAAAGCATGCTAAAGTGCGTGTGTAGTGCAGAAGGAGAGTAAATGTACAGAAAAATATAAACAGTGCTTAAAAGGTACGTTCTGGGCAGCACCTAAAATAACAAAGTGCATATTTAATGGAAATCATTTAATTAGAGGTCTGCTAATTAACTCCTTTAGTCTGAGAACAAAACAGTAGGAATTTGATGATAAATTCAATGCAGGGTTCTACAGATAATGTTGGTTTTCAATAGGTAAAAGTGGCCTTAAATCAGCACTTACTTGAATATTAGTTTATCATATAAAAAAAAATAAAAAGAGTTCCATGAGTCCATGGAAAAAGCCAAAAAAAGATCTCTCTCCCCATTAAAATAAAGCCTTGTTTTTTACTATTACCAGAGGAGGCATAAATGCCAACGACATAGAGAGATTACAAAAAAAAGGGAATAAAAGGAATGGAATCACAATTTACTCATATCCCCATCATGTTGTGTGGAATTAAGAAATGTGGAAAGGAGAAAAAAAATGAATCTGAAGCTAATAGTCATTATCTCACAAGGACTTTAGACAGATCTTTGACCTGATTATTCATACATCAGAAAAACAGTGATGACATTTTAAGTGTCCACAAGAGTAATATTGTCTTATGTCAGAAGACTAATATTCTGTAAACAGAAGAAGAGGAAGCCTAACAGACTAAATACCACATGAAGAGATCTAGTACTTCTGAATAATTTAAGAAAGTATAAAGAAGCACTAGGAATAAAGAGAATAAGAGAGTTTTCAAATTAGCTTTTTTTAAAATGTATTTTTCTTATTAATTTACAAGATAGAAATGTATACATTTGCATTAGGATAAGGTTGGGATCATAACAACTCTAAAGTGCTATTTTATTTTTGTAAATGTGTAAAACACTTAAAATATCAGAACCAAATGCTGCATATTTTAACAAGTAAATGGAAAACTGTCAATAATTAATGATACTACACCACATAACAAGAAATGTATGATTTCATGTTCTTTAAATACATTTTCATAAATGTGAAATAGAGTGATTCTTATCTCTCTGGTAATAAATTTTGAACTCATTGAAATATTATTTGATTTAATTTTTTTTTTTTTTTTTTTTTGCGGTGCGCGGGCCTCTCACTGCTGTGGCCTCTCCCGTCGCGGAGCACAGGCTCCGGACGCGCAGGCTCAGCGGCCATGGTTCAGGGTCCTAGCCGCTCCACGTCATGTGGAATCTTCCGGGACCGGGGCACGAACCCGTGTCCCCTGCAATGGCAGGCGGACTGTCAACCACTGCACCACCAGGGAAGCCTTGATTTAAATTTTAGTAAGGTAAAATCAGAAAGGATGAGGACTTTTTGGTCCAAAACTAGATAATTTTTAACAGTTACAGGTGTTAGTCACTAGACTTTAACTAAAGGAGCCTCTACTTACTGTTGTATCCTGAGAGTCTAGCTGGGTGGGGCACATAGCATGTACCTTTTATATACTCCTAGCATATATATGTGTTTGTCAAATAAACGAAAATGACTGAGTATGTATTTTAAAAAAAAAAGAAATACTTAAAAATATCATTCATCAATAGTCCTTAAGTTTACTTTTTTGAAATTTGATAAAATCTATGGATTTGTTCCCTGGCAAAATGTAAATAAGCAATCTCTATTTGAAAATCTGTACATCTTGGATATGATTTTAAGAGGATTGCCCATAATGAGATACCTCTGGGTTTCATGGAATCCATCTAATGCTAAAAATCTTTGTGAAGCCACAAAAATATTTAGAATTCATAAGTATTGGGTCTAGATGTTAATGTAGTTAAAAAATTTAAATATAATACTAGTCTTTCTTTTTTGATATTTCTAACTTATTAGACTGTAGCTCCTGTTTGTTGGTATTTTTCCTTTATACTCCACACATATACTGCCAAATGATTATGTATTTGTGATTGCTTACCATGTGTTGTGCTATAAATATATAATTTGAGTACATGTACAAATTTTATATAAAATGTTCATTCAAAATGACGGTGCCTCAGCTTATGTAGGGATTAGATTCTAAAGACAGAGAATAAAATAAAGAATAACACATGGTCACATAAACTGTAAATCCCTTAAACCACCCTTAAATCTCTAGGATGTTGGCCCTTAGAAGTTCAAAGTCAAGGAATTCGTCATTCAACAAAGATTTATTTAGCATTACTTTGTGTCAGGTACAGTTAAAGATACTTAAAACATAAAATGGCAAAAATCCCTACCCTCATGAAGCCTACATTTTAATTGTGAGACAGGCAATAAATAAGATAAATACATTTTATGCATCTTATATAATGATGTGTTAGAAAAAACAAAGCACTTTTGATTATCTGCTTTTCAGCTTTCCCTGTAACAGAGGAAAGGACAACAAGGTAAATAAAGGATACTCTGTTTATTTTCCTTCCTTCTCTCTGTTTAGCTCATATTGTTAAGTCCAGGTCCTTTTCAATTATGGAACTACATACTGTTAGATATAATAGATTTTTGAATTCTGGGTTTTGATAAAACTCAAACTACCTCAAATACTATTACTGAATATATCTATTTCAATAAGAAATAGAGTGTGGGATCTTATAATCCATGAAAAGTATCTCTGCGGTGATCTCTGGTAAGATATTTAATATCTCTGAGACTCAAATTTTATCCTCTGTAAGAATAATTGTAAAGTAGGTAGTTTTCAAAAGGCAAAGGAAAAACATAGCTGTATTTTAAGAGGAAATGCTACTTAGGTGTTATGATGGGAAATTCTGGGTATGAGTGAGCAGAATGAAGGTCTCAGACACTTGATATAAGAGTGAACCACAGAAAGTAAAGATGGCATAAGAATGTGAAAGGACATCAAATTCCAGTCGTTCCCATGTCAAAACTTGCCCAACATTGGACTGGATAAGCTCTTGAAATTGCTAAATAAATGTGAGTATGAAAGATTAAAAGTATAACACCATTCCTCATACTTGCTCACCTCGAAGAATAAGTGATCCGTTTAATCTTTCAGGTTGTTTTTAACTCTCCCACCCCACATACTGAATTGGACCTTTGTTAAGATAGGTGGTTATAGTGGAATTAGCAGTGACAAGAGAACTTGGTGCTGAAGAATGCTGTTTGTAAGCTATCTGTTCATCTAACCCTGTCACTGAAATTAGATAATAAATTTGCATGGCAAACAGTTAACTCAGTCAAAGTTTATAAAGATTACAACAAAGAAACTACCTTAAGATCATGATCTTTCTTCAATTAAGCCATCACTAAACATTTTCTTGTGATAATTAAAATTGTTGCTTTTGTAGATGAACTTGATCTTCAAAATCTCCCACATTTTCTCTTTCAACTTTATACCAGCTAAAATGGTGTTGTAGTTAAGCAAAACAATGCAATTAAATTAGTTGTTGAAGAAAGAAAATGGATAGAAGGTAAATATATTATTTTAAAGATTACAATAGCTTCTTCAAAGATTTTGTTTTGATTATAATGGATTTTTATTTGAAAAAATAGTGTCTTGAATGATTCAAAAACCATCTAATCACTTTCTTTTTAGAATAAAAAAATTAAAATGTACTTCTGCATAGAAAATACTAAGGGCTTAAAATATATTTTGGTATTAAAAGTAAAACAGATTGAAATTAGCATTTAACTTTAAAAAATATTTGCTCACTATTCTGTTTTCCCTGTCAACAATGAAATATATTTTAGCTAAATGTTTTCAGTTTGGGGAGAAAGTTGAAGAATGCTTTAATTTCCCCCTAACTACAACATTAATCAGTGGTGAATTGTAATTATTTAGCCTGTAGAAAAAGTGAAAGTAGAATTAGATCTGACTACAAGTCAAATAAACTTTCTTTCTTATTGATTTAAACATTTTTAAGACAGCTATTCAATAAGGTTTACTTAGCAAATTTTGGTAGTGCTTGGTCACTGTGTTGAATAATAACTGAAATCAGTTGCTGTGTTAAACTGTATCTTTTACTGTGTTAACTTGTAAACATCAATATTCTTTAATAACAGAGTACAACATCAGTACATAATTGCAATTAATTTTTTTGTGGATTTCAAGCTTGATATTAAAATAAATTCTTTACTTTCGAATGTTCATTTTGTTTAGAAACAATTTAAAATGATATAGATTCTCTTTACAGATTTCCTTATTACTATTGATGTCTCTAGCTAATTTTTAACATGTTAAAGATACAAATCCTGAATCTTATCAGTTTCAACTCCTAGTTTGCATTTAAGAGCACTCTTTTGTTTGTAATACAGGGGAGAAAATTGAAGACTTAACCTTGTCTCAACAGAATGTCAGGAAATAAATAAAAATCCCATTTCAAAATGTGAAAATGTTAATAACATGCCATGTCTATTTCTCAGTTTGGGAAAGTGTGGTGGTTCTAGGGTCTCATCCTTTACCTAATAATTATACTGAGTCTCTTTATAGTCTTTTCTTAACAGACATTGCTCATTGAGAAAGCAACACCTGAATTTGGCATTCTTTAGCTTCCCTTTCATCAGTGTCTAAATTATCCATACATTTTCTAAATTCTATGCTAACAGACCTCTGCAGTCAAATGCTAAATGTTATTAACCTCCAACAAATTGGATTCCTGATGAATCCATGTTCTTTTTAAAAATAGTGTCAGTAAATCATCACAGTCCTCCAACTGGGGCTCCTCTAGTGGCTCATACAAGGATCCTTGGACTTCACAATTGATGATTTTGATGCCATCTTTTGGTAGTTTATGAAATCATTAGTACAAACATTAACACACAGTTTCTTTATACTCAATAAATATTTATTTGGTAGTAGTTACAAGGCTGGTGTTGTGCTTGGCTATAAAAAGGCAGGTGCTCTACAGTATTGCTTGATTTATTCAGTACATTTTGGTAGGAGTGGTTTTATAGAAGTAAATTTCACATTCCTGTACTTTCCTCTAACTGGGGACACTGGGCATAATTTAACCTTTCTGTAAATTGAGTTAATCATGAGACAGGAAATTTTAATAGTCTATTATTAATTTATATTTTATTTGCAGATGTTTTTCCTACCCTCATATATTAAAAAAAAAAAAAAAATGTGTCCTTCTTCCATGGGGTCATAAACAGTTTTTAGAGTTAAGGCTAAATTGTTGCCACATCTAAGTTCATAGAAAAGACCTCTGCTCAGCATTATGTTTTCCATAGTCTTTTGTGTATATTGGAAGTAAACTGTCTAAGAAAAGGTGGCAACTCCAAGATTTGGACTAATAATAATAAAGACCAACCTCTGCAGTTTCTTACAAAGCAGCAAATTAGCCGTAAGCAGCCCTAAATGTTGGGCTCACTTCTGTGATTTTTGCCTGTCTTGAGTTTCAGACGTCTAATTCCCTACTACTTCATTAGCTTTTTAATGTTTGTCTGATCATCTGTATATTTTGTCTTACCATTTTAGAGTTCCTAAGCAGAAGGGTTGGTCCAAATGTCAAATTCCCCATTAGCAGAGTTGAAGTCTGCTTCTGCCATTAATGAGCCTTCCTTTAAACGCCTCCCCATGCTCACTTGCTCT
Organism: Kogia breviceps; assembly: GCF_026419965.1. Lineage (NCBI taxonomy): Eukaryota > Metazoa > Chordata > Mammalia > Artiodactyla > Physeteridae > Kogia > Kogia breviceps. The sequence continues at coordinate 114,382,723 of NC_081311.1, read as the reverse complement.
GAGCTTTGATATTTGACCACCAACAAGACCCTCAATACATCCAGTTTTGTCGTTTGTGTCATATAGTGTTGATAAAGAGAGCAGTCCTCTTCAGTTTCCAACCCTGTCCCCTTTTTCTTCCTCCTGTGTTATTTTCTACTTCTTTCATTGGCTACATTCAGCCTTTCACATGTAAAACAGCACAGTATTACTGGTTAAAAGGTAATGCAGTTGTTTTTACTACAAGGCCATTTGCAGGAGGAAGGAAAAGGAATGAGTAACCCTGGAAAAAGCAAGGTGTCTGAATAGTAGGCTATCTCACGGAATTACAGCTGATATACATTTTTATTAATTTTTTTGAAATAAAGTTGATTTACAATGTTGTATTCGTTTCAGTTTTATATATATATATATATATATATATATATATATATATATGTATGTATGTAAATGTATATAAAGGCTTTCCATATAGAAACACCCAAGAGGGAATTGATTGACGATCTGTAGGGAGAAATATAAGGAATCTCTACCCTAGGCATTAGTAATGGGTGTGATTAGACATTTGATTCAGGAATTGTGGCTGTTAGGAAGAGGATCTGGAATGTCTGGCTCGTAAGGAAATTGCCCCCTTCTTCACATGGCCTTCTTCCCAATATGTCTCTGTATCTCCTGTCCTATTATAAGGACACTACACATTGGATTTAGGGTCCATCCTAATGCAATACGACCTCATTTTAATTAATCCAATCTGCAAAGACCCTATTTCCAAATATAATCACATTCTGAGGTTCCAAATGCATATAGATTTGGGGGGAACACTATTCAACCTACTACATTTATTTTGTATATGTATTGTATACACTATATATTACACATATATATGTATACATAAATTGTCGCCATTTATATCAGTAGCTAAGTATGCATATTATTACATGTGCCATACTGTCTTTGTTATTTTATTTTATTGTTATTCTCTGTCCTATATTCATATGCCTATATGTGCTATGCTCTTTGCTAGACACTTCGAATATAACAAGGAATAAAACATAATATACAAAAAAAACAGAACATGATGGGAGAGTCAAGCCTCTAAATATCCAGCAGTAAGTTGAGATTTTAATCACTTTATTAGAAGTGATACAGTCCAAGTAAACGTGATAGAAAATGACAGCTTTGAAATAACATGGTGAATTTTTAGAACTGCAAGCAGTTATACAAGGCAAGAAAATACAAGGAAAGTTTTGGTGAGAAGTGAAGCTAAGGAGGAATTCAAGAGACAAATCATACCCTATCCTGTATAACTTAATAGGCAAACTGACGATAATTTTCTTGACATTAAGGAGTCGCTGAAGGGTTTTAAGCTGGATGAGGGAGATGTGATAAAATGATTTAATTGCTATTTCAAATTTTATCGCTTGCTTTAACGTTTTATAAATTAAAGCTATTGTTTACTAACCTTCAGGTTTGTACATTCTAATCTTATGTGGTATTTTATGTTGCCTCTAAAATTTGGGAGAATATTTCTAATAGGGATGAAGAGTTTGCTGACCACTGCCCTCACCCACAGCTAGCTATTCACTGGAGTAAATTTTGAAGATTTGATTGTTACATGGGACTTTATAATTTAAATTACTTATTTGAAATTGTGTTTGTGATAGTACGTGTCTGTGGACCCTCTTAGGTGATGGGAGAAATCATGGGCTGTTCGGATTCTTTATTCACAGGTGTAGGAAATGTAACCATCCCACTCTCCACCCCCAATATTATTGCTGTTAGATCCGCTTTAAAGTGAAACAGTAATACATTTTTTTCTGATCACATATTTTGATAATGTTTTGTTGAAAGTATCAATTACACACACACACACAATCTAATCTTTGATCACTTTTTTTAACTGCTTTGCTCTTTCCTGTTGGCTGTAGATGTTAAGAGCACTTAAGGTCAGTCAACCAGGGGACATTGTCAACAGATACCACACAGAGGAAATGAAGAGCTGTAAGACATCAACCAAGAATTTATGTGACGATACTCAGAAAGAGAAACATAGAAAAGAGGAAAGACACAGCGTGAATTTTTTGATGTGGCTATAAGCCTGTAACAGGGAAGAGTAAATCGGACTCCATGTTCGATCTGTTTCTTTGACTTTAACCTTTGCTTTTTGTTGCTTTTGTTATTATAATTATACATAATGGCCTGCCTCAGGGAACCCTGCGCCTCTGCCTGAATATTAAAAACTAAAGTGCCTCTGTTCAGCTCACAGGGAGACAGTCTGACCCTGCCCACCTGTGGATGGCTACAGGGAAGGAGAAATTAACACATCCCCCTCACTGAGGCTGGCCATTCCAGGGGATATTTGCAAAATTTATGGCCTTTTTACTTTACTTCCTCATCTCCTCCCCCTCTCTGTGCTATAAAAGAAACCGGCATCCAAACCCCAATAAGATATTTTACCGGAGACAATAGTCTGCTATCTTCTCGGTCTGCTGGCTTTGCAAATAAAGTTGTATTCCTTGCCTCAGCACTTCGTCTCTGATTCATTGGCCTGTCGTGAGGTGAGCAGAGCGAGCTTGGACTCAGTAACAAGCCTATAGATTGTTGATACTGAGAAAACATGATCTTGGAGAGTCATGGAATTGTGAGAATACTACATGCACAGAGCTTCACAACCTTCAACAAGCTTATAGATTTCTATGAAAACAATCCCACTGGCCAGGAATCCAGAGACGCACCTTCTTTTCTCTTTCAACTGGCTCCAAAGTAATAAATAATGTTAAGACCTTTCTGAAACCACTAGGAAATTATAACAAGCAATAACAACTTTACTACAGAAAATATACATTCAAATAGCACTAAGCCATAAAGCATTTTGTTTGTAGATTATAGTTTTCTAAGAGACAATAGTCTTTGGCTAAGAGACTAAATATAGGCTCTTGAGAGAAAGTGACTTTAGACTGAGGGATTGCAGGTAGGATAAATAGTCATATTAAAGCCTGAATCATTGTAGGAATCAGAGTATGACTGGGTGGAGAAACAACAGTAGACTGGGTTCTAGAGAATAATAAAGACCAAGTTCATACTTTTCACAGAAATAGTCTTAGCACAGTAAGTTTTTCTTTTTCTGCCTTATCTTTGTGTGTTACAATAAGTATTTACACAACAGGATTCAGAACTGAAACTATTTTATGAGGATTGATGCAATAAAAATGAGTGGTTTACTGTCTAACCATGCTAATCCATGATTTTTGGATCTGTTATGAAATAAAATATTTTCCAGAAAATGAATGCTTTGAATTATATGAAAACTTATAGATGAATAAGAAACAATTGTTTGCCTACTGCTTTAGAAAAATCAAGCTTCTATTTAACATTTTCTGTGTTAAATACTGAATGTAGATATGTGAGCTAAAAGAAGTCCAATCAATATAGACCTTAGCACTTGAGTTGGAATGTTACCCTCAATGCCTAATTATGTAGACATTTCTTAAACTATTTTTGTTTAACAGTCAGTGATAAGTGTAAGCTCAAAATCTCAGAGTTTTCTGGTAGAAAAAATAAAAACAAAACATTATACATCACAGAACAGAATGTGAGCTCAGTTCACAGAAATTCTCTTGATATAATACTATATAAGGAATTTGATACATGTAGTTGGCCTGTTATTTTTGCATATGTGCATTTGTAATTCTTCTGATCATTTCTCCAGTATTGTCCTTAAAATTCCACCTCTAGAACATCTTGTAGTGTCATAAGATAAGTACTAAAAAAGTAAGTCCCACAATGTTGGAGTTATGACAAAGGGGCACAGGAGTCAGTTGAAAGAGCACGCAAAGGCCACAGCTGGAGCAATTTGAGCAAAAAAATAAATAATTTACTAATGGATTATAACCTAAAGTATAAAATAAATGTCCTTGAATTTATATGATATAAATAAATGGTTTAATAAGTAAACAAATGGCAGAGAATAGACAAATATTTCATGCAGAAGAATAACAAATAATTTATGTAGATACTGCCCTTGAAGAGGTAGAGCATAACTACCTACTCCTTACGTCTGGATTGAATATAGTGACTTCCTTCTGAAGAACACAGTATGGAATTGGGGGGAGAAAAGAGCAACTTTACAGTGGAGAAATCTGACAAACAGTACCTCAGCCAGGTGATGAAGGTGAACATCAATAGTGATGTTATATTGATAGTATATACTGTTGATATGATGCATTGAAACAGCAATTTACCTTGTGGTCTTCCTCCCAATAACTCATGTCCCCATTCTAATCATGAGAAAATATCAGATAAACCCCGATTGAGAGATATTCTGGAAAATAGCCTACCAGTACTCTGTCAGGGTGATTTAAAACAAGAAAAATCTGAAAAGCTGTCTCAGTCAAGAGTAACCTAAGGAGACATGATGACTAAATATAATGCAGTATCTTGAATGGGATCCTGGAATGAACAAGGGACATTAAATAAAACTGAAGAATCTGAATAAAGTATGCGCTCTAGTTAATAATAATGTATCAATATTAGTTCATTAACTGTAACAAATCACCAAACTAATATAAGATGGCAATAATAGGGGAAACTGGGTACAGGTTATATGGGAACTCTCTTTACTATCTTTGCAGTTTTTCTGTAAATCTAAAAGTGTTCTAAAATAAAGTTTATTTTTAAAAAAAATCCACTTCTTCATTCTAAGATGATGCCGCTTTGGTAGGGCTGGCTCAGTGCCCAGCCCCAGTAGTGGAAATGTGAAGCAGGCCTGGCTCAGTTGAGCATTGCCTCCTACACAAAAAAACAGAGATTGTTTCACAGATGGACATGTAATCTATATCATTTCAATCAGCGCAAATCCTGAAATGTTTTCTGGTAGGACTAAAAAAAGATATTTTTTCCTCTTTTCTACCAGACTTTGAGCTGTGAGCATGTAGGCCTAGAGCCATCTTGCCATCACAAGAGCAAAACCTGTTTTAGGACTGAATGAAAACATGAGCTGAGTTTTGCAGTGTGAGGTTAATTCTTAACCACGTTGTTTGTGCTCCTGGATCTAGTAATTTTTAAATAGCTGTAACCTTTGTTGTTTTATATATATATATATAAATTCTAACTGATACAACGTATTTGAGATAAAGTAGAGAGTTGTTAGAAAAGTACAGATCTTCCAGTAGTGTGCTCCTTGAGGGACACTTTGCATAGCTTAAACTATGGACCTAGTGGCAGAGTGACAGTGTGGTGTATTGAAGAGAGTTGTCTGATTTATTCCTCAACATTCATATGAAATACAACTGTTCAACTCCTTGAAGAGATTATGTGTTTCCTTGTAATAAATGAGTTGATTGAGGATAATATGGTCCACGCATTAGTTCATCATTATTATTTTTAAATGACTGCTTGACTGCTTATATGTGGGGATTCCGCAGAAGTGAACAAAATAGACAATATCTCTGGTTTCATTTTAGTAGAGGAAGAGGGCACTACACAAAAACCAACATACAAAGAAACAAAAGGCAGGTGTCTCTATTACTAGTGAAGTAGCTATAAGTACCATGGAGCAAATAATGGGGATAGAGAAGACTAGAAGAGGATGGAGGGAGAGTATTGCATAGATGGCTGGGGAAGGAATATTCCTGTTATAGGGGATGGTGCAAAGGCCTTGAGTGAGATATGACAGATGTGTTGGTTAATTGTATGTGTCAACTTAGCTAGGTCATAGTGCCCAGATATTTGTTCAAATGTTATTCTGGATACATCTGTGAATCTGTTTTTTGGATGAGACTAACATTTAAATCAGTGGGCAGATTCCCTCCATAATGTGAAATGGGCCTTAGCCAATCAGTTGAAAGTTTTAAGAGAACAAAGAGTGACCTCCTTCAGCAAGAAGGAATTCTGCCAGCAGACTGCCTTTGGACTTAAACTGCTGCTCTTCCCTGGGGCTCCAATCCGCTTGCTGGTCTACCCGGAAGATTTTGGACTTGCATCTCTACAACTGTATGAGCCAGCTCCTTAAAGTGTCTCTCTCTCTTTCTCCTCCACCACCATGTATATTTATGTATAAATACATATGTATATATTTGTGTGTGTGTGTATACACACACACACATCTGGGAGTATATATAATGGTTTGTTTTCCTGGAGAACCCTGACTAAAACAGCAGGATATTTGGTGAATTAAAGAAACAGCAATGAGGCAAGCAAGAGTGACTGGGGCTGATGGAGTGAGGGAAGAGAACAATAGAATATGATGTCAGCATTGTTAGCTTTGACTCATAGTCAGGAGATTTTTATCTGTAGGGTGGTGGGTGGATCATTCAGCAAATTGACAACCATTAAATCCACTTAGTTTCCAGAGTTCTATATTGTTTCTTCCTTTAGAATAGTTTTCATGCCTTGATATTTTTATATGATAAAGTGCATGTATTATTTCTACATTTAAAACTTCACCAATTAAATCTGGCTCTGAGAATGATAAAACCACCAACTAACATGTCAAGTAAAATTAAATTTAAATTAAGCAAAATAAAGTTGATTATTTACTTAGTGTTGTGTGAATAAACAAAATAAACAAAAGTCCTCCCCACAACACAATTATTTCAATAAATTTCCATTTTCCCCCATTGCTTTTCTGGCCATGGGAAAATAGATTCCAAGAAATTTAAATACAAAATATTTCTAAAGTAGCCAGTTTTTCACAATTCATTGTTAGCATTAAGCTTCCAAAATTTTTATTCTTTAGGGTTGACATCAAAAGTTCTAATATTTTTGAACTCATATGAGTTGTGATTTAAATGTTGTTTTTAAAAGGAAAGCCCTCTGGGAAATTTTAACACACGTACCCTCAACAGCTAAGTGAATCTAATCCTCCTATATTTTTGTATATTTTTCATGAATTCCAGCTCTGATCCCTAATTGTACTTTATCCTTTTTATTTTTGATTTTACCTACAAAGCTAATGACAATTTATTAGTTTGAAAAAAGAAGAATCTTTTATTGTGTCTAATGTACTAGGTCTCACTACTGTCATCTGACTTCAGTGCTTCCTTTTTGTTCCAGATGAAGTAAACAACAAAAACAAAATCTTTGATGTGATTAGCAGACATATCTAGGCTATCATATAAGGTGTGATTCAAGAGAAATGAAATAGCTTTTAAAAAGCATGTTTCTGCTTATACATTCAAATTAATATTTTCTTCTAATCAGTCACCTTTGGAAGGGCCATTTATTTATCCTAATGACACTGTTATTATTCAAAATATTTTTAAAGCTTTTTGTTTGTTTTGTTTTCATGCAGCTTCAGAAACCCATTTATGAGTCACAAAGAAAATTATTTGTCTCTGTGCATATTATTTTTTGAGAAACACTTATGTATGCTAAATATGATGCAGACATTGTCCTAGGCAGTGTCCTTTCTAAGTGTTCACTAACTTAATTCCTGTAACAACCTCATGAGGTAGTTAATACAATAATGCTAATTTTGTCGGTAAAGAAACTGAAGCGTTGTCCAATATTACACACCTAAGAATTTAGGGAATTAGATTGAACTCAGAAAGTCTGGCTCTGTAGTACCTGCTTAATTACTACATTATGTTGCCTTTCACATCTTTTATTTCAAAATTATCAACCCTATTTTTCACAAGGTATAAAATACTTATGAATATTATTTTTGTCTTTAATGTAAAATGGCTTCTTCAATGGCTCTTCACAGACAAATTAAGGAACTTGAAGCACAAGAACCTGAATCACAAAAAGTTCAATCATCTGTACATTTACTAAGAAAGAAAGATGGAAAAATTACTGCTAGAAAAATTTTCTGTTTAGGGTTTTGTCAATCAGACAAATGAATGTGTACATAGCCTTCTTTCTTTTAACTTCTGGTGAATTGAGATTTTACCGAGGCAAATGTAGCATCCATTCTCTTAGCCATCAGTTCAAAGCTATCATTCTTGAGTTTAAGATGTGCTGTGTCAGCACTATGTTGACTTTCACTAACTTGGTCTGACCATTACTCAGTTGATCTTGATGAATCTCTACTATTGGAGTGATTTTGATAAGCTATAAATCAGTCTTGATGTCTTTTTTCCCCTTAGTCTGTCTTGGTAGACTATAGAAACAAGTTAGCTGAGAAATTTTTTCCAAGTCTAAGTTAAAGAAAGCAGAGAAAAAGAGTAAATTGTTGATGTATATGTCTGTGTGTGTATATATATATATATATATATATTTTTTTTAACATTGTGATTTCTCCTCTTTTATTCTGCTACATACCAGGAATCAAAAATCTAATCCAAAGAAGAGAATTGAATGATAAAATGATAAAATTGTTTATAATTGAATGATAAAATTGTTTATAATAGGCTTAAATTTAAAATGTAATGGCTTTTCATAGGAAAACTTATTTCTCACAAGAAGAGTCACTTAAGCAAAATTCTTGTAAAATAGTTTGCTTCACCATTAGATGTAACCTCCATCAGGGTAATGATTATGTCTATTTCATCTACTGTTGTACACAGCAACTAATACAATGCCTGGTACATAATAATAGGTGTTCAATAAATATTGATTGAATGAGTAATGAATGCATTTTTAGGGTTTAATTACTATCCTTTTACAGGCTGGCAGTGGCAATTCATATCTTCAGAATGCTCTCATAATTTTCAGGAGTAGACTCAAGTGGCCTCAGCATTAGAGAAGTAAGTGATTTAGAATGCCAGAATTAATCCCAATATCTTGTATTTTAATAAAATTTTAATCTAATCTAGCTGTATAGTGTACACTCTTTTTTTAAAAAATAAATTTAGTTAGTTAGTTTTGGCTGTGTTGGGTCTTGGTAGCTTCGTGTGGGCTTTTCTCCAGTTGCAGCACGTTGCTGTGAGTTGCTTCTCATTGTGGTGGCTTCTCTTGTTGGGGAGGACGGGCTCTAGACGCGTGGGCTTCAGTAGTTGTGACACGCAGGCTCTAGAGCGCAGGCTCAGTAGTTGTGGTGCACAGGCTTAGTTGCTCCGCAGCATGTGGGATCTTCCCGGACCAGGGCTCGAACCCGTGTCCCCTGTGTTGGCAGGCAGGTTCTTAACCACTGCGCCACCAGGGAAGCCCTAGTGTACACTCTTGTTGTTTGCTGACACATCCATAAGAATAGTAAAATAGTTTTATTGCTTCTACTTTTACAAATGATAAAATAGACTCCGGCAATTTAAGACACTGGCTCAAGGATCGTATAGTGACGTCAGAAACCTAAGCAAGGAATTGAGTTTCTTCCCGCAGAGTTCAGAAGGGTGTAAATTATTTAGTGACCTGGATTCATCTTTTGCATCCAAAATGAGGCTACAGAAAAGAGAGAAGAGAGAAAACTCATGACAGCTGGCAAGAAGGGCAAGCAAATTAATTAGCTTATAAAATGGTTATAAACTCACAAAAATTTCAGGAGTCCCCTGTCTTTGGTTCTGCCCCTACTAATTCTACATACAGTTTTTTGCAGAGCCTAGATCTAATGGTCAGTTCAGATTTATTCAGATTTGTTTATATGTTTTAGATATTTTGACTTGTGAAGCATATTGAGTTTCTCAAAGAAAGTGGTTATCTAAATCAATGGTATTTGTGAAATGTATTATGAAAAGGCTAATTATAATTTATTATGAAGACTCCCTACGTCTGTTGTTCATAAAATAATGTTCTCACAGCAGGCCCTACTTTCATTAACCTTTTCACAGAAGCAGTTATCTCATTCAGAAATCTTATTTCTGAATTATGTGCTCATACCACACACTGACTCCTTCATATCTAGGGGGAAAAGGACCAGTGTGGGGTTGTGGATTGATTTTTCAGGTTTAAACTGTTGAGGGAGGTGGGGAAAAATGAAGTTAAAAAAGGGGAGTAATTTTGCAAATAAAGCTATTGATGCTCTTTTCAAAGTATTATTTTCTGCTTTCTTATGTTTTCCTCCATTCCAAAGACAATGGCATTTTAAAAGAAAAAAGTCACAATAAATTAAAGAGTGACATACCATGATAGAGTAATCAAGATAAATAATGATGTGTATTTAAAGGGGAGGGAAAAGCCCACAAGGGTCTCTCTTTCTCTGTCCCTCTTTCTCTCCTTTCTCTAGGCAGTGAGTTAAATCCCTTGATAACTTAAGAACAGAGAAAATGCCAAAATTTTCCACCTCTTCCATCATTATTCTACCTCAGGTATAAATCTTTCCTCCAGCCAACATTCTATCTTGTTGGAAAGGTCAAAAAATTCCTGATTCCACTGTTTTTTTTCTAAACAAGCAAAACATATCAGCAAAGTAAAGGTGTATTCCTTTTGCACACTTTCACACAGAAAATTCTACACAGCCACTACAGTCTTACAGTCTCTTTCTCTGTTTTAAATGCCCTTAGGTTTCCATAATCTTCATGGAAGCAGTAAAGGCAGTGACTAAAGATTATGCCAGGCTTTCAGCTTCTGCAGCCCTCTGACCCTTGATGTTGGAGTCATTTAAATTCCTATGTAAATGGAGCTCTTCTCAGAATTTGAAACCCTTGGGTCGGTTAAAAAAAAATCTCTGGGCTATTATTTATTTTCTTTAAGATCAAGTCAGCCAGGCTTTTGGTCTTACATTGATGTTATACACCAGGCCTAGTAGCAGGGCTTTTAATTGGCTATGACCAGGAGCTTACTTCATACATTTCAGATGATTCCTACTCCGCTGTATCAGCAAACAATTGGGTTGTTCCTTAGTTCTTTAGGGAATATTCTAGTTCTACTGAGCCAAAATCCTTCGTTCTCCTGTTCTCCATCCTTCCAGAGATATATTTCCTTTCTTGTTCCTCTTCTTCATGGTAGAGTCTTCACTACTGGCTTTCAGACACCTCTAAGGCCAATTGCCTAGTAAACTCCTTAAATGGTATCCTCTTTTTTTTTTTTTTTTTTAATGGTATCCTCTTGAAATCCAAGTGCCTATCTTCTGTGGTCTTTCTCAAGTACTCTAACCCACCTGATTCCCAGGTCTTGGTCATTATTGACAGGACCATCCTCTTTCCAACCAAGCCCTAGTTAAAATAATACATACCATATAGGCAATACATTTGTACAAATGTTTTAATCATACTCTAAAGTCAAATAATTCTATTTCTGATGCAAGCACCAGCTATGAGCAGTTTTGAAATTGTTTTAAAACACGTCACATTTGTTTGAATAAGTACACACTTAATTTAGGCAATATACATCCTCATATTCTTCCATAAAGCTTTTGAAAAACCATTACAAAAGATATTACAGTGAAATCTGAATTCTGTCACTTAACCACAAAAGTGCCCTGGCTTAATAAATCATGAAGAGAATCAATGAGGCTTGCATTGAATGCCTGAAAGAAAGCTGCAATCATTCATAAGGAGTAACTTTGGATGATTACTAAGTTCTCTAAAGTGGTTGAGATTGCAGAAAACCATAAATGCTTAGTCTAACAATTATCACTATCCCATATACTAGTGGAGCCATTTTGAAAGTGTTTCCGATAAATCCACAAATGCCTTGACTGGAACTGATGTGGAATATTTTTGCAGAACTTTATTGTAACTCTCAATTATAAGGGCTGCTGTCTAAATGGAATAGTAATATTCTTTTGTCAGGAAGATAAATATTTGTAATTGTAGATCTTTTGATCAAATGCCTCTACTCAAGAGAAAAAACAACAAAAGGAATGCTGTTACTATGTAGAATAATGTAATGCACATAGAAATATGACAGAATCACAAACTGATTTAATATAGAGTATAGATGATTAAGGAGCAGCCATTTAGAGGCTTACTTGTGCCAAGCACTGTGCTGAATCCTGGAGGGAAATAAAGATAAATAGGGTTGGTGTCTATCCTCAAATTACTTCAGATACGGAGAGAACTCATAGTAAGAGCACAACATGGTGGAGAGAAGGTATTTCCAGATATAGCCATTCCCATGATCATTTATGCTTTTCACTGCAGCATAGGGATTGTGCCTGAGTTTCTAAACAAACTATTGAGATACAGAATAAACAACAACTGCTAATGTTTGAGGCCTTTACAGTTCATTTGAAGAGAAAAATATACAGGCTCATGTAATCCCTATTCAAGGAGGTGAAAGTTGCTTACGTTCCAAGACTATATCTTAGCCTAAGCACAGCTAGAGGACTAGAAGGTCTTCATTAACTTGCTAGTGACTGAATGAACCTAAAATAATTATAAATCCCATATGAGAAATTATTACTTTTGTTGTATGTCTTGTGCTCATAAATGTTGAATATATGCAAATTGATGATACCTTTAGAGAAGAAAAATATTATAAAAAGTTAGCAGAAAGAAGCTGTTAGGTGCGAATAAAGGCCAGTGTATTGATTGTAATTAAATCGTGGATATATAGGCCAGTAATAATTTTAATTGATAGGTTTACAAGGGCAAACTTGATTTGCAGTATGTGTGTACTGTCAAATCAACCGGATGATATGTGAAAACATATTTAATAGAGGACATCATTATACATCTAATCTGTTCTGAAAAATACCTTATTTTGCAGTGTGTTTCAGTACTTGAGACTGTTTGGTCTCAGTTTACTGTAATCCAGAGTGTAGAAAACTGAAGGCATCTGTATCTGCTCCCAGTGATGATGCTACTTCATTTTTAAAGTTCTCTGAATCATTTTCACATCTTTCTTCACACACCATGGGTAAGAATCCAAGTGCTGAGTATTCTCTGAAGTCAGTGGGAATCTGTTATTAGTTTAGCTTGATATTGGTGTTGCAAAAAATTAGAGTTTTTTTTTTTTCCTTATGACTAAGGACCAAGGAAAACAGGTGGTTGGGTGAGGAATGTAGAGGTTGTCAGATAAAGTTCTTGCCAACAAGATTCGGTGCTAACATAATATATTCAGTCAATTGGAGCATCTTGATGACACCAAATATAGAAAAGAAAAATGCATCTGGTTGTCTTTGTAACTTATGTGATGATTGAAAGAAAACTGACTTAACTTGAGCTGAGTGATATTTGTTTATTATAGAAAAGAGGTATGTATTTTTTAAACAAAACAAAACAAAATGTTACCCTGCTCACGCATCTGACCTTTGTAAGTAACTAATATATTTTTTTTTACTTTTAAACCAAAAGCAATTGTTAATAATTTAAAACATTGTTTTGATTCTATGATCAAATTAAACTTATCAGTTATAGGTATAGACTGATTGATCAATAGGTAGATGTATAACTCATGTACAAAAACTATTTCAATTGTTATATGTTAGAAATAATAATCAATTTTAAGTTCAGAAAAAACTTCCTCTTCTGATTGGAGAATATAATACAATATACACCAAAGCAGTTATCCTTGCATATAATCGTCCTTGTACTCCAGTGCAGAGTGGCAATCTATGCTGTCATTTTTAGCACAAGAGCAAATCTTTAATAGCACTCTCCTGCTATACGCCCCTATTTTTTTCTCCCCCACCTGTTTTTTTGGTCTACGTACCAAGACTGCCTTTCTCTTAGGCAGCCTGTCTATATCCTCTTTATATCTGTCTGTCTTCTCATGACTGTGTTCTATGATTATTTTCCTTTACTTCTCAGATTTATTTTCCTTATGTCTTGATAGGCACATCCACAGACATTTTCAGTGTTGAGTACATATCTTTGGAACTAAAGCATTTTGTGTCTCAACATTTGGGACTGTAGATGTTGTCTTAGAATAAGAATTAGTCATTCTATTATACTTTCTGATGGGCAATTAGAAGAAAAGTGAAAAAGAGGCAGCTCTGTCCAGGGATGAATATGATCAAGGATGCCTTCAGGAATAGAACGACATGGAGTATAACGGACCAGAGAAGCAAATTATCTTTTCCATACAAGTTTTTATATAATCTTGAGATGAGGATCCATATGCTAGATATGGACATACCATAGAATCTTGAAAAAAACTTGGAGTAATGCAAACCTAGATTTTAAAGTAACAGAGGCCTGAAATGAAACTCATTTCTTTTCCTTACTGACTGTATTCTCTTAAGGCAAGTCGCAGCTACTGTGAACCTGTTACCTCCTTCCCAAAATGAATACAACAGTATCATACTGTAACGTTGTTGATGTGCCAGAAACAATGAGTATAAAGACTGTTGTAAGATTGAAATTGTTCTTCTATTTATTTTTATGATTTCCCGTAGATAGTTATTGATCAGAAGAGGTGAGATAAATGACAGTAGTGTGACATTTCCGATGAAGGCCAGATACTTATTTTAATGCTTATGCTTATTTTTTCATTTTCTCAATATATACTTGATGCACTAAAATAACATCAAAAAAGTGTTCATGCTAGGTTTTGAATTTAATCTTGGCAAGTTTGGTAAATTTTTTTTCACTTGAAATTTTTTGTTTGTCTAAAATTCTGAGCATTTGAGTTCCTTACATGGAAAGCAGTTTCAGAAAATTGCTCCACTAAACCAGTATGTAGCTCTGAGACTTCATTTCTGTAATTATAATAAAAAATAATAATACTCTTATTCTTGCATAGTGATTCACAGTATGCCAACATCTTTACAGTGGTATAATGTAATCAGAAGATATATCTACAGTTTTCAGAGAAAAAAAAATGGAAAAAAAGCAAATTATTCAAAGCCACAGGGTTTTTGAGTAGAGAATTCAAGACAAACTCCATACTTTATTAAGCTTTTTTCCCCCATACTGCATAACTTCCTTGTTCCTTGGACTTCTATAGTCTTTGATTCTGTTTGGTAGAGAGGTAACATCCCCTGGATTACTGGATTGGTAGAATAATACTTTCATGTTTATTTCTTGTATGCTAAAACAACATCATGTATGCTTTCTCCACATGAAAGGGACCTTGCTTGAAAATCAGTGGGATGCTAATTTTATACTACTCATAGTTTGCCTTGGCATTTGATTAGAAACCAGTCTTTATAGCACTTTTTTGAAACCAGAATTATTTTTCATATGACAGAAAAGTCATATTTTAAAAGATCACTAAAATCAAAGAAATCAGGAAAAAAAATTTTTTAAGAAATAAAATTCCTTTATTTATTTTTCTTAAGCTATGCTGCTATTTGAAAATAGTAAAATTTACTATGAATATCAACTTTTATAAATTGTTCCAAACTTTTGAAAGCCTCAATTATTTTCATTAAATTTCTGATATCATTTCATGTTTTTATGAAGCATTTGAAAGAATCACTGATCATTGTCTTTATGTAAACATTTGTCTTTCACTCCTCTTAACAGAAAAACTCCAAAACTGGCCACCTAAGCAAAAATATTTTTAGGGTAACTTTATTTTGTCATTATTTTTCCTGAAGCATTAATAGAAATTTCTAAGTAAGAGAAGGGGTATTTGATGTGTTACAAAGTGCTTTTTAAAATGAAAGTATATTGTATGGGGTATTGGTAATTTGCTGCACTGATCTCATTTTTTTCAAAGTTAACTTGTATAATATATTTCACAGGTGTAGGTGAATAATCTTAAACCAATTCACTCATCATGGGAAATGATCTTAGGGACTTTTAAAATCCCATAAAATATAGGAACTTCCATAATATATCCCAAACTGCTCATTTAACTCTTGCTTGAAGTTGTCTGTGGTTCTCAATTCTTCAGAGAAAGTCATTATATTCCTCTTTGAATATGAAAGAATGCCTTATTTCCGTAATCATTAGGGAGTTTTTTCTTATGTTCAACTGAACTTTATCTCCCTGTAATTCCATCTCATTGGTTCCCACTTTCATCTATGGAACTATACAGATTGTTGTATTCTGTTTCTACATGATATTCCTCCAAATATCAAATATTAAATTTCCAGATTTAAAAATTCTTTCTAAAAAATAACACCCAGAACTGAACACAGTGTTCTATATCACCTAACAAATGCAATGGGTAACAGCACTATTCTCTTTTCTATGGACTATGGATACGTATTAGTGCTAAAGTCATTGTCCTTCAGCCCCTCTGCTGGTCAAAATTGGGTAAATTAACAACTATACTGCTACTCCTTGTCAATTATTATGTGTCAGGTGCTACATAGAGCAGTTTGACATATTTATATAACAACCATGTTAGTTGAGTTATTTTTATTCGTGTGATACAGACAGGGAAACCAGTGCTTCCAAAGGTTATTTAACTACAAAGGAGATTGATTGAAAGCCTGAACTCTTTCATGTCCACTAGACAATATTGTGTTCCTAAATTAAAATACTGAGGACTTTATCACATGATCAGTGGTCTCAGATAGGTACTGCTGGCAAGAGTGATTTCCTCGGAAGACTAGATCTGTGCTGTGGCTTTGGGCTAGATGCCTGGCACCTGATCTTCAAGTCTGATTCTCCATTCCTCCCAAATTGTGATTTATTCTTTAGCCTTTTGGAAAAATTGGTTTCGTTTTAATCAGCTATTTTTAGGATAACCTTTATAGTATGTCTTTGTTTTTATTTCTTAATCAGCCAGATTTTGATTCTGTTTACAACTCTTTGTTTTTATTTCTTAATCAGCCAGAATTTGATTCTGTTTATAACTAAGACTGATAGACTCATCTGAAGGATGTTATGCTGTGATCAAGTTGTATTATATCACGGCACTTTTCTTGTCTTTCTATCCAGTAATCTTATTAAGCATGAGGTTAACTTGGTTTGTTCCATGAGAACTCCATTCTTTTCTAAGTGCTTACCAACTGTGTTTGATAAGTAAATTCATCTACAATTTTTCTGGGAATTATAACAAACAAAATTTATTTTTATTACTTTAATATATCACTTTCCTGTTCTGAAAATTGTGAAAGTATGTAGCCATCCTCAGACTTCTGTCGGTAATTACTGAAATAATATTGGTAACATTTTATGTATGATGTTTTGACACTCTGATGTCAAAAACTAGTTGTCACATTGATCTGATAAGAAAAATGTATTTTTTTCTGATCATTTTAGGGAGGAAACAAGTTAAACATCTGCTTGTGTAATCAGTATATCTGACAACAGCCTTGCTCTATCAATACTTTCTCTGACAATGACATTATCTTTTAGTCATTTTCCAAACAATTCTCATTCCCACCCTTATCCCCACCCCTCCTCCCTTCTTGTATTGCCAATCCTACACTTAAACAAAAGGCCAAGATAAAGTCTAGTCTTCACCATGAAACTTTTTTCACCCTTACCATCTCCATCAATAACTGATTTCTCTGATTTCTAGTAGCCCTAATAATTCATATCATGCTACTTGACACTTGAGTTTATTTAAACTGGCTGATATGATTCTCTGGATATATCAAATGTATCACACTCTACATAGATTCTAAGAACTTTTAAAAGGAAGAAGCTGTTGTCTGTTTTTCCTGCACTATTTCTGCATCTATTTCTTTATGGGAACAATGAGATCCTTAATCTTTACATGTTAGCCCTCTATTTCATTAGACTGCTTAATTATGAATTTTTCTGAAGAAGCTACAAACCTATCCTCTTTGTATAAATTCAATGTGTGAAAAATGACTTGCATTGATATACTTTTTGACTATAATAGTTCTAAAAACTATTTCTTTTTCTTTTTTTCTTCATGACCTAGGAGTGTTTAATTTGGGTACATTGTGGAAAAAAAATTTTTTTTGTTTATTTGCTTTTAGATAGTGTAATAGAGATCTTTTAGGCTGTCTGCCATGCTCCCAGTGGGGGTCCTGGCAACTGTGACTGTTCTGGGTGACTTCATTTTCCTGGACATAGCTATCTGCAATTGGTTTAGATACCTGGATGTAACAGGAATTTTGGATTAAGAATTCAAAGAAACTAGTCAATTTGGGGTCTTTTCTAAACAGAAACTTGCAAACTACAAACGTGCTGGGTAAACATTTTCCCCATATGGAAGAGGAGCAGGAAAAGACTTCAGGTAGAGACAGTGGAATTTAAGATACTCAGAATGAATCAGATTTGAAAGACTCTGTGATCCTAAACAGTGAGGGAGGAAGGAGAGGAAGAGGGGGATAAAATGAGTGAGAAGGACCAAAGGGACTGCAGAGGAATTGCCTTAATTTCTGATATCTTTTTAGTTCTCTCCCCTCCGAGGTGACCTTCACCTGAGGTCCATGAGCTACAGCTTTAGTTTTATCATACATTTTTTTTAAGTTAACTTAAGTATAGTTTTCTGTTACTTCCAAACCAAAGAACTTTAACACAGACATGCAGCCAGGGATGTAAGATAGGGGGCGGGGGGGGGGGGGAGTACATTTCAAAGTTAAAGGAAGATAATTTAATAGTTACACTTATATTAATATGGTAATAACTTCTGTTTAATTTGGAAAACTTTTTAGTCTGAATCACAAAGCAAGGGGCTTCAGGTCTTTTCCTCTTCTGCAGGTATGAGTGGAACATAGAGGTAATTCAGTACCTGCCCATAGAGACACACCTGAGGACTGAAATGATGCACAAAGAGACAGTTCCAAAGTTTTAAAGGTGGTTAACATTCTTCAGAGTGAACAGAAAGCAAGGGACTTTATTATATCTAACTGGAATTATAACAGCATTTAGAATCTGAATTCTGAACAGCTGCAAACCCAGAGTCTGGAAATTATTTTCACTTAGTGTAATGCACTGATATAATGTACAACCTACCATTCCAACAGAGAACCCACTGGTTCTAGCAGAATATGAGATGTTGAGCTAATCAAGGAGATAATCTAAGCTGAGTCATTAGAAAGAAATGATTCTATAGTTTTGCTAAGAATTTCACTTATTCCTTAGTGAGACTTAATCACACTGCATAGAATTAGCAGATTTCCATGAAATTGACTCAAGTTAACTGCATGGTTGATATTCTATTGTAGGAATATAGTCTTTCTCACAGAATTATTTTAGTGTTTTATATATGAGGTTTGTTTTGTTTTGTTTTTTTGTTCTTTTCAAATACATCTAAGATAAATGACACACAGTTTCCCTTTAAACGATCCTAGAAAGGCAGATATTCCAAAATGTACTCTTACAGAGCAGCCTTTATTAGAATTTATTCCTATCTAGTTAGTTGTCTCATATTACATGTGTAAACCTTTTCTGCTTTCAATTTGAAGAATCCATGAGAATACTAAAATCAAATAGTTCAAACTGATGTCTTGCTAGTCCTAGAGGAGAATTTTGTCCCTAGGCCTGATTCATTGTTTCTTAATCAGGAGAAGTCTGTATATAAAGTAGAATGCAAAGCAATATTCTTGCAAATGGCAAAACACTTTTGATTATTAAAATATAGTTATCTGTATGGTTTTGCTCACTCATAATCTCATGGCAACATTTGCTTCTCATTAGTTGGCACTACTGTTATAATGCTTAAGGCTATTCACAGCCCATCTGCACACGGGAATAGTATTGCAGCTCACAACTGATGGCAGGAATTAGGCTGTTTTCCATTTTGTACACCTATGCAGTCCATCCAAATTGAATAGAATCTCTAACTCTAATGCTAAAGATTTTTTTTCAAAACTTCATGCTAACTTCATTAGCCATTAATGTTACCCCAAAGCATCAATCTTTTTTTAAAGGTTTGGTGAAGGCAGGAATGAATAAACAATAAGATTGTGTTTGTTTTTTTTTCCTCCTAACTTAATAAAGGCCAGGCATCATATGTAACAGTTTAAAGAATCCTTTCTTTGATAAACAAAATAGTTGCATCAGCATATGCAATAGATGATAGAATGGTATCTCAACAAGAGAGGTGGGAGATTTCCTAACTGAAAGATGGATTAAATGAGAAGAATGGGATAGCAGATACACAAGCTATCAAATAATATTATTGCCTTTTGAACCAGGCAAGTGAGGTGTAGAAGGGAGAGGAAGAAAGCCATTTCTCATTTTAAAAGAACGGAGAAGAATACTTAGCCCTAAGCTTAGGATCTGGAACAAAACATGAAATAAACGTTAGATGAAGGAATGAATAAATGAGGAGTGGAAAAAAAAGAATGAATGTATGAATGTACTTTCCTAGTCCATTCAGCTAAAGGAAGTGTGTAAGCATTGAATTTCATCTATATTCAGTGACAAAAGTTTGCACGGAAATTGAGCAAAATATTAGCAATGGAACTTAAATAAATGCCTTTTATCTATTAATTTATCATATTTTGTTTATCAGCATTTTTCAACGGCTTGTTTTTACATTGTGAGATGAGTGTAAATGAATAAAACACTTCTTCTCTTGAAGAAATTTTCATTATTCTAAATATATTATGTAATTATGTACAAATACTACAATTATAATTGAAGTAATCAAAAAAGAGGAAGGAATGGATGGTCAGAAAGTGAGCTGAGAAATATGGAAACACTGAAATAGTTAAATTTGTACTGTAAACAGACTTGTTTTCTTTAAGTTTTTCAATTAACTTTTAAATACATTTTTTTATTGTAAAAGTAATATGCATTTAATTTAGAAATTTTTCATAAGGTAGACAATGAAGCAGATTTTAAAAACCACTTATAATCTCACCCAACCCATCGATCTTAACATGTATGTATATTGACTTTTAAAATATGCATGCTTAGGAAGAATACCACAACAATATTTAAAACCCCACAACACTTATAATACCCCCAAATTTCAGTAATGTTTACTAAATGTTTAGTTAAATTTGATGTAGCCAAACAATAAACTACAAGGCAACTATTAAAGGGATATTTTAAAGACATATACGGCACTATGGCAAGATCCAGATAATAAATGCACATTATGCTTCCAGTGTCATACATTTATATCTATATTTATATTTCTATCTATATCTGTGTATTATTTATCTACCTAGCTACGACTGAAAAGTCAACACAGAACAGATAATAACATACTCGAAGTAAAAGGGCATGCTTTCAACCAAAAATTCTGAGAATGAATAAAAAGGAAAGATGATCACTGTTGGTTGAATTAGTGGTCTGGGAAATCAAGTAGAAGAACGTCTCAAAACACAGAGCAAAAATATAAAGGGACAAAAATCATGAAGTGGAAGAAAAGAGGCAAGAAGAATAGATACAGAAGACATAACATATGAATAATAGAGGTTTCAGAAGGAGAAAAAAGAACAGATGGAGGAGATACAGTAATTAAACAAATAAAGAAGAAAATTTCCCTGGTGTGAAGAAACATTTGAGTCTGCAAATTAAAGTTGTTCAGTGAATTCCAGGCAGGATTGGTGGAACACAGACCTGGGTATATCCTGGCAAAAATCCTGAACTCTCAAGATTAAAGAAAAATTCTCTTGTCTGCCATACAGAAGGCTGAAGTTATATACAAAAACCCCTATAATTTTTCATCAGTGACACCAGATATTACAAGAGAATATAGTATTGATTCTTGAGAGAAACAGACAAATCCAAGAAGCTTCTTCCCAGGTAAGATAGCTTTCACTTGGCAATGAAATATTGGAGAATATATGACTTAATAAACTATATTAGCCTCATATTTAATATTCAAGCAAACATTCTTAGCAAACAAATAAATCAGATCAGTGACCTCAGTGCAAGGAAGAGGAGAAACAATATACTAGTGAGTGGTGGGTAAGGGTGGTAACTAATTATATATAATCAGTCCTAGTTATAGTTTCTTAAAGGAGAAGATACAAACTGCTGTAAAAGAAGTAAAAGTACTAAACAATTACAGCAAAACCCACTGAATGGGGGATGGAGTGGAAGAGGAAGTAAAGTACTTCACATAGTTTCCTCTCTTTGTAGGGTTGTGAGGAAGTAAAAGTATTTTCAAAGTCTTATTTTCTTATTTTTTTCTACGGGAAGAAAAGAGTGTACAGAGAGAGTTGGTATGGATAAATTGTTGGTGGTTTTTATACAGTGGGTGAAGATGTATATTTTGTCAGGAGTGCTAGTTAAAGAAATATAATCACCATTGGAAAGCAATCAAGCCAAATCTGTTAGTAGTTATAGCAGGTGTGAATGGGTGACGTTTGTATTGAATGGAGGGCCCTACCTGACTTCCTGTGTTATCTGTATTTCTATTAAAAATGGGGGGAGAAAATAAAATTCTAATTCTAATTCATATGCACTCAGAAATCTTGGGAAGCTATTCTAATTGAGGTCTTAAAGAAAGAATATTTGTTAAGACATTTCTTAGAGCTTTCTGTCCCTTACTTCTCTTAAAAATCCTGCTAAAAACAAATTATTTCTTTACCATCCCATATATACTATCTAAATAAAAAATTCAGGAACAAAATATGGTAACTTTCCTTTCAAAAATGAAGTCCTAAGCAAGGATCTCACTCTTCCCATAGAAAACGATCACCAGTGTCCCTTCCTGTATAGAAATAAAAGAAAGCTCTTCTTTCATCATTTTCACAATAAAGACAATGAAAAATGAAAAAAAAAATTCTAATGAACTTTAATGTGTTAGACCAAAGTATAAATGTTTCCATAGATTCCATTTAATTAAATAATTATTGATTCAACAAAGTTTTATTGAGTGACAGTTATGTGCATAGCATTGTGATTGTTTTGAAAGCAGAGATAAAGGATATGATCCTTCTCCTTAAGAAATGTACACATACACACAAACACACGTACACACACACACACTAACACACTATAATCCTGTAAAATAGGTGCTAGAAACAATGGTGACTAAATGCAAGCTTTTTTTTTTTGCAGTACGCGGGCCTCTCACTGTTGTGGCCTCTCCCGTTGTGGAGCACAGGCTCCGGACGCGACGCGCAGGCTCCGGACGCGACGCGCAGGCTCAGCGGCCATGGCTCACGGGCCCAGCCGCTATGCGGCATGTGGGATCTTCCCAGACCGGGGCACGAACCCGTGTCCCCTGCACTGGCAGGCAGACTCTCAACCACTGCGCCACCAGGGAAGCCCTAAATGGAAGCTTTTTAATAAGTAGGTTAGAAAAGTCTTCAGAGAAGAAGAACCACTTTGAGAAGAGCTTGAAGGATGAGGAGGAATATTCCCTGGAGTCTACAATGGGAAGAGCATCTGTGAAACCACAGAAGTAGGAATCACCTTGAGGACATTGAACTTTACTGCATTGTGTACGGAGGTGATAATAGGGTTAAAAGGGAAGACCTAAGTGAGATGCTACAGGGGAGGTAGAGGCTTGGCTCCAGCCTGCCTGTGGGTCACGCTGAGGGTTTGCACTTTCTTCTGTAAGCAATGGAGAGCGATTGATAAGCATTAATCAAGTTCTTCCTTATTTAGACCTGTGTCTTAGTCCCAGATTCCAATTGTGGATAAAGTATTGTGGTATTTTCAGATCTGAACATTAAGATAACTCTTTTTAGTAGTTAGTATTGGTTTTAACCAAAGTAAAGTAATGAATTAAACTCAGAAATCTGAATTGTAGAGTTTGATATTTGTTCTAATAAAAAGTTTTCAAAAGATATAAAACACTTTCTAGTAGCAGTGGACTCTTAATTTGTATAAGCCTCTCTCACTTCTGGAAATAATGCCAAGAGGAAGGAAAACATCTATGACATAGTTTATTTTTTCAGTCTAAGACCCACTTATTTATGTATTGAAATGTCTCCAAAATCAGGATGTGTCTTCAGATCAATATCAGTTTACAACTTTAATCTCAGATATTTTTTTCCCTTTTTTCAGCACTATATAAAATAAGAATGCATCCTCTCAGATTTAGCGGAGTTGCTATATCTGGTGAGCAGCCTTGATGTATTTAGCCTCTACAGTTAGGAGCGAATTCACTCAAGTGTAGTCTCTAAAATTTGGTTGGAGAATGTAGAGTAGTCGACTGTTAACAACTCTACAGGTCTGATTTCTTATATTTTTTCAAACAGAATAATTCTGTATTATTCACATGTGCTAGCTAAAAATTCAGAAAGACTCTTACATTTTTATATTAGATACATTTAAGAGAAAAACATAAAATTGAATCAAAACATAATTCTTAAAATTGAATGTGGGGGGCTTCCCTGGTGGTGCAGTGGTTAAGAATCAGCCTGCCAATGCAGGGGACACGGATTTGAGCCCTGGTCTGGGAAGATCCCACATGCCGCAGAGTAACTGAGTTTGTGTGCCACCACTACTGAGCCTGTGCTCTAGACCCCGTGAGCCACAACTGCTGAGCCCGTGTGCCACAACTACTGAAGCCCGCACGCCTAGAGCCCGTGCTCCACAACATGAGAAACCACTGCAATGAGAAGCCTGCACGCACTGCAATGAAAGAGTAGCCCCCGCTCGCCGCAACTAGAGAAAGCCTGCGCACAGCAATTAAGACCCAACACAGGGCTTCCCTGGTGGCACAGTGGTTGAGAATCTGCCAATGCAGGGGACGCGGGTTCGTGCCCCGGGTCCGGGAAGATCCCACATGCCGCGGAGCAACCAAGCCCGTGAGCCACAATTACTGAGCCTGCGCGTCTGGAGCCTGTGTTCCGCAACAAGAGAGGCCGCGATAGTGAGAGGCCCGCGCACCGCGATGAAGAGTGGCCCCCGCTTGCCACAACTAGAGAAAGCCCTAGCACAGAAACGAAGACCCAACACAGCCAAAAATAAATAAATAAATTTATTTTAAAAAATTGATTGTGGGAATAAGACTACATGAGGGGGAAATGTATAAGTAAATATGATATTTTAACCCAATATACAGAATATTTGGTTTTATTCCAGTAAGCTTCTATAATATATAATGAATCTAAAATGTTCAAAGCCCTGTTACCTGCTGGGTGCAAGAAATATAATAAATCATTGCAAAATCGCAAGTTATTAATATCTTTTAGTTGAAAAATTTCACTGCATATTCATACCTCATGAATTGATAATGAGTCATCAACTTGCAAATGTCTCACTTTTTGTGTAAAGTCTATTTGTCAGAAGGGTTATAAAATAAGAAGCAATTTGAAAAAACTAGTTTAAATATTTCAGTAGAATTAAAATAAGCCCAAAGCTAACATTTATGTTTATGTGCATAAAAATCATTGTTGTTTGAGGGTTTTTACAACTTTTTTCTTCTGTTGAAAACACATATTGGCTGACATATCAAGATATATATTTTATAAAATATATGATTATTCTATTTGATGTCCTGAAAGCTTTAAAGTTTGCCTTTTTTCTTTAACTTACATCTCTTTTAAAGAAAATAACTGTGATCCTCCTATCTCTGTAGGGAAAGTATCAGTGAAGTGCAAATCTGAACTTCTGACAATGTTTTTTTACCTGTAAAGCATTTTGTCATAAGTGATTCCCTCCACAGAGTTCATAAAAGGGGACAGAAACCACAGAAAGGATTATAGATTAGTAAAATATTATTTGTTATCTGTATATGTGTTCAACATTGAATCATTCTATACCTAGACTATCAGTATTGTTTTATTCCATAACAAATCAATGACGAGGCAATGACTCTCTTCAAAGAAGCCTTGAGACCTAAGAATCAAATAATTTTGGACCTAAGAGACTCCCTCACCATAAGACTGCCCTCCTACTAATATACAGTGAAAACATCTTTTAAATTGGTTTAAGTAGAAATACAAGATAATCAGTATACAACATGGAGCCAGGAATGTAATAGGTGCTCAGTAATTATTTGTATAATTAGATAATTTATATAATTAGATAACTTATTAACTCACTTCTGTTTAAAATTATCTCTAGCATATTCTAGCTTATCATAATAATCACAAGAAAAAGAACCATGATAATGAGTGTTTTCACTACAAGTTTTTTTTTAAAGCAAATACAATATAATTAACCATAACGTAGCATCAATTTTATACTTTAATTTACCTGACCACTGTCTACAACTCTTCTGGATTTTTAAATGCATGATACAATGTAGATCATAGTATGTTAAGGGGAGAGAGAGAGAGAGAGAGAGAGAATTTTTTTAAGATTAAAAGGATAGAGTAGATATGGCAGGAACACTGTTGGTTTCCTATCCATTATCTGCTCCCTCTGTTTCTTCCTTTTTATTGGAACATTTGTTCTAGCTTTATAATACTTAGCTATAATAAATATCTAATTCAGGTATTTATGCGTTGACTGTGTGTTTCAGATTAGGGATGATGATTGGGCTAAACCCGTTATTTTCAAACTTTAGCATGCATTGAATTCACCAAGGGGACTTGCTAAGATACAGATTGCTGGGTCCTACCCTCAGTGTTTCCTAATTCAGTTCATCAGAAGTGAGGCCTGAGAACTTCCATTTTTAACTAGTTCCCAAAAAGGTGCTGAAGAGAATACAATTTAAGAACCACTAGTCTAAGCCAATAATAGTAATTCCTAGTGCTACACAGATAGATAGTAGAAACCTGAATATTCACACATACTGTTTGATGACCATTGTCCATTCTAATTAGTAAGGTCCTGTTCTAATTGGTAGGTGACCAAGCTACAACGGTTGTTAAATATTTAAATATCACTCCCAAATAATTCATTTGTTTCTGTATTGGCTTAGAAAAGTACATGGGATCAATTTCTGTCTAATAGTAATGAGAAGAGGTCATGGGAAGAAAGACACATTTCTGGATCTGGGTATTGTAATGAGAGATGCGTGGGAAGAAAGACACATTTCTGGATCTGGGTAGTGTCTTCCACCTTCGTGTGATACCTGGAAATATTGGCTACCTTTGGATCAAGAGGGGAGTTAGCTTAAGAAGATAAGCTAATTACTGCAAAAGACTAAGCAGAGGAACCTGGGACTTGCTGATATTGTTGAGAGATCTGTTGGGGGAACCACCCAACCTTCATATTTTTTGTTACATGAGATCATGTGTTCTTATTTTTTTAAGCTCCTTTTCATAGAGTTAGTCTTTTCCTTGTAGCCAAAATCATCCTAACTGATACAATGGATTATCCAAATATATATTAAAAAGTACTATATCTCTTGACCAGAGAGCAAAATGTGAAAGAAGAAAACAGGAAGATAATTATTAATAAGATTAAAAGTCATTAGTTTCAAATAATTGTACACGCATTCAATAGGAAAAAATTCCACTTAATCATTTAATGATTGCAAATACTATGTGATTTATTTTCATTTGTTTGTATTTTCAAAAAAAATTCTAAGAATAATAGATGTGATCATTGTCTTTTTGAAAGACTAGGTGCACTTGTAAAAAAGTAGTTTTTTATTTAAATCAGACTTTAATTTGACAAAAATATCCCTTACTGCTAATTATTTTGGGGTAAGATGAATTTAGGGAAATAAATATTACCTCTTGGAAATCAATATAATTTTTGATATTTCATAATTTGAACAAAAATCAGTTACTGCTATTGCTAACATTTAAAAATATTACTTATAGATTCCTCTGTATTAGCAACTTGCCTCTTTTTATTTCCCCATTACCACTCATGTATAGTTTTAATATTTCTGGGCAGGAGGTATCAGGTTTTACACTGACTACTGTCTGTCATTGAAAAATGATCCTGGCAAAATTGAAGAATAGATGCAGGGCTGACCTGGAAACAATGGGACTTTTAAGGCACAAGAATGCTAGTAAGCCCAGTTGATTGACATACAGTACCAAAACCGCCATATTTCATCCTGAGTAGAAATAATGCCTCCACTCTTGCCCTCCTGAGTTCACAACCAATTGAAGTGTAGATATGGATCAGACATTTGGAGATCAAGCTTATATTTATAGTTACTGCTAATAAAGTTGATTGAAGAACATGGTTTTGAATCAACAGGGAAAGTGGGCTAACTCCCCTAAATTCAGCAGATTCATTTACCCAGTTATTGACCCAGCTGGACAACCATATCCTGCCCCAAAGGAATAGGCAAAATGCAACCTCTTCACAGGAAGGCAAATGTGGAAAGAGATCAGGATACAAAGGAAGTTACTTCTGCCACAGTCGTTCGTCAGATAAGCCATTCCTCCCAGGAGGGGAATGAGTGAGGGCATGGTGCAGCTGCAAATATTTCTTTCATTACTTTTTTCCAGCTGGGCAGTGGAGTAAAATTTTGCTGTCCTCTGTATGTGCAGGAGGAATAATGAATTAAGTTACCTGCTCTGTACCCCTATCCAATACTTTGTAGTTTCCTGTCTCTTATTAGAGACAATTAGGTTTTTAGTCAATCAAAAACATGACTTGGTCCCATAGCAAGAGAGATCAGCAGTTCAGCAGGTTTCTCCGTGGTATCA
Source organism: Kogia breviceps (assembly GCF_026419965.1). NCBI lineage: Eukaryota > Metazoa > Chordata > Mammalia > Artiodactyla > Physeteridae > Kogia > Kogia breviceps. Next base: position 114,354,687 of record NC_081311.1, on the reverse strand, counting down.
AGTACTGCTCTTTTTGGGGGAGTATGTTTCTGGGGACACTAGCGTTCAGTTTACCTTTTATCACAAGACACTTCTAAAATAGGTCATAAAATGGCATTAATATAATTAACTCCAAGTCGCAAACTGTATTCTTTATTCTAATCCACATCTCAGATTGTTCCCAGGTACCTTGCACATCAGAACTTATCAGAGGTTTTGCAACACAAATGTCAAACACATCAAGAGGCCCATGATTTGAATTCTGAGAAAGAAATTAAGAACCCAAAATGTAATTTTCTTTCCTTAGAAAGTGAGAGTAAAATGTGATCAAAGTCCAAAGTAATTAATTACAGATTAAAAAAAAAATAGTCTGAAAAAACTCCCCAGTTGATTGTTCTGCTCAGCCAGAAATGGATTTATTTTTTTGAAACCTGAGTAGGTTTGGGGTTCTTCCAGAGTGAGCTCTCGCTAAACAGACTAGGTGCAGTTTCTTCAGTACTTTCAAAATTTGAATTACTCTAACCCAAATTTCACAGACGTTCTTTAACTTTTTAGTTAACTTTTTAGTAATTGCTAAATTGATAAGCTAGATCTACAGTACAAACCCTATCATAAATTTTAGAAATGCAAGTCTCTCCCCAGTTGCTAGAGTCTTGTCCTAGGCAAAAATAATGTTCCCAGTTGCAGTACTACATGTTAACCAGACAGCTGATGTTCATCCTGCAGAAAAGCACAAGTGGGTCTTAGTGATATCTGTGGGAAGGATCAAGCCACAAAAGCTTTTTAGGTATCAGCCTCACTGGTCAGCCTGTCACAGTTGTCCAGAGATCATAACTTATGAACTAAAACTCATTGAGGAATAAATATCTTTTTAAAAAAGACTATTTATGACACTATAATTACCTTATTTAATGTTTCCTTGGGGAAAAATTACCTTTGTATATTGTGTTTACTCTCTGAGTGTGGCCACTAAGACACTCCTACTTTTTTTTGCAAAGTTGAGTAATATGTAATTTGACAACTCTAGTTACCAGGACTTACTTGATATGCCTTCCTGGCCAACATATTCAAAATCTCTTATTTCTGTTTCCCATTGGCTCTGTGTCTGGTACTTGGTCATTTCAGTCTCCTCTTTGAGATCTTGCCTTTTCTTTCTGTTTCATAACTTTGCTCCCCATTCATTTTTTTCATTCATAGTAATAACCAAAACAGCTACCCCCTGTTTTATCGCATCTTTACCAGCAGTTAGACCCAGGAACATCTTTAGTATTTCTTATTTATTTCAGCCTTGTCCTTTAAGATTATGACCTTTCTTTTAAAAAAATCTTTATCTTCTTTCCTCTGATATTTTTACTATTCTCACGTCACTCCTGGCCTGAGAGTTGTTCCAATATATATTTTTAAAACGAACCCAGTTACCATTTGAATACCTAAGCAAATCTGTTTGATAGAAACTGAGGTTTCCAAAACAGGTCTATGTAATTGCTTTATTCATGTTTTAGTGTACAATAACTTCATTAAGCTATTTCCTTCCTCAAAGAAGACCAAGTACTGTATTCTCCATATCAGGTCTTCATAATGGGGTATGTGAACTGCATTCTAAGTGCCCATAAACTGCATTAACCCACTGTGGACAATCCCATGTCAACTGAACTATTTTAGTGGAAAACCTAAATAAAGCAAGCCACATGCCTACCATAAACTATTTTTTTCTTATAATGACTAGTTTCGTAAGTAATTCTCTAAACAAAAGGGATTGAGAAGGACGTTTACTAAGCCATCACTTTTGCCAAACTGTATTTAATAGTGTTTTAACTACAACACATTTAAATACCCTTTAAATTTAATCTTCCTTTAGTGGACTCAGGCAAGAAATTCACTCATAGAAATTTGGAAAGATACTTTCACTTCAAATAAATGCATACTAAAATGTATGCTTTTCTTTCATGTGGTCTTATAGTAATTCTCTCGAAAAACATAGACAATTTATTTTGGGGGTTTTTTAAATTCAAAGTCACAAAAATTATAATCATCCTCATCAGTTCACTCAGTCTCATGTAATTAATTGTTTTTCACCTTGATCTTTTGTTAGCACTTTTATGAATTCATCAGTTTTCCATTAGAGTTCTGAAAATGCTTATTCATTCAGTTCAGCAGTATAGTCAGTTACCAGAAACCAGTACTTGTCAGAGTCTTTTCCATGAATTCTTTGAAGATGAAACCCTTGTACAGGAACATTTTTGCAAAAGCATCAGAGTACACCCAGAACTGTCTGTAAATGACAAAAGACTTAAAAATGACTAGGGATAGGACGGGAATAAAACACAGACCTACTAGAGCATGGACTTGAGGATATGGGGAGGGGGAAGGGTAAGCTGTGACGAAGTGAGAGAGTGGCATGGACATATATACACTACCAAACGTAGGGTGGATAGCTAGTGGGAAGCAACCGCATAGCACAGGGAGATCAGATCGGTGCTTTGTGACCACCTAGAGGGGTGGGAGGGAGGGAGAAGCAAGAGAAAAGAGATATGGAAACATATGTATATGTATAACTGTTTCACTTTGTTGTAAAGCAGAAACTAACACACCATTGTAAAGCAATTATACTCCAATAAAGATGTTAAAAAAGAATGACCATGATTAAAGATTGATGAAAGTTCATAATAATACAGTTGACAAGGAAATTTAGTTATTTCTGAGATATACCTTTTAAAATAATAACTAGAATTATGGCATAACATTATACCAGAACATATAAGATTTTTAGGAATTTCATGTAATGTCTGAAACATCTATATTAACATATTTCCATACAAATAATGCAAAGAAAGTTTAATATTAGTTTTTTGTTTTGTTTTTTGTTTTTTTTAATTTTTTATTTATTTTTTTTATACAGCAGGTTCTTATTAGTCATCAGTTGTATACACATCAGTGTATATACATGTCAATCCCAATCGCCCAGTACATCACACAACCATCCCCACCCCGCTGCCGCTTTCCCCCCTTGGTGTCCATACGTTTGTTCTCTACATCTGTGTCTCAACTTCTGCCCTGCAAACTGGTTCATCTGTACCATTTTTCTAGGTTCCACATACATGCCTTAATATACGATATTTGTTTTTCTCTTTCTGACTTACTTCACTCTGTATGACAGTCTCCAGATCCATCCACGTCTCAACAAATGACCCAATTTCATTCCTTTTTATGGCTGAGTGATATTCCATTGTATATATGTGCAACATCTTCTTTATCCATTCATCTGTCGATGGGCATTTAGGTTGCTTCCCTGACCTGGCTATTGTAAATAGTGCTGCAATGAACATTGGGGTGCATGTGTCTTTTTGAATTATGGTTTTCTCTGGGTGTATGCCCAGTAGTGGGATTACTAGATCATATGGTAATTCTATTTTTAGTTTTTTAAGGAACCTCTATACTGTTCTGCGTAGTGGCTGTGTCAACTTACATTCCCACCAACAGTGCAAGAGGCTTCCATTTTCTCCATACCCTCTCCAGTATTTGTTGTTTGTAGATTTTCAGATGATGCCCATTCTAACTGGTGTGAGGTGATACCTCATTTCAGTTTTGATTTGCATTTCTCTAATAATTAGTGATGTTGAGCAGCTTTTCATGTACTTCTTGGCCATCTGTATGTCTTCTTTGGAGAAATGTCTATTTAGGTCTTCTGCCCATTTTTGGATTGGATTCTTTGTTTTTTCATATTGAGCTGCATGAGCTGTTTATATATTTTGGAGATTAATCCTTTGTCCATTGATTCGTTTGCAAATATTTTCTCCCATTCTGAGGGTTGTCTTTTCGTCTTCTTTATGGTTTCCTTTGCTGTGCAAAAGCTTTGAAGTTTCATTAGGTCCCATTTGTTTATTTTTGTTTTTATTTCCATTACTCTAAGAGGTGGATCAAAACAGATCTTGCTGTGATTTATGTCAAAGAGTGTTCTTCCTAAGTTTTCCTCTAAAAGTTTTATAGTGTCCAGTCTTACATTTAGGTCTCTAATCCATTTTGAGTTTATTTTTGTGTATGGTATTAGGAAGTGTTCTGATTTCATTCTTTTACATGTAGCTGTCCAGTTTTCCCAGCATCACTTATTGAAGAGACTGTCTTTTCTCCATTTTATATCCTTGCCTCCTTTGTCATAGATTAGTTGACCATAGGTGTGTGGGTTTATCTCTGGGCTTTCTATCTTGTTCCATTGATCTGTTTCTGTTTTTGTGCCAGTACTATATTGTCTTGATTACTGTAGCTTTGTACTATAGTCTGAAGTCAGGGAGTCTGATTCCTCCTGCTCCATTTTTTTTCCCTCAAGACTGCTTTGGCTATTCAGGATCTTGTGTGTCTCCATACAAATTTTAAGATTTTTTGTTATAGTTCCATAAAAAGTGCCATTGGTAATTTGATAGGGATTGCATTGAATCTGTAGTTTGCTTTGGGTAGTATAGTCATTTTCAAAATATTGATTCTTCCAATCCAAGAACATGGCATATCTCTCCATCTTTTGATATCATCTTTAATTTCTTTCATCAGTGTCTTATAGTTTTCTGCATATACAGGTCTTTTGTCTCCCTAGGTAGGTTTATTCCTAGGTATTTTATTTTTGTTGCAATGGTAAATACAAGTGTTTCCTTAATTTCTCTTTCAGATTTTTATCATTAGTATACGTAAAGGAATGCAAGGGATTTCTGTGCATTAATTTTGTATCCTGCAACTTTACCAAGTTCATTGATTAGCTCTAGTAGTTTTCTGGTGGCATTTTTAGGATTCTTTATGTATAGTATCATGTTATCTCCAAACAGTGACAGTTTTACTTCTTCTTTTGCAATTTGGATTCCTTTTATTTCTTTTTCTTCTCTTATTGAGGTGGCTAGGACTTCCAAAACTATGTTGAATAATAGTGGTGAGAGTGGACATCCTTGTCTTGTTCCTGATCTTAGAGGAAATGCTTTCATTTTTTCACCATTGAGAATGAGGTTTGCGGTGGGTTTGTTGTATATGGCCTTTATTATGTTCAGGTAGGTTCCCTCTCTGCCCACTTTCTGAAGAGTTTTTATCATAAATGGGTGTTGAATTTTGTCAAAAGCTTTTTCTGCATCTATTGAGATGATCATATGGTTTTTATTCTTCAATTTGTTAATATGGTGTATCACTTTGATTGATTTGTGTATATTAAAGAATCGTTGCGTCCCTGGGGTAAATCCTCCTTAATCATGGTGTATGATCCTTTTAATGTGCTGTTGGGTTCTGTTTGCTAGTATTTTGTTGAGGATTTTTGCATCTATATTCACCAGTGATATTGGTCTGTAATTTTCTTTTTTTGCAGTACCTTTGTCTGGTTTTGGTATCAGGATGATGGTGGCCTCATAGAATGAGTTTGGGAGTGTTCCTTCCTCTGCAGTTTTTTGGAAGAGTTTGAGAAAGATAGGTGTTACCTCTTCTCTAAATGTTGGATAAAATTCACCTGTGAAGCCATCTGATCTTGCACTTTTGTTTGTTGGAAGATTTTTAATCACAGTTTCCATTTCATTACTTGTGATTGGTCTGTTCATATTTTCTGTTTCTTCCTGGTTCAGTCTTGGAAGGTTATACCTTTCTAAGAAATTGTCCATTTCTTCCAGGTTGTCCATTTTATTGGCATAGAGTTGCTTGTAGTAGTCTCTTAGGATGCTTTGTACTTCTGTGGTGTCTGTTGTAACTTCTCCTTTTTCATTTCTAATTTTATTGATTTGAGTCCTCGCCCTCTCTTTCTTGATGAGTCTGGCTAATGATTTATCAATTTTGTTTATCTTCTCAAAGAACCAGCTTTTAGTTTGATTGTTCTTTGCTATTGTTTTCTTTGTTTCTATTTCATTTATTTCTGCTCTGATCTTTATGATTTCTTTCCTTCTGTTAACTTTCGGTTTTGTTTGTTCTTTCTCTAGTTTCTTTAGGTGTAAGGTTAGATTGTTTACTTGAGATTATTCTTATTTCTTGAGGTAGGATTGTATAGCTATAAACTTCCCTCTTAGAACTGCTTTTGCTGCATCCCATAGGTTTTGGATCGTCGTGTTTTCATTGTCATTTGTCTCTAGGTATTTTTTGATTTCCTCTTTGATTTCTTCAGTGATCTCTTGGTTATTTAGTAACATATTGTTTAGCCTCCATGTGTTTGTGTTTTTTATGTTTTTTCCCCTGTAATTCGTTTCTAATCTCATAGCATTGTGGTCAGAAAAGATGATTGGTAAGATTTCAATTTTCTTAAATTTACTGTGGCTTGATTTATGACCCAAGATGTAATCTATCCTGGTGAATGTTCTGTGCGCACTTGAGAAGAAAGTGTAATCTGCTGTTTTTGGATGGAATGTCCTATAAATATCAATTAAATCTATCTGCTCTATTATGTCATTTAAAACTTCTGTTTCCTTATTTATTTTCATTTTGGATGATCTGTCCATTGGTGTAAGTGAGGTGTTGAAGTCCCCCACTATTATTGTGTTACTGTTGATTTCCTCTTTTACAGCTGTTAGCAGTTCCCTTATGTATTGAGGTGCTCCTATGTTGCGTGCATATATATTTATAATTGTTATATCTTCTTCTTGGATTGATCCCTTGATCATTATGTAGTGTCCTTCCTTGTCTCTTGTAACATTCTTTATTTTAAAGTCTATTTTATCTGATATGAGTATTGCTACTCCAGCTTTCTTTTGATTTCCATTTGCATAGAATATCTTTTTCCATCCCCTCACTTTCAGTCTGTATGTGTCCCTAGGTCTGAAGTGGGTCTCTTGTAGACAGCATATAGATGGGTCTTGTTTTTGTATCCATTCAGCAAGCCTGTGTCTTTTGGTTGGAATATTAATCTATTCATGTTTAAGGTAATTATTGATATGTATGTTCTTATGACAATTTTCTTAATTGTTTTGGCTTTCTTTTTGTAGGTCCTTTTTTCTCTTGTGTTTCCCACTTAGAGAAGTTCCTTTAGCATTTGTTGTAGAGTTGGTATGGTAGTGCTGAATTATCTTTGCTTTTGCTTGTCTGTAAAGCTTTTGATTTCTCCATCAAATCTGAATGAGATCCTTGCAGGGTAAAGTAATCTTGGTTGTAGTTTCTTCCCTTTCATCACTTTAAGTATATCATGCCACTCCCTTCTGGCTTGTAGAGTTTCTGTTGAGAAATCAGCTGTTAACCTTATGGGAGTTCCCTTGCATATTATTTGTCATTTTTCCCTTGCTGCTTTCAGTAATTGTTCTTTGTCTTTAACTTTTGCCAGTTTGATTACTTTGTGTCTTGGTGTGTTTCTCCTTGGGTTTATCCTGTATGGGACTTGCTGCACTTCCCGGACTTGGGTGGCTATTTCCTTTCCCATGTTAGGGAAGTTTTCGACTATAATCTCTTTAAATATTTCCTCAGGTCCTTTTCTCTCTCTTCTCCTTCTGGGACCCCTATAATGCAAATGTTGTTGTGATTAATGTTGTCCCAGAGGTATCTTAGGCTGCCTTCATATCTTTTCTTTCTTTTTTCTTTATTCTGTTCTGCAGCAATGAATTCCACCATTCTGTCTTCCAGGTCACTTATCCATTCTTCTGCCTCAGTTATTCTTCTGTTGGTTCCTTCTAGTGTAGCTTGCATTTCAGTTATTGTATTGTTCATCTCTTTTGTTTGTTCTTTAATTCTTCTAGGCCTTTGTTAAACATTTCTTGCATCTTCTAGATCTTTGCCTCCATTCTTTTTCTGAGGTCCTGGATCATCTTCACTATCATTATTCTGAATTCTTTTTCTGGAAGGTTGCCTATCTCCCCTTCATTTAATTTTTTTTCTGGGGTTTTATCTTGTTCCTTCATGTGATGCATAGCCCTCTGCCTTTTCATCTTGTCTGTATTTCTGTGAATGTGGTTTTTGTTCCACAGGCTGCAGGATTGTAGTTCTTCTTGCTTCTGCTGTCTGCCCTCTGGTGGATGAGGCTGTCTAAGAGGATTGTGTTAGTTTCCTGATGGGAGGGAGTGGTGGTGGGTAGAGCTGACTGTCGCCTACCATAAACTTTGATGTCTATTTGTTATTTTGGTCACCAAGTGCCAGTCTGTGTATTTCTCAACGTCGTAGACAAAGACCAGGTTGCTATGGTTTTAGAACACTAATACACTCTTTTTTTTCTGTTCTGAATTTAGAACTATTTAAGTAGCAATTTCTAGGAGGCAAATAGAATTCAGCATGTCAGCTTTAATACTGATAAAGCTGATTGCAGAGTATATCTTTATATCTACAGTAAAAAGAACTTGCTAACACCATGTATTTCTCTGCAGTCTAAATCCTAGTACTTCCAACCCAAAGCACTAGCCCATAATTGTCTCATACCTGGAATGGAAGAAAGAAAGAAAATGGATGTTATAACTTATATGGGGAATCTAAAAAATAAAACAAATGAATGAATATAGCAAAGCAAATGCAGAGTCACAGGTATAGAGAACAAACTATTGCTTACCAAAAGGGAGAGGAAAGCAGGGAGGGCAAGATAAGGGTAGTGTACTAAGAGGTACAAAGTAGTAAGTATAAAAGGAACAAGCTACATTTATTGTATGTATTGTACAGCACAGGGAATATAGCCAGTATTTTATAATAACTATAAATAGAGTATAACCTTTAAAAATTTTGAATCACTTTGTTGTATACCTGAAACTAATATAATATTGTAAATCAAATATACCTTAATAAAAAATAAAGATGGGCATTACCTAATACTGGCAAGGATACAGATCTGGCATTCTCACACTTTGATGGGGGCCATGTAAGATTGTACAACTACTTTGGAATAACTAGGTGATTTGTTATAAATTTAATGCACTGTTAATATACAAAGCAATCATTCCATTCCCCGTTATTTGCCTAAGGGAAAGGGTAACCTATACCCAAAAAGGCTCAAAGAAAGTTCTTAGCAGCAGGAACTGGAACAGCTCACTGCTCATCAACTCATGAATGATAAACAATCTAGTGTATGATTACAGTAAAAGGAACAGAATATAGATACACACTGTCTCCTGAAACTCATTACTACCATGCTGAGCAAAAGAAGGCAGTCCCCAAAATGTTCATATGGCATGTGGCTCCACTGGTGTGGGTTTCTAAAACCTGAAAATCGAAACTGTTGCAACAGGCAGCAGATGGGTTGTCATCCGTAGGTGGGCAACAGATGATTGATAGCAAAGAGGCACGGGGGATCCTTCTGGAAGTGTTCTACATCCTGGTAAAGGTGGTGGATGCCCAAATATGTACATGTATGATTTCATTGAATTATATACTAAACTGGTAGATTCTATTGTATGTAAATTATACCTCTATAAAGCTGATATTTTGTTTAAAAAAAGTAGAAGCCAACTAGTAAACTAATAAAATTTTACGTTTTGCCAAAGTAAACATATTTTAGATAACGTATATTGCTGTGATTGGTATTTTGGTATTTTGATAAAATATATACCAAGTAGGGTTTTCAACTCCTTCCTTTTACCTCCTTCTCTCTCTTCCTTCTCATTTTTCCCTTTTTCCTTCATATCTTTTAACATTTCTTTTACCTGTAATTTAAAATTTAAAAATGTCAAAGTTTATGCCTGGTTGCAACACCTTTCTATTTAGACAGATCCTCATTAATTGATCTGCCTGTATTGTTCTGTAGCCTCACTTATATTGCTAAAAACATAGTCTCTACATTAAAATCTTAATAGTCATCATAGTTGTATCAATTACAGTATTATCTTTAAGCAGATTGGGCTATTTGAAGGTTACCATGCATGCATAAATATATTCTCCAGGTTTTATAATAGTACATTATTCAGTTGAAAACAGTTCTTCTACCACTTCAAAGATTTCTTGAACTTTTGCCATCATTATTATGTGGTTGTGGTTGTCCCTACAATGACCTTTTAGATGTCATTGCTTTGAGAACATGCTATTTCACTGCAACAGCGTTTTTGAATACTAGACCTTAAAAGTCAATACTGTTCTTCCTGTGACCTCCTTTCCACATAGTAATGAGACACATGGGAAACATACATTGAAAAATGAGGATCTCTGTTGAACATTAGAACAAAAAGAACTCAGTCCATCTTAGTGAACTTCAAATTGAGAGACAATTTTACACTTTAACATGATTGAGCATAGAAACATTTTAGACCTGGAGTGCAGTAAGCAATATTACAAATGGGTTGGGAAGGAGGAAAAAAAGACTTATGAACACATTTATAAATTAAATTGAGAATGGTAATATCCCCAGCCTTGAGACATTTTGGCTAAGCAATGCTATCTAATTCAAAATATGAAAGGAAAAAATAATTTACCCTCTTCTTCTCAGTCTATTAATATCCCAGGGGCAACTTGCTTTGTAAAGCAGATCAAAGCACTTTTACAAAAAGATGTAGCTTGATCAAAGTCAACATAAATGATTTGGATTAATGCTTACCATAGGTAAAATAACAAGCAAATGTGTTCTTTGCTTTTTTAGTTTTTCATAATGTTAGCTTATTTTAATCTTATCTGTATGAGTAAGTATAATCAATTTATCTTGCCAAGTGGATACTATTTATGTTGATTATTTTAGATCCAGGCTTGTTATGAGTTCACATTAAATAATGTATATGAAAAGGGTTTTGGAAAATAGAAAGCATTATACAAATGAAAATGATTATTATGATTGTAATCATCTTAAATAGTGAGAGTAACTGCTGTGAACATCTTAAAATATGTTTCCAACTAGGATAATCAGTGGTCTGTCAGTTGCATTTATTTTATGAGTACACATACAGCATTCTATATTATACCAACTGGTGAGGTAGAAAGGAAGGAAAATATATGATCTGTGTCTTTTGGAAGACTTCACAATTTAAAGGGGGCACATGAAAATCTTAAATGAGTGAATGAAAGATAACATATGTACATCATATACCAAATACCAAGCATATAAATTATGACAAGATTAATACAGAGTATCTACTCCTGAGGAACAGTAAGGCAAACAAATACAACCAAATAACCAGTAAAATAGGCTGTGGGGAGTAATATATACTTCTACAAAGCACATGTGGCACATAGGTTGGACAGCTTAGCACAGTGGTAGCAATTTAGCAGACCATAATCCCAAATTTGATTGAAAAATGTGTTTTATTTAACCAATGCAGTGTTACACTTTTCTTCCCTCCCTCTGTACCTCCTTCCTTTGCTTCCTTCCTTTCTTCTGACAGAAGATGCATAAACCCTTTATACTGAAAATTGTAAATCTGTATTATGGGTTACAAATAAAGCCTTCAATAAATAAAATGTACACTGTTAACTCTGAGATTTAATTTTACCATACTTCAAAGCTGAGAAATTAACCTGTTAGTGTTTCATAGATTCTGGCAGAAGACACAAGACTCCTGAGCTAGATAAAAGAAACATTAGTACTCACCACTAGGGAAGCAACATTCATATTGCCATATTTGCTTTAGTCCTCTTGTCCACGATCCCCCAGGACCACAGGGTTATGTGATGGGGCCATGTTGATGCCTGCACATGCAGTGGACTGGATTATAGGTGAGTTTGGGGAATCCACTGCTTTCATAGCAAGTAGTAAGCAAGCCTGTTTTTGTTTGTTTTTGTTTTTCAGTTGAGGGGAAGCATTATCTCATTTCTCAAACTTACCAGCTACATAAACAACATTGAGATATGTCCTGTTCCAGTCTACTAGAGAGCAGTCACACTCAGCAAGATTTGTAGGAGGAACACAAAATGCAGAAGAACAGTCTCTCCCAACAGGTACTATGTTCCATAATTAGTATGTATAAATATGATTTTATATATATAAAGGTACACAGAAATCATAGAAATATATTAATTCTCTCCAAATGAATTAATTTATGAGTTTACTGCAAGTCTGATCCAAATCTCAACGAGGATATGAGGATATGAAAAAATATACATGGCTGGAGGGAATGTGTATTGACAAAATTGTTGTGGATTTTTATTGAGTTATATCTAGTAAAATTGATGACAGTCATGTTGTATGATTCAGAATTTCTTTTAAAAATGTGTCTACCTTAGTGGACCTCTTCTATATGTACATAAGGATGCTCATGGTATGATACTTTTGCAGTATTATTTATCTTGGAAAAAATTCTAAATGCTTATCAATATGAGAATGGATAAATAAATTATTAACTAGCAATTAAAATAAATTAGTTAGATCCAGTGGAATAATACTCAAAAGCTACTGTGCAGTAAAATAAGAAGAATAGATGCCATGTATGCAAACTTTAAATATTGAACAATATTATTTATTATTTATGAATACAAAATAGTAGACATTTGATACCATATGCAGCAAAAATATACTACAATTTGAGGATACTTACTACCTTTAGATAAAGAGGAAAATGGGTGCATACAATAGAGTGGAAAGCTTTAACTGTTTATGAAATGTTTTATTTCTTTAAAATAAGATTTGAAGCAACTACAGCAAAATGTTAACAATTGTTAAATCTGGATGGTGGGAATATGGGTATCTATCACAATATTGTTTCTGAGTATATGCTTAAAACATTTCAATATTAAAATTTTTTAAATGTAAAATATTAGTACTTTGCCTGCCTGCCTGCCTCTCTGAGTAAATGAATGCATATAGAAATATTAAGAATTTTATTCAGCAACTACACTTACAAGATAATAGAGTGATTAGTTTTGAGCATGAGCCATGTTCTCATGTTCATTTAAAATTTAATTATAATCACTGAAAAATAGAATATTATACAACAGTTTAAAGACAATATTTTCCTAGAAGCAAAAGAATGAGGATAAGCAAGACAAGCTCTGCTTGGAAGGTAATTTGAAGTAGGGATTAAGTATTTTGACCCCAAACAATGACAGTCTTAATATTGAAAGCTTTGCAATGAGAAGCAAAATAATTTCTAGGAGGTGTTCAAACTGTGATTTTATATTTTAACATCAGCCTGTATTGGTGGCGTGTATGCTTTTACAGTTTCTGATTCACTATACTGTTCACTTCTAATGTATTTATAAAACTCAGTCAATTGTTTATAAATTACCTAATCCTTTGGAGGCCCTTGTACATCTAAAGGTTTCAACATTGTTTTCTGTTTATTTGATGCTATATAGTCACATGTTTTGTTTCATTTTATGAAGTTATTTTATGTTTTGAAAACTATTAAGCACTTATTACATAATAAACTTCAAACTCCAAAATAAACAAAGAAACAACAACAGCCATATTCCATAACACAAAAACCAACCATTATTAACATTTGGCTTCTTTTAGTACTTTTATATGCATACCTTTATTTTTAACATAATTGCAACCATAACATATATAAATCACTCTTCACAGCTTCTGACATTTATTTTGAGATTTATTCCCAGGAGATAGAATTTAGCACTTAAACTTTGTTTTAAGAGTTTTTGGTGTTTTTTTTTTTTTTCTTTTTTGGGGGGGGAATTTGGATCACTGTGGTAAAAACTACAGAAAAGTTTGATTTAGAAAATGGCCTGATTATTTAAATATGCTTAGAGATTCAGGAAATTCTTTTGCGTGTACTAAGGAAGTACTGCAGCTGGGGTTTTTATCTGATTTTAAGGCTGGGTGATGAAGGCAGGTTGGACCTAGGCAAAGCAGGGGAAGGCTTTTGCAGGTGTTCATCTCTGCCCTTTCAGTCCTCTTGGAAGAGGTGCTTAGGAATAAGAGTGGTTAAAAAAATGGAAGAAAACATCACAGAAATTGACTTTTAAGCTTAATTTCAGATTTAACTTGGAGGAAAATTTTGTATACCCTGAGAGACCAGAACATTTTTTCCTTGCCATATACTGTGTAAGTGGTGAAAGTGTCTATTTTGCACAAGCTGCCAAAAAGAGAGTGAAGTTTAGTACTCTGCATGAGTAATTATAGAACACTATGACAAGGACATCTATATTCTAAGGATTCCCAGTCTCGATTTGATCTGTAGTATCCCTAAGTCTGATAAGTTTGTAGTTTTATTTTCCACATACGTTTGCTTTAAGAAAATTAAAAATTTTGTGGAACAAAGTCCAGTGAATCAGTCAATGCAATAATAAGCCTCAATGTATTGGTAAAAACAACACTTAATCCCCCACTATGCTAAATCTCTGTGAGTTGTTTTAAGGTGCTCTGACAGTGAGTGACTAGTTGAGTTGCAGAAAATTTGAGGAAAAATACATATTTAATTTATATGGGCTAGGATTGCATGGTACATGCATCAGTCCACATGCATCTGTTCTTTCTCTTCTAAGCAAAAAAATACTTTGTTCATCATCTCACTTGCTTAAAGAGTATAATTTTGGGGACATCCCTGGCGGCACAGCGGTTAAGAATCCACCTGCCAATGCAGGGGACACAGGTTCGAGCCCTGGTCTGGGAAGATCCCACATGCAGCAGAGCAACTAAGGCCGTGCACCATAACCACTGAGCCTTGCGCTCTAGAGCCCGTGAGCCACAACTACTGAGCCCGTGTGCCACGACTACTGAAGCCCGCACTCCTAGAGCCTATGCTCTGCAACAAGAGTAGCCCCTGCTTGCCGCAACTAGCCCATGCACAGCAACGAAGACCCAACACAGCCATAAATAAATAAATAAATAAATAATATATATATATATATATATATATATTTTTTTTTTTTTTTTTTTTCCCCGGTACGCGGGCCTCTCACTGTCATGGCCTCTTCCGTTGCGGAGCACAGGCTCCAGACGCACAGACTCAGCGGCCATGGCTCACGGGCCCAGTTGCTCTGCGGCATGTGGGATCTTCCCGGGCCGGGGCACCAACCCGTGTCCCCTGCATCGGCAGGTGGATTCTCAACCGCTGCGCCACCAGGGAAGCCTTATAATTTTATTTTTGCTAAATGATACCTAATCGAGAAAAAAAGAAGGCTGGTATACATATTAGCAAAACAGCACCCCAAACATAAAATGATCAAAAATATTCAATTGGAATTTTCCATTCCTCACTTATTAAGGTTAATGAAGTTTTACTTTAACATACATTAATGTAGTTTGTATGTGTGTGTGTGATGTTTTGACATAGTATTCTGTTGATGGTCTATACCTGCACTGTTATTAAATGCAATAACCACTAGACACATGTGGCTACTGAACATTTGAAATGTCATTAGTCCAAATTGAGGTGAATATAAAATACATATTAGACTTTAGACGAAATCATATATTAAAAAACTCATCAATATTTTATATTGATTACATGTTAAATGATAATATTTTGGCTGTATTTGGTTAAATACATTTAATTTGATCTTTTCTTTTACCTTTTAAAAAGTGGCTTCTAGTAAATTTAAATTATATGGCTTTAAACTTTAAATGCACATTTATGGAAAACACTATATTTCTGTTATTCTGGAGCACAAGTAACAATTACAAGAATACTCAAAACACACTACAGTATTTTCTTATTTTTTTGAATAGAGGACTCTAAAATATGTAGATGTATGTGGAAAATGAAAGATCACTTTAATTCTGAATTAATTTTGTAACATTCCTGCCAGGACATATACAACATATAAGTGTTAAACTTATCAATACTAACTAAGAGATGCTGCAGCCAATTCCAGGAACTTGCTTTTATACACTTTGCGATTTTTATTTCAAATTACCCTCAGAGTTTATGGTATATTCTTTTCCATGTCCATGTTGACAGGTTCTACCTGTGTTTGAGGAAGATGATTTGTATTTTAAATTATAAATATGGATGCCAAATTTTCATCTTATAGCTGATAATGTCTAATTTATAGGAGATATCATAATATATGAACCAAACCAGTGTTTTAAATAAATTCCAGAAATATACAGATTCTCCCAGTCCAGGTACAGAGGTGCTGGATCCAGGCAGAACTCCCTCTGCAAAACAGCCCTCCTAAAAACCCCTCCTAAAATCTCAAAGCACAGAGGAGCAGGGAGAATTCACTCTCTGCTAACAAGAGGACAAAAGCAGGTAGTGCCAGGACAGCCATGCCTAGTTAGTTTTCCCCAATTTAACTACTGGTTAATCTACTTTCTCTTTTCAGAAGAGTGAATTCAGAAACAGAGTCAGTGAAGAAGTATATTCCTTCTATCAACCCATAAAATGGGAAAAATATTTTTCCTTGGTGTTAATTACTATCATTTAATATATCTTTACAGATCTCATAATATTACTGCCAACTATGTATTGATACAATCCTTACAACTCTTTTATTTCTGTAGTTATTTTATTTCCATCTAGAAGGTAAAAGAATAGAGTCTCTGAGAGTCAAACTTGCCCAGCATTATGTAGCCAGAAAGTGGAAGATGCTTTTACTACACTGCTGTTCTGTCTATTGCATCTCCATTGAAATTAAACACGATCTCTCAAGAATTCTACAAATGTTGAGTACAAGTTTTTTGAATGAAATGTATCAGGATGGTGATTACAATTATTAAAAACAAAATGAAGAAAAACAGACATTTTTTTCTCCCTGTGGTTCTGAGTTTATAGTTGTAAAGAGAAGTTCAAAAATTTTTGAACATTTGTTGTATTTCTAAGAGTTGATGCAAAATTTACCAGAACAATTACTTTGAAAAATGATACTACTCATTTTAATGCTGAAATACAATGTCTTTCTTAAAAAATTAAAATCTTACATTTTCTATAATTTCTTATAGTCGAGCTTAATATTTTTATTATTTTTACTAACTAATTCTACATATGGGTCATTGTCATGACTATGATTTCAAACATGGAATTGAATGCTCATATAACAAAGCAAAATGATTTATAATAAATTATTTTTTATTTAAGAATGACAACATAGACAATTTGAAGTTAAAGGAATCTCCAGCTTCTCTCCTGATCTGTTGAATTTTTGGAATGTTCTTTAAAAGTTATCTTGTAATCTCTGAAATTTAGTCCAAAATTTTCCACTGTCATTTTCCCAAAAGTCTAATTGAAGAAGCTATATATAAAATATATAGCATTTTTGTTTGTTTTGATTGTTTTCTGTTTGTTAGGCTATTTTACTTCCTATGTTGTGGAACTATGTGATTTCAACAGCCTTATTATTTTAATTTATGTGTCCTTGTAAGTTAAAAAAAGTTGCGTATTATCTACACAGTCTGTTGGAACTTATGATGTATTTCTAAGACACATCCTTTATTTCAATGGAATTTTTGCTTGATTAAGTACTATAGAACCATTCCTATTAATATCACTCTACAATTAGGTCATAGAATAGTAGGATTTTTTTTTTTTTTACATGAGTATAAGGGCTTACATTTCCAACACCTTTGTTATATCAAATAACCTATTTGGCGCTTGTTTCTTTTCATTTCATACTATTATTGATGTATAATTTAATGATGGAAGATTCCTAATGCATTTGTTGATAAATAGGAGACCAGCTTTGCTCTCTATAGGATTACTGTGTTTTATCTTTTCTTCATTAAATTGTCAAGGCTGCTATCCTCAATCACAAGTACATCCTGTACATTAATGTACAACAATGATTAGTGATATAAAAGTGCACTGGAGAGCATTTCAATTTTTGAACTTCCTGGTTTTAGGTTTTAATTAATTATACTGCAGTTGATGTGCATGTAGGGATGTCATTGATCTCCATCTCCCAAATGCCTCATTTACTGTCTGATATTAGACAAGGCATTCAGGGTGGTATGTTAACTCTCCAGGCAAAAGCAACACTATTGAGTGAATTATAATAGAGCTGTTATTATATTTGGCTTTTCTTTATTATGGCAAGCTTCAGAGATTATGGCGGGACCCTATACTCTTGGCCAATTATTCTATTAATGTATGCCATGGCCAGATTCATGATATCATAGAGTTACAAAACAGAATGAGAGCTTCTACTTACACAGCCTTATTTTATAGAGGCATATATTGTAGTCCAGAAAGATTAAAGATAAAGATTTTGTGACATCATAAAGATAATGACATATCTGGGGAAAAGAAGAAATGAGACCTTACCTTCAAAACATGATTTTGGGAGAATCCAGGCTTCTTCAACTTACTGGCTGTTTAATATCTGACAAGTTTTATAACCTGTCTGGTCCCAAATTTTTTCATTTGCTCTGTTTTGAAAATGACTACTTCGTAGGTTCGTGTGAAAGAAAATGACAGATATACAGTAATTGTTGAATTTCCTTCCTTTACTTTTATTGTTTTAGAGAAACCCACCATAAGATCTTAAAAATTACTCCTTAATTATGGTCTATTGGAAATACTATCTTTATGATTATAGGTTAGCAAATTTTATTTAAAATCATCCTTTTTAATTAAAGAGTTATTTTACAAAACATTTCATTTTTGGTGGTTGGGCGGAGGAGGAGCAGTAAGGCATAGAGAAAGTTGGTTTCAGTTTCACTGAATTAGAAATAAACTGACGCTAGAAATATCTCAGCTTTTGTATTTCCTTGAGTGGAGGATTCTTCATAAATTTTTCCTTCTTTCCATTGCATTTCCATGAAATAGAGTGAAAATAAGTGCCTCTTCTCTATTTAGTCTTGCATTCGCAGGGTCCTGGGATCCTGTTATCGTTGTGTTTTTTCCCCCACTGAGAAAAATCTTTGTCCTGTATATGATATTGGCAAGATATTTCAAAGATGTCAGAATTCAATCGCTTGATTGTTGACCTGGATTGCTGTTAAAGTTTAGGAAATAGAATGTAATTGTCCAAATCATTTATTTGAAACAGAACTTTGAATCTTGTGGGTATCCCCAAATTAAACTGATATATATGTCAAACCATATCCATTTCTATCCTTCAAGAAGCGAAGCCGATATTTTAAAATGTCAGACAAAAACAGTTAACCTCACTGTAGGCCTGTGGGTTGTTGAGACAGAATATAGTTTGAGGCACCATAACCTTAGGAAGAGGATTGCCTAAGAACAGTGTGCCAGTAGAACTCTTGCAACGAAGAAGAAAAGGGGTGATGCCATGTTTTTAAAAATATGTTAAACCTTTTAGAAAATGTATTTGACATAAAAGGTTATAATTATTGACTAGTCAGGAATATACACCTTTTTGTTTTAGAAAATAATTATGGGCAAACTTTATCTGGAATAGAAATTCATTAATGATAAGTTAGTTTTGAAATATGAATAATTAAATTTATTAGGATAGCATTAGAAAACAGTAATTTATGATCCCCGATGGATTATTTGCATAACAGCAGCAAAATTGCTTAATAATTCATATTTTTATAATTTTTATGAGGTGGCTATATAGTAATTAATGGCTAACCATTAATGGCTAATCATCTTCAAGCCATCTTTTTGAATTGATATTACAGTTATCCTCATTTCATAGATGAGGTCACTGAGGATCAGAAAAATTAAATTACTTTTCCAAGGCTACTTAAATCAAAACTTGAATCCGGTTTTTTACTTCCAAGTCTTCAGTTTTACATTACACCATAACACCGTAAATAAGAAGTACTATGATAATGTGGAGAGAGAAGTAAATTGAGAATTACAAACCTAGATTTTAGCCCTGAATTTACCATCATCCTGTCTTTATCATTAACTCAGTGTTGAACTAAGATAAGAACTTTTGAATTTACATGGAGAAAACTGAAGCCTTTGTACTCATGGTATATTATAAGAGAATAGTAACTATAAATCAAGGAAAATAAAAAGATTATTTGAAACAAATGAACTATATTTGGAAAATTTTGAAAGAAATGTAGTTGAGCAGTACAAAAAAAGCCTTATTGGAGATCCAAGAAACAACTACTTTTTAAGTTATATTCAGATGACCAAAGCGATTATTTTCCCAGTTTTATTTTTCCACCATATTTTCTAAAGAAAATAGAAAGCCACTTTTTTGTTCATATTTCTTAATTATCTTTCTTCTCAATGTTTTCAATTCCCTATTTCTTCTTCGGAACTGGATCTTTCCAGATACTCAGCTAGACTGCCTATAAAGAGATGGAAATTTTTTAGCTGCAGAATCAACAGCAAGGTCATGTCTAGAATCAAGGCTCTGTTTGTACGTTGGTAACAACTTTTGGTGATGAATATTGCCATACGGAGCACGGCAGCCCCTTGTGAGATCCTGGGTCACCTATTTGCTTGGGCACATATATTAAATTTTTTTCTCTGTCCTCACGACTCACTGGGTGATCTGAGGGCTTTCTGAATGTCCTCTCATTACTTTCTGCTCAGGGTGTGGTCTGCCGACCAGCAGCACTGGCATATCTTTGTCAATGACTCGTTAAAAATGTAGACTCTTAAGACCCTGAGACTTACTGAGTCAGAACAATATTCTGATGGTTCCCATTCACATTAAAGTTTGAGAACTACTCTTTGCTCTTCATTATCTCAAAGATAGACATTCTTTCATTATATCTTCTTGGACCCTTTCTTCTAAGTTCTGCATGTCCTTATTATATGGATATTATTTTTGAAAATATGTATTTAGTGCCTATGCATAGTTGTTCTGATGGGTATTGCAGAATGTAGAGTGGGTTGGAGAGAGAGCTGATATTTTCAAGCATGGACTGTGATGTTTGTTATTGACTCCCACTTTACAGATTAGAAAACTGAGGGTCAGAGAAATAAAATAATCTATTTACAGTCTATAGGCTGGCTAGTTGTACAGTTAATACTAAGTTTTCTGCACGGAAGTTAGAGACTGGAATAGACACTAAGTGTCCTTATATGCTAAATAAAATTGTCCATCTTGCATGTTCCAAGTAGTTCCTGCAGATGCAGATAGGCCATGAAAGAGTTGCTTTTTAGAGGGCAGGCTTTACTGTCAATGTAATCTCCTATTCATTAACTCTTTGCATTTTTCTGAGCACAATAGAATTTTACCCAGTATATTTTTGGGGTGCTGAATGTTATGCAGCTAAACTCTATGAAGTTAAAAATTTATGGATTACAAATTTTATATATTAGGAATTGAAAAGTTTGAATTCAACTGTCTTGTGATTTTAGGCAATTTCATTATAATCCTACAGATGAACTTTTTTAAGATTTGGTAAACACCAGATTCCAAAAAGTGAAGTGTCTTCAATTTTTGAATGAGATTTTCATCAACTTTTCCTGGCTAAATGTAAATTATTTAATCTAGATAGCCTATGGAAGTCTGAAAGCTGTTTGCTAAAAGAAAAAAAAAAAATTTAAGATTTCAATGGAAAGAAAAAAATGGTTGTATTTTGAAGGTAAGTTAAAATGAAATTGACTCAAAGTTTTCAATCTTCTCTTTATTCAAATCTAGCCAAAGAAAATTATGAATCTTAGCTAAAGTAAAAATATTTATAATGAAAGGAAACCTAAGTTAATTTGCTCAACTTGAAAATCAGCTTTCTGAATGAGAGTTGTATATGAAAGAGTCACCAAGCAGTGCAGTACAGATGTCAGCAGTATTTCGAAGTGAGGAGTAAGTAACTGAATTCTCTAAGCCTGACAGGAGAACAGCACACAATGGCTAGTAGAACTTGCTTTAAAATATAATTCAGACTCCGCCTTTCTACGTTGAAAGAGAAATCCCATCTTCTGTCTCCACACCTTTAAAAAATATGTTCTAAAAGTCTTCCTCTTTCATTCATACATTCCATCTGACTTCTCTGTGTCAACCAACTCCAATTCTACACATTCATAAAGTGCCATCTCAGATGCCGTAGATACCATGATTGATGCATTTAACCCCCAGTGTATTCAAAACAATTTCCTCTGAGGTTCCATAGCTACCTCTGTGTTATGCAAAATTAAAACACATTGATGGTCAATACCAAATTAAATTTTGTGGCATACATGTATGTTCCCCTTTCTATATCCTTGAAAGCAAAGAACTTTTCTGGTCAATCTTTGACTGTCCTACATTATCCAAAATATTTCTTCACGATAATATGTTTTCAGTAAATGTTTGTTGTGTTGAATTTGCACTAAAATATGTAAGGCTATTCAAATGTTTTAATATGAGGTTAGTATGCTTAGGAGATAATCAATGTAGAGAGAGGTAGAACAAGATGACCTGGGAAATGAAGCAGAAAACTGTAGAGACATAGATGTCATGAGGAGTGAAAATAGTTTCCTAGTTGCTAATTTGTAGAAGACAGGCAATTAGCTAGCCTGTTGCTAAAATCATCTCTCTTGTGTATATGTAAATGATTGATATTGTCTGCTAAAACGTAATTTATGATATTGTTGTGTTTCCCAGTCCTGAAAATGACTATAAATAATTGAACTGTGGCAACTCCATTGTCACAGCTCTTGAAAACTATTGAAATTACATCTTCTGCTCTGCAAGATTCTAAATCTTTCTTGACCAGAATTTTGAGGCAGTTTTTATTTGCAAAGCACAAGCATGATTACTACCAACCAATATATATGTTATTATACAAGTTCCCTAATGACTAAATTAATACCGTCTAAAATCTCTTGCTTTTTGATCCCATCATAAAACCAGGTAATTTCAAACATCATTGTTTATTTTTTACTTTATGTACTATAAAACATTGCTTATGCTATGTATCTTAAAGGAATTTCTTCTCTGACCTTTTTATTTTGAGATCTTCTCACTAAAAGAATTTTAACCTTATATTTTGAAAGGGAGGTAACAAATAGGCATTACATTTTCCAGTGAAGAATCCATTATATTTATTTAATGCTTTTTAAACAGAGAAGAAGTTATGACAGCTTAAAAAGAAAATGATGGGTGAATAGAACAAATTCTGCCAAATTTAGTGATGTCAAAATAGGTATTTTTTTGCAACTAAATTACTTTACTATATCTTGGACATATGCTGACCAAGCATTAACGGCTCTTTCTACATAGACACATAGGGTTATTCTCTTAAACTTAAAAAAAATCATGTCACAAAGTTTTCATCACAAATAGCTTTATTTATCTTTATTGGATAATTAATCTGTGAATATATTATAACATTTCATTAACAACAATGAAATCTTCCCTTAGTATTTTATTGCCAGAGATATTCTCTTACTATATATTTACTTCTCTTCATACTGAAAAGCATGTCTTTTAGATTTGCTTTTAAAAATCTTTTTTATTACTATTTAAAATTTATATTTTATGTTTTATTCATCCTTTATTCTTTATATCTTTAGAGTGTTTGATTTCTTCTGTAACTAGAATTTGTTCTTAAGTATTATTACTTGTGTATTGGAATTATGGGTTTCACTTCTATTACATTGCCTTCTGGTCTTGCACTTAAAATTTGTTAATTTACTTTTTTCTCTTTTTTTTTGGTCTGAACTTGAATAATTATTTCTTCTTTATTAAATCTATTGACTCACAATCTTACGCATTGTAATGCTTAATTTAAGAGCCTCAAAGTCAAATGATTCTTCAAATTGTACATTTCTGAAATCATCCTAGAAATATGAATATAATTGCAAAATCAGGAATTAAACTTAAAAATATTTTACATGGCCCTCATTTTCACAAAAAAACTTAGAACTAATTTTTTTGTGTGTGTGTATGCGGGCCTCTCACTCTTGTGGCCTCTCCCTTTGCGGATCACAGGCTCCGGACATGCAGGCTCCGCGGCCATGGCTCACGGGCCCAGCCGCTCCGCAGCATGTGGGCTCTTTCCAGACCGGGGCACGAACCCATGTCCCCTGCATCGGCAGGCGGACTCTCAACCACTGTGCCACCAGGGAAGCCACTAGAACTAACTTTAAAAAGTCTCATTCCCTTATGAAACTTTCCCAAGTTATACCCTTTGAATTCCTATAGAATTTGTATGTATGTATTTTCTTATATTGTCTTCTAATTTTTTGCAAGTATTAATATAAACTTGGATAAAATGGTACAGTCCTTGAAACTATGGTTAAGACTGTTCTTGGTATTTTCAGTATTTGAAAATGCCTATCATCATGTGATTATATATTGTAGGTACTTAGCACATTGTTGAAATAATAATTTCTATAAAATGTCATTAATTTGACTTCTATGAACCATGTTTGAGGCATCATGAGCAGAAGTAATTTACAATCTCTTAATATCAGTTATTTTTATTCAATTTATATGTTAACAGTAATATTTAAGATTGACAACAAAGCTGTGTGATTTAGTTTTAGTGCCCTCTTAGATATGTCAAAACAGCCCACCAACAAATTTTTGGTCATCTACTAATTAAAACATTAGATAGGCTATCTGCATCAGTGCAAATGGACCTTCTTCCTCATGGCTCTCTAATCAAAGCCACTTTTCTGCTGTTCAAGTTCTCACTCCAGAGGCTGCAATTCGTAAGATGTACAAAGATTTCCCTGACATATGCTTCTTCCTCAGTATAACATTTCCACTGGGACAAAATCATGAAACACAAAATTTTCTTGAAGCAAATGAGAAGTTGTGAACTCATTGAATCTGGCCCGCACAGAGAAAGAGTAGTGTGTTTAATTACATTAGGGAAGAATCGTAGTTGCTCTCTGCTACCAGGCTCTTTAACTATAGTACCTTTAAGTTCCTATCATTGTGATTGCCTTAAGTCACAAAGTTTTAAAATAATAACAGACCTTCACAAAGCCTTTACTAGGTTTCAGAGCTTGTGTTATTCCCACATCTAATCATCTTATATGACAGGAATTCCCCCACGCTCACCCCCTTTTCATTATTAGTTTTAGAGAATACAAATGAAAATATCTTGCCTCGGGTCACTCCACTAACTATCCTATGATGAGAATTTAATCATAACTTTGTCTTTCTTCAAATACACAGTCTTGACTGAAATAATGACAGATTTTTAAAATATTTACACATTCATTCTTTACATTAACTTATTGGAACTATTGAAGAAATTGGGTAACTTCTTTTCTGGAATATTAATTTTGGAATCCAGAGGCAATAAACCAAATAATTTAGATACATCCATTGTGACTGTGTTTTGACTAAGTTTTCCAGATCAATAGTTGACAACAATTTTACCAATATAGATATTGCTAAATCTTTGGCATGAATATAAAATACATTTTTGATCATTTTTAGCTTTCACTGTCTTTTTAATTTGAGGCATATCATTTATAATTTGACATTTTGATTATGTCATTAAGCAGCAACAGTATATGTCATACTTAGTCAACACAGAATAATCGGATAAATTGAGTAATTCTCTGGTCATCAAATTTTATTAATGCTGATAATCAACTCAAAAATGTTCTGTGGGGCTTCCCTGGTGGCGCAGTGGTTGAGAGTCCGCCTGCCGATTCAGGGGACACGGGTTCGTGCCCCGGTCCGGGAAGATCCCACATGCCGCATAGCGTCTGGGCCCGTGAGCCATGGCCGCTGAGCCTGCGCGTCAGGAGCCTGTGCTCCGCAACGGGAGAGGCCACAACAGTGAGAGGCCCGCGTACCACAAAAAAAAAAAAAAAAAAAAAAAAAAAAAAATGTTCTGTGACGTTTTCCTCTCTTAGCATAGAAATGCTGTTGCTGTTTTTTCATCATGTATTTTGGACAGCACCTAAATATTCTTGATTCATTCTTTCATCTATTCATTTATTTATTGCATATGTTGCTTATAGAACAATGTTCCTCAAACATTGTTGAGTGCACAACTCACCTGGGGAGTTTATAACCTCCCCCATTTCAGAGATTCTGATTCAGTAATTGACAAACATAATCTAGTAATTTTGAAGCAGATTAATACAAAGACCACACTGTCATAGGGAATACAGCTCATTAACATCAGTCACCTTGCAAATGTTAAAAAACAAAATTCAGCTGAGTAAATTTGAAAATCTAATTGTCTTTGTTTTCACCAATTGGGCAGCATCTAGCAAATAGAAAGGGGCTCCCAGGAGCTGCAGAAAAGGGAAGGTTTTTAGGGGCAGAAAGGGCCTGGGACAAGGAAGTCATAGCCAAAGAAAAGATTATTTCAGACAGTTACCTTCCTTTGGAGGAAGGCTTGGGTCTGTCAGGCAGATTACCTTACCTCTGCTGGCCAGGTAATTCTGGGTTGACTGGTTAAAAGTTACATTTCTGGAAGAGGCTGAAACTGTAGTTAAGTGAGGAATTAAGTCTTGGTATGATGATGTGGTACTTAGCACAACTGACTTAAATTTGGCCTTGTTGTTTCTTTTTGTTTTTTAAACACAAATAATGTTTATTTAGTGAAAAATGCTGTATTACTTTCAATAGCATATATTTTGGTCTTTAAGTATTTTTCAGTTTATTTAAGGAGATAATATATAAGCACAGATTTTAGGACATTTGTGGAACAATCACCAAATAGTAGTTGTTTAGCAGTTTCTAATAACCATAATTTTCAAATATATATTATTTATTGCCTTTAATTTCAACATTATCTTCCCTAACCATCCTCATTCAGAGTGAATACAAAATATGGGTAATTTTACATATCTCCCTACATTTAACATAAAATATTGCCATCTTGTTGAAAGATAGGTAGCCCATAAATATAAATAAATTATTATTATTAGATTTAATTAAATATCTTATAACTCAGTTTAATCTGAATGTCTTACTTTTTTGTCTTTTAAAAATGATTCTATCTATTGCTATATTTAATTAGCATAAAGCCCAGAAAATGTGTGGTTTACTCATGTTCAGTTTATCCCTTGTTCTGATTCTGGGAGTTAGTCATCAAAAATGTGGCAAAATATTAACTTGGATTTTATAATTATATGTATTTAGTTCTGATATATTCATACCATCTGGATTTATTTGGCAAGCGATATGAAAAGTTAAATAATCTTTACCAAACTAAAAGGTATTGAAGTATTCATGAAAGTTGACATGTATCTTTTATCACTAACAAAATGAGAGCAAATATCAAGGAAAATATCTGAAGGACTCACTATGGGAAAAATAAACATATGAATAGTTAATCATGGGAGAAATAAGCAGGATTAACAGCTATAGTACTGTAGAAGAACTTTTGTACTAATTATAACCAAGTTTTGATGTGTCTCATTAAATTTCAGTCACAGATTTAATTCAGAGAAGCTAATTTAAATAGGCTTTGCGTTGAGCATTGTCATAATGTTTAAAATCTGGCCGATGGGCTTGAATCAAAGAGTGAAGGTAAACAGTGTCATGTTCTCTGGGTGCCATAGGGATGAATGTCAGCTTGGTCTTATTTGAAACCTCATTAATGATCTCAGAGATGGAGTAAATAGAGTACAAATGAAATTGAGATGAGCTCAGATTGGCAGATAGTGAAAACACCACTAAAAGAAAAAAAAAAAAACAGGCACAGTTTGAAACTACCTTAAACGGGTAGAATCTTGGTAAGAAAGTTAAAACACATATAATTTTTTAAATGCGATATAGCTGAAGAAATTAATGGAAACTATAGATAGTAGAGTGTGAGCTCAATCTTTAAATGGCAGTTTGGAGATAGGTAAGAGTAAACATTAAATTAGAACAAATTTCTTCCAATTTCACAGCAAAATAGTTCCATAAATATTACAGCATTACAGTAAAAGTTTAACAGTTCATATTATATATATATAGATATATCTGTATCTATTTAAAAATCTACTTGCACTTTTCTATATTTAATACTCTAGATATATCTACTTATAGCCCCTCAGAGACTGAACTTTAAATCTTGTTGTCGATGTTGGCTAACTCACTCCAAGAAAGTTGTAGATGAAGTGGCAAGAGAAAAGGAGAAAGAGCCATAAGGAGCAATTAAGTAGTAGAAAAAGAATAAGAGTTAGTAAAGAATAGCACTGGTATGACACCTCTGGGAAAAGAGAGAAAGATGCCCTACTGCAATCATTTATATGGAACAGAAAAAGGGAAAATAAGCAATAAAATATGATATTCAGAAAAATATCATTAAAAGAGTGGTGGAATAATGGAAATAGTTGCATTTACAAATAAAATCAGTTTAAAAATAACTTTCACTATAAAGACTACCTTTTCAGAGCAAACAAACAAAAACAACTTTTTTTATTGGCTGCACCACATGGCAGGTGGGATCTTAGTTTCCCGACCAGGATGGAACCCGTGCCCCCTGCAGTGGGAGCATGGGGTCTTAACCACTGGATCACCAGGGAAGTCCCCAGAGCAAACAAATTTTAATTTTTAAGTTATGTTATAAATTCAGTTGCCCTATTTATTATGGTTCTAGAATCCATTTTGCTGTACTGATTTAAACATTTCTGTGGCATATAACTGGGATAATTCCATTACACATTCATTAATTTTTTAGAAAGTGTATTTAGAACCTATCAGTTATTTGTCAATTCTTGAGCACTTTTTTGCTTTAGGTAACATCTAAAATTTATTTGGTGTTCTAGAGTTTGGTTGAATTTTAAAAAGACCATGGGACTTCCCTGGTGGCGCAGTGGTTAAGAATCCTCCTGCCAATGCAGGGGACACAGGTTCGAGCCCTGGTCCGGGAAGATCCCACACGATGCAGAGCAAATAAGCCCGTGCACCACAACCACTGAGCCTGTGCTCTAGAGCCCGCGTGCCACAGCTACTGAAACCCCCGTGCCTAGAGCCTGTGCTCCACAACAAGAAGCCACTGCAATGAATAGTAGCCCCTGCTCGCCGCAACTAGAGAAAGCCCACGTGTAGTAACAAAGACCCAATGCAGCCAAAAATAAATAAATAAATTTATTTATTTTTTTTTAAATATACTACTCATGTTGTCCAAGAGCTGTAAAGCTGAAAAAAAATCAGAATAAAAGTAGCCAAAAGAGTGATATCTCTTAGACATCTGGCTGAAGCAAATAGATGTAGGGCCATGGACTTCCCTGACAGTCCAGTGATTAAGACTTTGCCTTCCAATGCAGGGGGTGTGGGTTTGATCCCTTGTTGGGGAGCTAAGATCCCACATGCCTCGGGGCCAAAAACAAAAACAAGCAATATTGTAACAAATTCAATAAAGACTTTAAAAATGGTCCACATCGGGCTTCCCTGGTGGCAGTCCGCCTGCCAATGCAGAGGATACGGGTTCGTGCCCCGTTCTGGGAGGATCTCACATGCCGCAGAGTGGCTAGGCCCGTGAGCCATGGCTGCTGGGCCTGCGCGTCCGGAGCCTGTGCTCCACATTGGGAGAGGCCACAACAGTGAGAGGCCCGCGTACCGAAAAAAAAAAAAAAAAAAAAGGTCCACATAAAAAATATAAATAAATAAAAATAAAAAGTAAATAAATTAATAAAATAAAATAAATTAAAAATATATAAATAAATAAAAATAAAATAAATAAAAATAATAAATAAATAAATAAAAATAAAAATCCCACGTACTGGTACTGGGCTTCCCTGGTGGAGCAATGGTTAAGAATCTGCCTGCCAATGCAGGGGACCCGGTTTGAGCCCTGGTCCAGGAAGATCCCACATGCCACAGAGCAATTAAGCCCGTGCGCCACAACTACTAAGCCTGCCCTCTAGAGCTCGAGAGCCACAACTACTGAGCCCATGTGCCACAACTGCTGAAGCCCATGTGCCTAGAGTTATGCTTCACAACAAGAGAAACCACCTCAATGAGAAGCCTGCGCACCGCAATGAAGACCCAATGCAACCAAAAATAAATTAATAAATAAATTAATTGGAAAAAAACAAGACCATGTACTAAATGTGCATTTGTTTAAGGCATGGGTGAGAGCTCTACTTGTGGTGTCATAGCAAATACATTGGAAAGAGTCCTGAATTACAAGTCTGGGGAGACAGATTCCGTTAGTTAAGTCACAAAACAGGATGACCTTGGGTAAATTGCTTAAACTCTTGTGTTTAATTGTAAAGTAGAGAGAAGGAATTAGATAATCCTACAACTCTAGGATTCTATGGATGGGAGAGAAGTCTTTTGTCCCTCTTCTCCTCTAAGATTTAATAAATAAATATGGGTGATATTTCTAAGAATACTGAAAAAAGAGGCATAGTATAATTTTTTAAAAAACCCAGATTTTCCTGTACAAATTTAATGGAAATGAAATAATTACATATTAGCCATCAAAACACTATATCAAGACAGTATAATTAATGTATTAAAAAACAGTCTATAATTATGAGGATTAACGGGGTTAAATGAGAGTATTTAATGACACAGGGATTTCTAATAAAGAGAATCATAAATATGAAGAGTAGAGCATAAGTATGTAGAAAGTAAAGAGGGATAATCTTTCTTTAGGGTCTGTTGTTATTAAAAATTAAATTTTAGATCTTGTGTTTTAATTTTTCATGTGGAATTTTGGCAGATGCCACTTGGAGGCACTGTTATACTGTTGTACTGTACAATTTATACTATCAGGATGATGTGTAATGAAACTTTCAATTTTTATTTCCTTTTTAAATTCTAATAATCATTTGGGGATGGGTAATTAACACTGGTTGTGGTCTTTAAACTTTGACATTATTCATATTTATCACCTTGTAATTTTTGCTGTTATAATAATCTCCTGTTCTTCTAATAAAACAGATTTCATTAATTCCTGTAAGAATGAAGAAAGGTTTTAGGACAACACCTAAGAATTAACTTGAGCAAAAATTTTGGTTTACAAACTAATGTCCATTTTTCAATTAGGGATTTTTAGTATTTTTAAAAAATTAGCGTTCATTTCAATTTGCTGTTATGCAAAGCAGAATTATCATGAGGCCCCAGAGAAAATATTGATGAGAACTAATCTTATCGATCATTTAAAATTTTTGAATGGAAAATATAGGCAATTAACAGGGTTACATTAACAGCTAATGCAATACAACAGCATGCACAAGATATACATTAAAATTGGTTTTCACAGGAAAACTAAAGTTCATAGCTACTAACTTTTGGTAAGAAATTTTTAAAGAAATGAAGTCATATTTTTCAAGATTTTCTCATTTTTATAACGTTTATTTTAAAATATATACAAAAATTCTTTTTATACATATAAAGAACATTATTGTTGAAAGTTCTTGCTTTTTTGTTTCAAATATATTTGAAAGATGATGAATATTACATGAGAAAGTATATGTATTTTACCTCTTTTCTATTTTCCTCTTAACCTAGACTATACAAAACAATGCAATAGAAGTAATCACTTTTTACTGTTACTTTTGCATAGGATATTTTAATGTTTTTATTAGGAATGATGTTGTCATTGTAACATTCAAACAACAAAATTAAAATGTTAACTTTTATCAACTTTTAATTAATTGATAACAGATAATACTGATTAAAATAGTATATTTACCTATACATGAAATGAGTAAATAGTAACAATTAGATTGCATCTGTATATTAACAAGCTATAGCTTGAAAAGGTTAATGAAATTTTTATTCTTTAAACTCTTGTGAGTCCTATGACATATTGAAAAGGATATTTCATCTGGATAGCTTCAGGTGGGAAGAGGCTCTCTTCACTAACCTGACTTATCGATTACATCTCCACACACAATTCTGGCACTGACTCACTATTCATTTTTTTGGCATTCATTGCTTCTTGGGATGGTTATTTATCTCCAGGGTATGACCAGCTAAGACGTTTACTTTTCTCAGCACTACGGAGTTTACTTTGTGCTATTCATAATGAAACACTTTCTTTACGTAACACAGGAATTTGATTAATATTTGGATAGATGATAGATAGATAGATATACATATATACATATATATATTCTTATTTGCAGTTAATACATCACATATTACAAACTAACAATAAAGGGGAAGGTCTATTTATTTAAATTCATACATGAACTACAGTTTCACATAGTCCCAAAAATGTACTTTCTCCAGTAAGTTAATAAAAAATTATATTTAGAGCTGAGAAAGTCAAAAATAGTGATAATTGAATTTTCCCCTTTTCAAGTTAATGGGTAAGCATTGTGTAAAGAAAGCATAATAGTGAGATGTCTGTGTGTTCTATTTTATTTTTGTGTAACAAACTACTCCAAAACAGTGGAGTAGGGGGTTGACAGGACTCAGCAGGCCAGTTCTTTCTAGGGTAGGGCTGGGACATAGGGAAGGCTTTTTACAAGCATCTGGTGCTGGGTCCTATGGGCAGGCCTGTCTCTCTCAACCTGGTATCTATCTTCATGTGGCAGCTCAGGGTAGTGAGACTTCATACATGACAGCTCAATGGCCCCAGGCCATTGTCCCAAGAGAAACAGCAGAATGTGCATGGCCTTTTCTAAACTATCCTTGGAAGTCATACAGCATCACTTTCACCACATTCTTTTTGTCAAGGCAGTCACAAAGACCTGCTCAGTTTCAGGGGAGAAGAAACAGATTTCACAGATTTTATTTCAGGAATGTCAAAAAAACATGACAATTCTTAATGCAGTTCTTTTATCAAGTTTTCCAATCAGAAATAGATTTCTATTACATCCAAATTACAAATATCAACACAAAGTATGAGGGCATATTTTAATTATAAATACATTCAGTTTGGTGTTTTGTGTGCTTTGAGATTTTTAATTCAACCAAGTAGATATGTTCTTACAAATTGACAGTGCTTTTTTTTTTCAAATTTAAAATAAAATCTGTTTCTTCTATACTAGAGAAGAAATATTTCCTTAATCTATAATGTTCTATGACTTCTGGATTTTCTGATCCTATAAATCTTAGGATGGACTCATCAGAAGTTACATGGTCCAATCATCTGTGTAAAGCTTGAACACCATGACAACATCCCTGATGGGTGAGAATCCAACTTATGTTCAAATACACACAGGAATAATTGACTAGCCCAGGGAAGTCCGTTCAAGTTATACCCAGAGACAATAGTCAGAAAATGTCTTCCTTAATTTAAACTACCTTCTGGCTGCTTCTTTACCCCAGGTTCAAAAATATTGAACCTGGACCTAATGATATCAGTGTATATGTACACATCCTGGTGCTTCCTTAGACCTTTGGATTATATAAGGTAGTAAATTCCTGGTGGGATCACCTGTATCAAATAAGTAACCCCTACAATGTAGATCAAGTTTATACCAAAAAGCCACTTCCCATTCAGTACAAAGATCTACTTAAATATTTTTGTCTCTGTCCCATCCCTAGCCCCAAAACTCAATAACAGGGTTTACTGAAAAAACATGCTGCTTAGATGGAACAACAGATGTAAAAGACTGACATATAAACTTGACACCACTTATGTGGGTGAATAGAAAGAGTGCTTGGCTTCTTCCTCTGGCCCAGAGCATGATCCAAGACTTGGAGAGATGAAGAAGAGCCAAGACTCTGTTACGTTAGAAGACTTTCAATGTGCTGTTTGTCCTAATGTCCTTGAATTGAAAATTCTGTTAGAACATTGAAATTGTTCATCTTGCTATGTTTGAATCGATGGAGAGGAGATAACTACTCTTTCTTCTTCCCATCTCCTATCTCTGTCTGCTCCATCTTTTTTGACTGTAAATTAAAAGAGAACAGTAAATATGCTTTCAGTTGTACATAATGCCTACAGTATCTGGCATTGAAAAATTCAATAAATATTCAATAAATATATATTTACTGAATGAATAAATATTTAAAAATATTGGAATTCTCTTTGCTGTCAGATATGTCTCTGACCTCCAGTGAAAAAAACAGTAAAGGAATTTCTACAAGAAAGTCTTTTTTGGAATAGAAGGAGGGCTGGAAAAATCACATAAAAAAAGGAGTATGCCCCTTCCCCTTTCAATTCCTGATTATATTCCATTTTAGAATATTTTGATATACATGTAAGAGATATAACCATTCTCACAAACTTAAGATATCCCCAAAACATGTTTACCTAGCCTGAGGACAGCAATGCCCTCTGACCTTTTCCAATCAAAGAAGAAAAATACAGAAGCCTGTTCTAGGGGAAATACTTAAACAGTAATCCTCATGCACTATTACCTTATTTAACAAAGTAGATCAACTGGTGGGCTTACTGCTGGTATATGTGGATGAAAGCCTTACCCAATATGAAAGTAAAGAGTATGTTAAGAAAAAAGGAAAGGAGGAGATGTAGGACCTGCAATTTTCCATGCTGATATTTTTATTTGCTAAAGTACTAAATGTTTCATTGTCAGAGGGTCATTGTGGGATTGAGGAAACATACAACATTTAGAATAAGGTAAGCTGTGAGGTCAAATCTCAGCTTTAACACTAACTTTGGAGAGTTACCTCTCTGAGCTAGGTAACTCATTTGTCAATATGAATACTGAATTTTAAATAATGTAATGCAATCATCATGTGCAGAGCATGGTCCCCCCCATTCTTCTATTTCTCTTCTTTTTGTCATCAGTGGTTTATAATGGAAAATTTTCATATCTAGGGTTTATAATAGTGGCATGGATGTTAAACAGTGATAAATATCAGATATCTCTCAAAATATTGAAACTGGACTTGATGCCGTAAGTGTATATACATAAGAGTGAATACACCCTGGTGCCTCCCTTGATCTCTGGTGTATATAAGTCAGTGAATTCCTGGTGAGATCACCTGTATCAAATAAGTAATCCATTGCAATGTAGATCAAGCCATGTTTCTTGACCTTAAGGGAATCTCTGTCTAGTGGGTGAGATAAACACAACACAGAGGTATTTTCAAAATATAAGATAAAAGGAGCAAGATATGAGCACAGGGCTTGGATTCAGAAGGCACAGAGTAGGCTGTGTGCTTAAGTTCAAGAGTGATGGTGGTCATTTAAATTCTGTGGGCTTCCTCAATTTTCTCACCTATACAGAGTAGGAATGGGGCCTATAATCACAGGCTGTATTGAAGATCTAAAAGTCATAATTTACTAAACCTGTCTACAAAATGTATGTTTTTTAATATACAAAAGGTATGCTTTTAAAATTTTTTTCTTAAATTTTTGTTCTATGAATTGAGTGTAAATGAAAGATAAAAGAAAGAGGTCAAGTGGAGGATTAACATATATTTAATATCTGGTCTGTTAGCATTTCTTGATTCTCCAAATCTAAAACTCAAAGTATTTCTAGTGTATAAAATTAGCAAATCAATAAATCAAAAAGGTTCCAATTCACCAAGTAATAAATAGTTACATCTATTATGGTCTCATGTTGTCTATTCCTGCTCCTTCCTAGGATGTTAGCAGAATTTCTTGTTGGTGCTGTTACAATAAAAGTGTGGATAGTTTTAGACTTACACGGTAGGGTTGAGAGTTGCATTTGCCAAACATTCCATCTGCACCACACATTCCTGGTCCTCTTGGCCATGTGATGAGTTCTGGCCTATGGACTATGGGTAGCAGTGATGTGTGTTACTTCTAGCCAATACTGAGAAAAGCAAGCACATAACTCTCTAGTTCTCCTTCCGCTAAGGCAACAGCAGACAAGACCTCATGTTGATGTGGTAGAGCTATAAGATCAGTGCAGTCTCAATTGCTGGGGCCCTAGTTGTCTGAACATTAGCCCTAATCCATAATAGATTATGTACGAGGGAGCAATAGATCTTTGTTCTGTTAAAACAGAGACCTCGGGGTTGTTTGTTACCACAGCATAACCTACTCTAGACTGACTAAATCTTCTCTGAGATGTCAGCATGATGGCCTTCATACCACATCACTTGACACTTAGTTTTCCCATGTAGCCATTCAGCAAATATACTGAATGAGAAACTAAAATAAGTTACAGAATTAGGAAGATGTATATGTATATGAATAAGTTGCTGAAAGAGAACTAAGGCTTTTGGAGGATCAATAGTCTTCAATAATTATGTTATCATTAAATAATTATACTGGATGAAATTAATAGAGATATGAGCAGAAAAGCTGGGTAATTTTATATAGCATATACCCTTACCTTATGTTGGGTTGGCCAAAAAGTTCCTTCGGTTTTAAAGTAAAAATAAAAGACACATTTTTCATTTTCACCAAGAACTTTATTGAACACCGCATTCACCCTTTGTTTAACTACCTTCTGCCATTGTTCAGGCAAATTCATAAATCCATCTTCCCAAAACTTTTTACCTTTTTGTGCAAAGAACTGTACCAGGCGCCTTTTAGAGTCTTCCAGGGAATTGAAATTCTTTCCATTAAGAGAATTTTGTAAAGACTGAACTAAATGGCCGTACGAAGGTGCAATGTCTGGTGAATACAGCGGATGAATCAGAACTTCCCAGCCAAGCTGTAACAGTTTTTGCCTAGTGATCAAAGAAACATGCGGTCTTGCGTGATCCTGATGGAAGATTATGTGTTTTCTGTTGACTAATTTCAGACGCTTTTCATCGAGGGCTGCTTTCAGCCGGTCTAATTGGGAGCAGTACTTGTTGGAATTAATTGTTTGGCTTTCCGGAAGGAGCTCATAATAGAGAAAGGACTCCCTTCTAATCCCACCATATACAGAACATCACCTTCTTTGGATGAAAACAGGCCTTTTGTGTGGTTGGTGGTGGTTCATTTCACTTGTGCCACAGTCTCTTCTGTTCCACATTATTATACAGTATCCACTTTTCATCACCCATCACAATTTGTTTTAAAAACGGAGCATTTACATATGTTTAAGTAGAGACTCTCATGCGGAAATAGGGTCAAGAAGGATTTTTTCGCTTAACTTACGTGGAACCCAAACATCAAAGTGACAAATATCACCAAGCTGGTGCAAATGATTGTCAATGCTTCATTTGGATATTTTGAGTATGTTGCTATCTCCCGCGTGATATAACGTTGATTGTTGTCAATTAACGTCTTGATTTGATTGCTGTCAACTTCAACTGGTCTACCCGACCGTGGAGCATCGTCCAGTGAGAAATCTCCATGAGGAAACTTCGCAAACCATTTCTGACATGTTTGATCAGTCATAGCACCTTCTCCATACATTGCACAAATCTTTTTTTGTGTTTCAGTTGTTTTTCTCTTTCTTGAAATAATAAAGCATAATATGCCGAAAATGTTGCTTTTTTTCTTCCATCTTCAATATTAAAATGGCTAAACAAAAATTCACCAATTTTGATATTTTTTAACACACACTGATATGACACCTGTCACAATACAATGTAACAAAATTGTTTCAAATGAAGTTAAAGACAACTAAATGCTACTAGAGCCATCTTACAGAAAAAAAAGAATGAACCTTTTGGTCAGCCCAGTTCTTTGAATCAAGCAGATCCACTAGCACACCAAGGTAGCCAACACCTGTCTTAGAAAAGTCTAAATCTATCCACTGTCTTTACTTTCTTTCCAATTTATATAAAAGAGTAGAAATGACTTACTGGTAACTTTTCACTGAGCTGTTAGGATAGGGTTGAAGGTTCAAGAGTCTATTTTTTGGTTGTTAAGCAAAATTATGTTATATGCTAAAACTGTGGAAGTAGCAATTGTGGAAAGTTTAAAAGGATTCCATTTTGTAAAAAGGCCTTTGAAATGAACTACATTGAAATTGAATGGATAAATTACAGGAGATTTCAAAATCTTCTAAGAGAAGGTAAGTGGATTCATAACTACATTTCAAATTTAAAATTTTTTACTAGAATTATTTGAACGCAAAATTTTGATTGCCCATGGGAAGGGGAGTATAGGTATTACCAATGTTGTTCTAAATATAATGTTTGTACACTATTAAACCTAATGAAATATGAATATGTGAATTGAAAATGTCATTTCTCTATTCATTTCAACTGTTTTAAATCGGGTGTTGAGGTGGAGGCAGTGTATATCTTACTTCAGAACATTTTGAAGACTAAAATCTAAAGGACTTTTATTACTTTGGTTATTTGTAGTTTGTTTGAAATATTTGAATGACCGTTTTAAGACAGACCTGTATCATGTAATGCACATGCTAGAGGTCCCATCAGGCTGACTTCTAGTGAGCAGATCACCCAATCTTTCTCCCACACCGCCTAGGCACAGCATCCAAGATTCATAAAGAGGGAAACCTGTTCAGCTCCAGTTTTCAGCAGTTCCCACAATGGTACTCTGACTCCTTCTGGGAACCTGGCAACTAGCTTCAGCTCACAGGCACCTCAGAGGGTTCTACCACTTGCCCAGTGGGTCTGGACCAGCTCTGCTTAGGCAACTCAGCAAAGTTCTCTACCATCTGGTAGATTGTACCAGACCTTCAAAAGGTCTGAGCCCCAAACTTGGGGACATCATTTCCCTTTCAAGTTTGTCCTTTTTTGGAAACTCTCCCTCAGTCCCTGGATATACTTCAGAATCATCTTCTCACCTTTATAGTTACTCTAAAATATCAGCTTTATAATAATTATTTACATTAAACTTCCCCTATTTAAATCACTCTGTGATTTCTGACTCCTGGTTAGACCCAAGGTCCTCAATAATTTCTAAGATGGTAAAAGGGTCCTGGGACCAAAAAGTTTGAGAATGACTGCTATAGGGTGTAGTAAAAGTAAGTAAAAGTGATGGCCTATGCCTAGAGAGACTAGGGAACAATATCATTTGAAGCACTTGCCCCTCTGGCAATAAGTCTGTCCCATTCTAGTAAAGACTTGAAGATTGAAATGTCTTCTAAAATGGGAGAGAGAGATCGTCTTGTGGGTATAAAAATTTTGGAATAGTCTCCTTTTACCCTTATGGTTTGAGTTAATAAAACTGGCATTTATCCTGGGACATTTAAAAAATATGTACTCATCTTTTCCCAAAACCTATTTTTCCTTCAGTCTTTGCATTTTAGTGTATACCTCAGAATCTGACCAGTTCTTATCACCTTTATCACTATTACTCATGAACCAAGTCACCATCATTTCTTGCCTATGTAATGACATGATATCCTAACTGGATTCTAGGCTTCTGCCCTTACCCCTACAGGCTGATGTCTACATAGCAGGCTGACAACTACATAGGAACGTGGGTGATGCTGCTGAAAAAGAAAAAGTAAAATAATGTCACTCCCCTACCAAAACCTTCCAGTAGTTCTCCATATAGCTCAGAATAAAAACCAAAATTTTTACCATGGCCTAAGATTTTCTACACAATTTTTCATTCATTACTTCTTTGCCCCCATCATCTGGTACTTTTCCCATCACTCCTGTTCCAGCCATACTTGCCTCCTTGAAAACAAGAGATACACTATACATCAGTGCCCTGACACATATAAACTCCTTAATGGCTGGATAGTTTTTCACTTTATGTCTACAAACTTAGTATCCAGAACAATACTTGAAAGCATTATTTACTCAGTAAATCTTTTCTGAATGAAGGAATAAACCACAGTCTGAGCTGAAAGGCTACAGAAACCTAGATAGAATCTAAAATTATAGTTTTCTCCGAAGTGAATCCTAATTCTCAAATTTACCTCTTGTTACACATATTTTCTTACAGTCTACATTCTAGAGGATATTGTGGTTTCATTCCAGTTTAAAACCATATCCCAAGACAGTGTCAGAATTACAATCCTATGTTAGAACCAAAGTATTTAAAGTCATTCAAAAAACTTTAATTGAGCACTTAGCACATTTAAGATACTCTTTTAGCTACTGTGTAAGCCAAAATGATGAAAATATGATACCTGTCAATTATGTAAGAGACAACATAAAGTGTACTGTGCATTATTCCACTATCAAAGTAGCAGACCAAACACACATTGAAATCACTGCTTGCCATCTCAAATCTACAAAGTATAGGGAAAAAATGTAAAAACTAATTAATGAGTATACAGCCATGACCAAAACAAAGGGGGATTCTCAGAGGCACTGAATTTGTGTAACATATTTGAAAAAAAAAATAGTGTGTCCAATTGAAATTTTCCACAACAGCAAAAAGGACCTAAATGGAATGTCACAGCCCTCAAGGGCGATCAGACAGTCCAGAATACAATGTGAGAATCCTGTCACAAAACTGAGGCACACAACTAATGATCAGCAAACATCAAAAGGAGATCAATGTTATGAATGAGAAAAAGAAAAAAAAAAAAACCCAAATGTACAAAAACTCCCAAAGAAATAGAATTAATCTATCAGTCCAGAAGTAGAAGTTAAGTAACACAAAACAAATAGGGATGTGCATCTCATTCTTATTTTGGAGACTTAGAAATTCAGAGAGATGCCCTAGGAGACTTATAAATTCAAAGAAAAAGAGATCTATGAGATGGTGGATTATTTTGGGAAAAGTTAGGTATTTGACCATGTGTTTTAGAGAGCATAAGATTTGGATTGATGGAGAATAAAGACAAATTCCATTTCATTGGAAATGGAAAGGTGATGAGGACTCAGACATTATGATGACAGATGGGGAGGACAACATTTTTGGAATAGAGAATTGATGTTAAAGAAAAGAGAAAGATAAGAATCAAAATTCAAGGCAGAGATAAGTTGTAGAAATTTGGATTTGCTTTAACAGATTGTGGGAAAAGTAGTAGGTTCCTTAGCAGAGAAGAAACATGTATCACTGGACAGTAGAGAATCAGTTTTAAAGACAATTACTCTTTTGTACTGAAAAGAGTAGTAGTAAGTCATAGGAGGAAGAATCCTAAATATAGGCAGGGTTAGTGAATACTTTTATAGGCCTAAAGACTTCTGAAAAAATTTCCCAGGCTGTTAGAATCTTATTAAGCTTCACACATTTTCTCTCATTAATTTTACACATTATCAAAATGGTAATGAATTGATGGATACCAATAAGTAGAAGTTTTAAAAAATGGCTCCAAATTTGTTAGCACTTTTCCTATTGAGCAGTAGGGTCCATGTACTCTCTCTTTTGATACTGGATGGGTTTGGGACCTATGGTGAACATGAGAGTGGAACAAAAGTGAATGAGTGACCATTTTTTGTTGTTGTTGTTTTTTGTTTAGATTCCATATATATGTGTTAGCATACTGTATTTGTTTTTCTCTTTCTGACTTACTTCACTCTGTATGACAGACTCTACGAAGAACCTAGGGGCAGGATGGGAATAAAGACCCAGATCTACTAGAGAATGGACTTGAGGACATGGGGAGGGGGAAGGGGTAAGCTGGGACAAAGTGAGAGAGTGGCATGGACATGTGTACATGTGTACACTACCAAATCGATAGCTTGTGGGAAGCAGCCACATAGCACAGGGAGATCAGCTAGGTAGTTTGTGACCACCTAGAGGGGTGGGATAGGGAGGGTGGGAGGGAGGGAGACACAAGAGGGAAGAGATATGGATATATATATATATATATATATATATATATATATATATATGTATAGCTGATTCACTTTGTTATAAAGCAGAAAATAACACACCATTGTACAGCAATTATACTCCAATAAAGATGTTTTTAAAAAAAGATGTTAAAAAATAAATAAAAGTAAAAAAAAAATGAATGTGTGAATATAGTACAATGGTGGTTGTATACCCTCAAATTCAGAATGGTTTCTACGCAGCAGTAGTACTTGGAATAGAATTGGGTATTGTGAGGCAGGGCAAAGTCATAAAACAAACATGAAATTAAAAAATAGACAAGATACAATAATCTAAAACACAAAGTGAAAATACAAAACATTGTATTTAGCTTTATGTGCTGTTAGCTTTAGGACTGGGTCATGGGTGGATGCTTGAATGGATCTTTAGGCGGCTATTGTGAAGGCTTAAAG
Organism: Kogia breviceps; assembly: GCF_026419965.1. NCBI lineage: Eukaryota > Metazoa > Chordata > Mammalia > Artiodactyla > Physeteridae > Kogia > Kogia breviceps. The sequence goes on along the minus strand of NC_081311.1, from coordinate 114,313,323 downwards.
GAAAGTGAGAAAGCTATTATTGGAAGCTGGAGGAGAATAGATATCTTGTTACATAGTGATGAAGAATTAAGCACAGCTAGCACCTGCAGTAACATAGAAAATAGACTATGTACCTAATGAATGGATAGATCTGGCTAAGGACATTACTGGGTAACATGTTTAAGGTGTCAGTTGCTTTCTTGTGCATCATAAGGTGAGACTAGAGAGAGATAAGCTAAAAAAGAACTTATTTAATTTTTCAGGCAGAGCTTGAAGAAACTATAAGAGCCAGGAATTTCTGGCTTTAAAACAAATCAACCAATCCCCAGTGCATTAGTTAAGGTCTTCCAAGAGTCAGATGTCAAGACAGGATTAGATTGTAATAGGTTTTTAGGGGAAAATACTTGTGAGGTTAAAAGAGGAGGGAGCCCAAGAGGGAGGGAGAGCTGGTAGACCATGTTACAGGCATGACACCTGTGGAAGAGAGAGAGAAGGAAGGAGAATTGGATAGGCAGAGTCTTAGACTATAGTGCAGTTCTGATAAATTTTAACAAGGCCAAAGTTTCTGGAAATCAAGACTGTACAAAAGACTGTGTGTACAAAAATGGTGGTAGCTTCAGAGTGCAGCAGCTAGGGTCAACTATCAATTCGATTTCCTGCAGCAGAAAATCTGAGTCATGGATTTAGCCACCACAGTTCACTGTTTGCACTGAACAGATATGTTTGTCTACACGTGTTCAAAGAGCAGCTCCTCCATGGTTCCCACAGACCTTTTTTTCCTGAGGGTAAACTTGGAAGGGGGAGGTTAGTGGGATACTTTATAGCCCCCATTACTGTAGCTTATCTTGGAGCCATAAGCAGTACTCATTCTTTCCCTTCTCCATTATCCATTCTAAATTCCCCTCACTCCCAGCTTTTCCTTGGCTGGTCTTGGCTGGTCACCAAGGTGACCAAACCTTCATTCTTGAGCGGCTGAATCCTTGGTAGTCATACACTTCTCAAATCCGGGCTGCTATATTTGCCCACTTATGGTTACAATACAGCAAACAAATGCCAGGAGGTGCCCAAGTCTATCATCTGCATTCCATATATATATATATATATATATATATATATATATTTCTGTGTTCTCATTGAGTAAAAGCAGCTTTGCCTTCTGCTGATCAGGGTCAATTATTCTTGGAAATATGGTGACTCCTCTTTTCTGAGCAGGAATAGCAGGAATCAGGTTGAAACAACTGCTCAACTGCAAAAATGGACTGCCTCTTACAGAAGAGGAAGGATGACTCAGAGGACAGAAACATAGGCCCCGGAGGGTGGAGCTAACAGCCACAGAAAATTCCAAAGCCAGGAGCAAAGAAAATAGGACTCGGCTCTAATCTAGAAACTAGCAGCTCATTCTGGCTGGATTTCAGAAATGCTATAAGCCAATGACTGCTGTGTACTTCCCGTCCCTTTCCTTATCCCTGTCCCATATCCTTTTTTTTTTTTTTTTTTTTTTCGGTACGCGGGCCTCTCACTGCTGTGGCCTCTCCCGCTGCGGAGCACAGGCTCCGGACGCGCAGGCCCAGCGGCCATGGCTCACGGGCCCAGCCGCTCCACGGCACGTGGGATCTTCCCGGACCGGGGCAGGAACCCGCGTCCCCTGCATCGGCAGGCGGACTCTCAACCACTGCACCACCAGGGAAGCCCCTCCCATATCCATTTTTGAGCAGGAGTACCACTGCAGTTATCCGAGAGTATCCCATCATTGTACTTTGGGTATGTGGGGGAAGATAATGAGACTCTTTAGTTTACAAGTCTTCAGGTTGATAGAAACTATATTCAAGGACTGTGCTAGAGGAATCACTCTGAGGAACCTCATCCATATCTGGACCTTATTTAGTTAACAGTATCCTGGATTTTGAATTTGAACATAATTCCTTAAAGAGTTGAGACGTTTGATGCTGGAGAGGGTGTGGAGAAAAGGGAACGCTTCTACACTGTTGGTGGGAATGTAAGTTAACTTGGTGCAGCCACTATGGAAAACAGTATGGAGGTTCCTCAAAACACTAAAAATAGAGTTGCCATATGATCCAGCAATCCTACTCCTGGGTATATATCTGGACAAAACTATAATTCAAAAGGATACATGCACCCCAATGTTCATAGCAGCACTATTCACAATAGCAAAGACATTGAAGCAACCTAGATGTCCATTGACAGATGAATGGATAAAGAAGATGTGGTACATACACACAATAGAATACTACTCAGCCATAAAAAGAATGAAATAATGCCATTTACAGCAACATGGATGGACCTAGAGATTATCATACTAAGTGAAGTAAGTCATATAGAGGAAGATACCATCATCAGTTCCACATATAACATCAGTTATATGTGGAATCTAAAATATGACACAAATTAACCTATTTACAAAACAAACAGACTCACAGACATAGAAAACAAACTTTACCAAAGGGGAATGGGTATGGGGAGGGATAAATTAGGAGTTTAGGATTAGCAGGTGCAAACTACTGTATATAAAATAGATAAACAAGGTCCTACTGTATAGCATAGAGAATTATATTCAATATCCTATAATAAACCATAATGGAAACAAATATGAAAAAGAATGTGTGTGTGTGTGTGTGTGTGTGTGTGTGTGTGTGTGTGTCTGTATAACTGAATCACTGCTCTGTATCAGAAAATAACACATTGTAAATTAACTCTAATAAAAAATAAAATAAGATAAAAAATAGAGTTGAGACATTTGAGGAATCTTAAGATAGCCTGATTCTATTGTGCAGATATGATAAATATACCTAACTGTGGCCAGATGACACTTTGGTGCCTTTTTTAAAATAGTGGGAAATTGACTCTGTTCATATGAGAGGTAGTTCTGTGTCCTCTTGCCAAGAGAATGGGTAAGGTTTGCATTTGCTTCAACTAGTAGAGCCCAGGAGAAGTGATCCTATGTGACTGAAGCTAGTATAGTAGTCCATGTAGCTTCTTCCTGAGGCACTTGGAATACTCACTCTCATGACATTCTCTCTTAGAATTCAGCCAATACATGGTGAGAATATCAAGCCACATGGAAGGCCTCATGTAAGTGCCCCAGTTGACACATCCAGCTATGCCTGTCTTTGGCGTCATCTCATCTCTGATATAAGAAAGGCATGAGAAGAAAACTCTAGATGATTCCAGTCCCCTGCTTTTCAAATCTTCCCAGATAAGCCCCAAACCCTATGAAGCAGAGAGGCTGTCATCAGTGTGTCCTGTCCTAATTCCTGACCTATAGAATCCTTGAGCAAAATAAAATGGTGGTGTTTACCACTCCAAGTTTTGAGTGGTTTGTTTATAGCAATAGTAATTAGAATGTCATCCAATATTCCTTTTTAGAAAGGCTAAAAATTTTAAATTTAAAATAAATCTCTAATTCAAATCCTCTCCTCTATATTCCAAATCAGCTAACTGTTTACTTTTTTTTCCCCCAAATATTTGAAACTATAGTAGCTATTATGGCTGTAGAGTTCCTAAATCACAACCTTCTTATTATACCATACTCCTGAATTTGGAATTTGAAAGAGACACCTGAAGTTATGCTACTGGAAAGATTATAATCTTTCCAAACTAGTATATTTTGGAATGAAAAATAATATTTGACAATTAATCTTAAGTCATTATTAAATAATTATTGAGGACAATATTTCATTCTCAGGATAAAAGGAAAAAGAATACTTATTTACCTAGAATACATTTAGAAAAATCAATATCTGCTGAATATTTTAAAAGTCTAATAAACCAAAAAGCAAAGTTCAATATATGAAACACATGTACCTACTTATAGAAGTGGAGGTGTTTGTACATAGAGGGAATCAACAGAGAGAGAGAGAAGTGGGGGCAGATGAGAAAGGAAGTATATGAAATATGGAAACACAGGGTAATTTTGCATGTTACTGTGGACCATATTTTCCTAAAATTACAGAATGTGAGGCTACAGAGCCATGTGATTTCTCATTCATCAATTAAAACTTAGTCAATTTCACTCTACTACATTTATTTTCTTTGGAGTAGCAATATTTCCAGGGCTTAATGTGCCATTTAGGTTCTCAGAAGGGCTTTTGAACAGCCCGTGTGATAAAACAGGCCTTCATTCAGTGAAATCTTGCTGACAGCTGAGAGTAGAACATTGCATTTTGTACCCTTAAGATAATATAATTGCCGGGATGCAATTGCTCTTTCATCTTATGGTAGTAATCAATCAGTGATTGACAAGTCTAATTAGAATCCTTGGTATGTGCAACATGATAGCACTTTCTAACATCATTGTAGTCTAAAACATCTTTTCAGCAATCCTGTAAGAAAAACATAATATTTTATAGATAATTCAATTTACATTGCTGCCATTACTGTTTGCATATATAGAAAGGTTTTATTGAGGTAGAATAATACCAACTTTGAAAGTATAAATATACAGCTCTAATGGTTCTATGGTGTCTCCCAAGGCCTCAGTATTTCTGCTTTAAAGTTTTGATGATTTTTCAAATTGGCAAAGGTAGATTACTGTACGTGTATAATTTTTTTATTGTCTTTAGAACATAGTGTATTTTAGGTGCATAGATTTATGTCTTGATGAAAATCTTCCCCCTCTCCTCTTCCCAAGAGAGGTAATTCATAGTGGGATTACAGTAATCAGAAGAGAAATAGCATCTGGTAAAAAATACGGTGCTTGGTTACAAAGTCAAGATAAAATACCATATTTTGTTAGGCACTGAAAATATCTAGAAAAATCAGTGCTCATTTCCTTCTATAATATAACATGTGTTGAGTCTCTGAACAGATTTTTTCACATTGAAATATCTTCAAAAATGTTAAACTTTAAACTCGATAATTACACTGTGTATTTGTCTTTTAGCATTTCAATTAGGATCTGTTAATCTTGAACTTGTGCGACTTAACTTCGTATGCAGAGGGAGAAAGTGGAATTACAGGAAGTATTAAACCATTCTTTTTGTTCTTGATAAAATGATAAAATAATGTACAAAGTGCTTTCCTTCGCATGTCTGGTATTTTAGAAAATGAGGCTCTCCATCATACAGGAAGTGATAAATTACTGAGAAGGCATACTATTTCTTGCAGTATGTGGATTGAATCAGAGACATGGGTTTTTCTGAGATGTCAAAAGACAGTGTAAAAAATATAATTATAGTTTTGCTCTGAATATCCCAATACAGTAATTTGAATTTAAATGCCTCCTTTGACATTCTATAAATTAGGAACATGTGTTTTCAAAACTAAATTTAAAGCTGAAAAGTAAGCACAATATCTGAGAAATCATCAAAAAGTAGTCTTTAGCAATGTAAGGATGCAAAGGTGATGACTAGGGGATCCATTTGAAGCATCAGCTTCAGATGAACAAGATGTAAAACACCACAGAACAGATACAATTCAGCAATTTGTTTTTTTCAAGATGATTTTTTGGATGTTATATGAAGTATTTATCATTTTTCATATTTTATAATACCACAAGTGTTCTCTGTGATACTGTCACTCCACACACCATTGCAGTGCATGTAGAACTCAGCAGAAATATCCCGCTTTTGATGACTTCATCTCAGCTCCCATCAACTACATGGTAACTTTTAAATTCAAAATAAAAATACTACCTGAATATGATATTTGATCATACAAGCCAAAAAGCATGTTGCAAGAAAGCAAGAAGTTGTGTATTTTGCCTCAGAAAAATGTTTAGAGAACGTTCTTGAAAATTCTTCTCAGCACTGGCAAGGCAATCACAAGTAGGTACCTCACTTTATAAAATCACTCAAACATATTTCTGAAGAAAAATGCCTAGAATTTTTACTACCTTGACTTTCTCCATCATGATATTCTCAACTATTTTCTATCTACCTACTCCCTCACAACTATTTAATTTTTCTCCTCTATTCTATAATTCAAATTGCTGCTTCCACCTGAATTTGCACAGTATATAGGCTTATTTTTACAACGTTTTTGTATTCAACATTTCAGTTGAAATGCATAAAAACTTGAAGCAAATAAATGTTTCTGTGTATTTGACCATGGAGGAAATGATGTCAGTTAACTCATGCAACTAGTTATACCAGAAAGAAGAGTGGAGACAGTTTCCTGATTCCTGGTCCATGCCTTTTCACTGCACTATATAACATCATATATATCATATGCATATATATTATAGTATATGTTAATATATTAATTATATATATATATATATATATATATATATATATATATATATATATATCTCATAGTGCTATCTATGTTCTTCTGAGTTTAATTCCTACAAGTGAGCGCTGCTTACCTTGTAGCACAAGTGAAGCTAGGAAAGGAAGCAAGTGTCTGTATACCATGAGATCTTTTGCCATTTCTTAACTTATCGTGAACTTCAGTACTTTACAATTTTAGTTTGAAGTCCTAAAACTTAAAAAAAATCTTTCAATGAATTCTGTATCTGATTAAGTCAAAAAGCAAACAAAAAAATCAACAAAATTGGATATATGTTTATTGCTTAAACTGTCTTTTCAAAAAGAGGAGCAAAGTATAATATAAGCCTTAAATTTTATTTTAGTAGGTATAGAGGGAAAACATATTTAACCTAAGAAGGAATATCATTATAGGAGGAGTTCTACAGGGTTTTCAATACAGATAATCAAGATTCTTCTAGGAGAGGAACATCTTAAGCTAAGAGAATGCAAAGAAATTAAATTTTTAAGAAGACTTTTTCTCCATATGTGCTTGTAATAGAAGGTACTCTTATTAGTTTGTCATGCTTTTAAATTACTTGACATGTTATAAATCATGTCAAGTAAAACACATGTTTGTGTTCAGTGAGATCATTTCACTTTAACAAAAAATTCAAAGGTTGTCCATGCCATAAATAGTAAACTCTGAAGCAGATTGGAAAGGAATATGCCAAATACCCATTCTGCTTTCCTGAGCTCATTGGTGAAACTGCCCTGTATCTGAGGATACACTGTAAGCATTTAGATGCCCAGCACAGAACTTGCACATTTCAGTTCCTCACATATGCTGTGGGTCTCCTCAACAATGTTCTCTTCCCAAATATTTACTTGGAGAACTACAAAGAACATCCACTACATAAACCTATCAAAAAAAAAATATATTCAACAGATCTCATGGTGTCTGAGTGAAAGGGTAACTAAATTTAATTTTTAAATTATTTGAACACTGACAGACCTTAGGTGTTATAAGGGTAAACTGAGAGTAACCATTACTGATAATACTCTTCAACTGTATAAAATTAAGTAAATGACTAATTTTCCATTTAAACTGTATTTCTTTATATTCAATAGCATCCACCTACTACAGGCCTTAGATTCAAATCTTACTGAAGACCACAAAATATTCTCTGGAAACGAACTGTTGCCTTTCAGCTTTTCATATCTGAGTTAAAACTGTTGACTTAATGGGTAAATATGCTGAAACAGAGTATAAACCTTTCTGGGGAAATATCAGAGATGTAAACTTCAAGATTAAATAAAACTAAAAGTAAGGGCTCTTAGTGCTGTGTTTTGATCTATTTAATTTAAGTGGACAAGATTTCATTAAATACTTGATTAGTAAATAGATAATATAGGGAATCAAAAATGAATAAGACAAAATCCTGATTTTTTTTGTATTTAATTTAATTTATTTTTTAATAGAGCAGGTCCTTATTAGTCATCAGTTGTATACACATCAGTGTATACATGTCATCCCAATCCCCCAATTCATCACACCACCATCCCGACCCCACTGTGGGTTTCCCCCCTTGGTGTCTGTGCGTTTGTTCTCTACATCTATGTCTCAATTTCTGCCCTGCAAACCAGTTCATCTGTACCATTTTTCTAGGTTCCACATACATGCATTAATATACGATATTTGTTTTTCTCCTTCTGACTTCACTCTGTATGATAGTCTCTAGATCCAACCACTTCTCAACAAATGACCCAATTTCGTTCCTTTTTATGGCTGAGTAATATTCCATTGTATATATGTACCACAACTTCTTTATCCATTCATACGTTGATGGGCATTTAGGTTGCTTCCATGACCTGGTTATTGTAAATAGTGCTGCAATGAATATTGGGGTGCATGTGTCTTTTTGAATTATGGTTTTCTCTGGGTATATGCCCAGTAGTGGGATTGCTAATAATTCTATTTTTAGTTTTTTAAGGAACCTCCATACTGTTCTCCATAGTGGCTGTATCAATTTACATTCCCACTAACAGTGCAAGAGGGTTCCCTTTTCTCCACACACTCTCCAGCATTTGTTGTTTGTAGATTTACTGTTGATGTCCATTCTAACTGGTGTCAGGTGATACCTCATTGTACTTTTGATTTGGGTTTCTCTAATAAGTAGTGATGTTGAACAGCTTTTCATACACTTCTTGGCCATCTGTATGTCTTCTTTGGAGAAATGTCTATTTAGGTATTCAGCCCATTTTTGGATTGGGTTGTTTGTTTTTTTAATATTGAGCTTCATGAGTTGTTTATATATTTTGGAGATTAATCCTTTGTCCACTGATTCATTTGCAAATATTTTCTCCCATTCTGAGGGTTGTCTTTTTGTCTTCTCCATGGTTTCCTTTGCTGTGAAAAAGCTTTTAAGTTTCATTAGGTCCCATTTGTTTATTTCTGTTTTTATTCCATTACTCTAGGAGGTGGATCAAAAAAGATCCTGTTGTGATTTATGTCAGAGAGTGTTCTTCCTATGTTTTCCACTAAGAGTTTTAGTGTCCAGTCTTACATTTAGGTCTCTAATCCATTTTGAGTTTATTTTTGTGTGTGGTATTGAGGAGTGTTCTGATTTCATTCTTTTACATGTAGCTGTCCAGTTTTCCCAGCACCACTTATTGAAGAGACTGTCTTTTCTCCATTGTATATCCTTGCCTCCTTTGTCATAGATTAGTTGACCATAGGTGAGTGGGTTTATCTCTGGGCTTTCTATCTTGTTCCATTGATCTGTGTTTCTGTTTTTGTGCCAGTACCATGTTGTCTTGATTACTGTAGCTTTGTAGTATAGTCTGAAGTAAGAGAGTCTGATTCCACCATCTCTGATTTTTTCCCTCAAGTCTGCTTTGGATATTTGGGGTCTTTTGTGTCTCCATACAAATTTTAATTTTTTTTTGTTCTAGTTCCGTAAAAAATGCCATTGGTAATTTGATAGGGATTGCATTGAATATATAGATTGCTTCGGGTAGTGTAGTCATTTTCACAATATTGATTCTTCCAATCCAAGAACATGATATATCTCTCCATCTCTTAGTATCATCTTTAATTTCTTTCATCAGTGTCTTATAGTTTTCTGCATACAGGTCTTTTGTCTCCCTAGGTAGGTTTATTCCTAGGTATTTGATTCTTTTTGTTGCAGTGGTAAATGGGAGTGTTTCCTTAATTTCTCTTTCAGATTTTTCATCATTAGTGTATAGGAGTGCAAGAGATTTCTGTGCATTAATTTTGTATCCTGCAACTTTACCAATTTCATTGATTAGCTCTAGTAGTTTTCTGGTGGCATTTTTAAGATTCTCTGTGTATAGTATCCTGTCATCTGCAAACAGTGACAGTTTTACTTCTTATTTTGCAATTTGGATTCCTTTTATTTCCTTTTCTTCTCTGATTGAGGTGGCTAGGACTTCCAAAACTAAGTTGAATAATGGTGGTGAGAGTGGACATCTTTGTCTTCTTCCTGATCTTAGAGGAAATGCTTTCAGTTTTTCACCATTGAGAATGATGTATGCTGTGGGTTTGTCATATATGGCCTTTATTGTGTTGAGGTAGTTTCCCTCTCTGCCCACTCTCTGAAGAGTTTTTATCATAAATGGGTGTTGAATTTTGTCAAAGGCTTTTTCTGCATCTATTGAGATTATCATATGGTTTTTATTCTTCAATTTGTTAATATGGTGTATCAAATTGATTGATTTGCGTATATTGAAGAATCCTTGCATCCCTGCGGTAAATCCCACTTGATCATGGTGTATGATCCTTTTAATGTGTTGTTGGATTCTGTTTGCTAATATTTTGTTGGGGATTTTTGCATCTATATTCATCAGTGATATTGGTCTATAATTTTCTTTTTTTGTTGTATCTTTTTCTGGTTTTGGTATCAGGGTGATGGTGGCCTCATAGAATGAGTTCGGGAGTGTTCCTTCCTCTGCAGTTTTTTGGAAGAGTTTGAGGAGGATAGGTGTTACCTCTTCTCTAAATGTTGGATAAAATTCACCTGTGAAGCCATCTGGTCCTGGACTTTTGTTTGTTGGAAGATTTTTAATCACAGTTTCAATTTCATTACTTGTGATTGGTCTGTTCATATTTTCTATTTCTTCCTGGTTCAGTCTTGGAAGGTTATACCTTTCTAGGAATTTGTCCATTTCTTCCAGGTTGTCCATTTTACTGGCATAGAGTTGCTTGTAGTAGTCTCTTAGGATGCTTTGTACTTCAGTGGTGTCTGTTGTAACTTCTCTTTCCTTTCTAATTTTTTTGATTTGAGTCCTCTCCCTCTTTTTCTTGATGAGTCTGGCTAATGGTTTATCAATTTTGTTTGTCTTCTCAAAGAACCAGCTTTTACTTTGATTGTTCTTTGCTACTGTTTTCTTTGTTTGCATTTCATTTATTTCTGCTCTGATATTTATGATTTCTTTCCTTCTGCTAACTTTCAGTTTTGTTTGTTCTTCTTTCTCTAATTCCTTTAGGTGTAAGGTTAGATTGTTTACTTGAGATTTTTCTTGTTCTTGAAGTAGGCTTGTATAGCTATAAACTTCCCTCTTAGAACTGCTTTTGCTGCATCCCATAGGTTTTGGATCATCGTGTTTTCATTGTCATTTGTCTCTAGGTATTTTTTGATTTCCTCTTTGATTTCTTCAGTGATCTCTTGGTTATTTAGTAACGTATTGTTTAGCCTCCATGTGTTTGTGTTTTTTATGTTTTTTTCCCTGTAATTCATTTCTAATCTCATAGTGTTGTGGTCAGAAAAGATGCTTGATATGATTTCAATTTTCTTAAGTTTACTAAGGCTTGATTTGGGACCCAAGATGTGATCTATCCTGGAGAATGTTCCATGCGCACTTGAGAAGGAAGTGTAATCTGCTCTTTTTGGATGGAATGTCCTATAAATATCAATTAAATCTATCTGGCCTATTGTGTCATTTAAAGCTTTTGTTTCCTTATTAATTTTCATTTTGGATGATCTCTCCATTGGTGTGAGGTGTTAAATTTCCCCACTATTATTTTGTTACTGTCGATTTCCTCTTTTATAGCTGTTAGCAGTTGCCGTATGTATTGAGGTGCTCCTATGTTGGGTGCATATATATTTATAATTGTTATATCTTCTTTGATTGATCCCTTGATCATTATGTAGTGTCCTTCCTTGTCTCTTGTAACATGCTTTATTTTTAAGTCTAGCTTATCTGATATGAGTATTGCTACTCCACCTTTCATTTGATTTCCATTTGCATGGAATATCTTTTTCATCCCCTCACTTTCAGTCTGTATGTGTCCCTAGATCTGAAGTGGGTCTCTTTTAGGCAGCATATAGATGGGTCTTGTTTTTGAATCCATTCAGCAAGCCAGCAAGCCTGTCTCTTTCGGTTGGAGTATTTAATATGTTCACATTTAAGTTAATTATCGATATATTTGTTCCTATGACTGTTTTCTTAATTGTTTTTGGTTTGTTTCTGTAGGTCCTTTTATTCTCTTTTGTTTCCCACTTAGAGAAGTTCCTTTAGCGTTTGTTGTAGAGTTGGTTTGGTGGTGCTGAATTCTCTTAGTTTTTGCTTGTCTGTAATGCTTTGGTTTCTCCATCAAATCTGAATGAGTTCCTTGCTGGGTAGAGTAATCTTGGTTGTAGATTCTTCCCTTTAATCACTTTAAGTATATCATTCCACTCCCTTCTGGCTTGTAGAATTTCTGCTGAGAAATCAGCTGTTAACCTAAGGGGAGTTCTCTAGTATGTTATTTGTCATTTTTCCCTTGCTGCTTTCAATAATTTTTCTTTGGCTTTAATTTCTGCCAATTTGATTACTATGTGTCCCGGTGTGTTTCTCCTTGGGTTTATCCTGTATGGGACTCTCTGTGCTTCTTGGACTTGGGTGGCTACTTCCTTTCCCATGTTAGGGAAGTTTTTGACTATAATCTCTTCAAATATTTTCTCGGGTCCTTTCTCTCTCTCTTCTCCTTCTGGGACCCCTATAATGCAAATTTTGTTGCATTTAATATTATCCCTGAGGTCTCTTAGGCTGTCTTCATTTCTTTTCATTCTTTTCTCTTTATTCTGTTCTGTAGCAGTGAATTCCACCATTCTGTCTTCCAGGTCACTTATCTGTTCTTCTGCCTCAGTTAATCTGCTATTGATTCGTTCTAATGTAATTTTCATTTCAGTTACTATATTGTTCATCTCTGGTTTTTTGTTCTTTAATTCTTCTAGGTCTTTGTTAAACATTTCTTGCATCTTCTCAATCTTTGCCTCCATTCTTTTTCTGAGGTCCTGGGTCATCTTCACTATCATTATTCTGAATTCTTTTTCTGGAAGGATCCCTATCTCCACTTCCTTTAGTTGTTTTTCTGGGGTTTTATCTTGTTCCTTCATCTGGTACATAGCCCTCTGCCTTTTCATCTTGTCTATCTTTCTGTGAATGTGGTTTTTGTTCCACAGGCTGCAGGATTGTAGTTCCTCTTGCTTCTACTGTCTGTCCTCTGGTGGATGTGGCTATCTAAGAGGCTTGTATAAGTTTCCTGATGGGAGGGACTGGTGGTGGGTAGAGCTGACTGTTGCTCTGGTGGGCAGAGCTCAGTAAAACTTTAATCTGCTTAACTGCTGTTGAGTGAGGCTGGGTTCCCTCCCTGTTCTTGTTTGGCCTGAGGCAACCCTACACTGGAGCCTACCTGGGCTCTTTTGTGTGGCTAATGGCAGACACTTCGATTGCTCACGCCAAGGAGTACTTCCCAGAGCTTCTGTTGCCAGTGTCCTTGTCCCCAAAGTGAGCCACAGCCACCCCCTGCCTCTGCAGGAGACCCTCCAACACTAGCAGGTAGATCTGGTTCAGTCTTCCTTGGGGTCACTGCTCCTTCCCCTGGGTCCCCATGTGCACACTACTGTATGTGTGCCCTCCAATAGTGGAGACTCTGTTTCCCCAGTCATGTTGAAGTCCTGCAATCAAATCCCACTAGAGTTCAAAGTCTGATTCTGTAGGAATTCCTCCTCCTGTTGCCGGATCCCCAGGTTGGGAAGCCTGAAGTGCAGCTCAGAACCTTCACTCCAGTGGGTGTACTTCTGTGGTGTATGTGTTCTCCAGTCTGTGAGTCACCCACACAGCACTTATGGGATTTGATTTTACTGTGATTGTGCCCCTCCTACCATCTCATTGTGGCTTCTCCATTGTCTTTGGATGTGGGGTATCTTTTTTGGTGAGTTCCAGTGTCTTCCTGTCAATGATTGTCCAGCAGCTAGTTGTCCAAAATCCTGATCTTTAGAAGTTAAGATCTGGTGGAATGCCAGAAACATAAATGATTACACAAGTATTTCTATTATGAGAAAGAATAATTATGTGGTAAGAAAGGTAAAAATGCAGTCCTCTGAGAAACCTGAGGAGGCATAAATGATAATCATCCTACTGAAGTTCTGGAAGATTCCATGGAGGAAGTGACTTTTCTTTTTTTTTCCTGTATGTGGGCCCCTCACTGTTGTAGCCTCTCCCGTTTTGGAGCACAGGCTCCAGACACACAGGCTCAGCAGCCATGACTCACGTGCCCAGCCGCTCCACGGCATGTGGGATCTTCCCGGACCGGGGCACGAACCCGTGTCCCCTGCATCGGCAGGCAGACTCTCAACCACTGCACCACCAGGGAAGCCCTAGGAGTTGACTTTTAAATGGCCTTACAGACTGATAAAATTTTTAGTAGGTAAGAAATGGGAAGGAAAATTATTCCAGGAAAGTGACTGACTGCATAAATTAATAAATTGTAGAGTTAATTTAGAGAGCTGTGAACTACAGGTGAGGGAGATTAGTGAGGTATCAAATGTTCTTGACTTTTAACTATGGGTTTAAAAAATATTTATTCATTAATTCAGTAGGCAATGGGGGAGCCTGTGAAGAAAAATGATATTATTTGAGCTATACTTTAAGAAAATTAATCTTCTGGTATTCGAGAGAATTTATTGGATTTTCCAATTCAGAGACTATTGTTTCACTATAGACAGGATATAGTGACATTTTTTAGCAGAGTGATAACATTAAGAGTAGAAAACAAAAGCAAAGTGTTACCTTGATGGGAAAAGAGATTCAGAAAGGAGAGAAAATAAATAAATAAATAATTACTTTCAGGATGAAAGCTAAATTGGGATGATGATATAGAGATATTTTAAGAAATATGCTAATAAAATATGAAGCAGGAAGAGGGCAGCTGGGTGCCTAGGATGAAACTCAGAGGGTGACTGAACAGTGAAGTTGATGTTGATAAGTGATACTAACTCGTCCTTATCTTTACAGTGGTCAGTACAAATATCAGTGTATCTCAGGAAATCGAATTTCTCATTGCAAATTAATACATTGACATTTTGGTGTATCAGAGATACGTTTATATATTTGATTAACATCAGTGAGTTTTTATGCTATTGAGGGTCTGGTCTCCTCATTTTCTGAGTGAACTGAAACAGTGAGTTCTTAAATTTTTTCAGATGAGGACCAAGTTCATATAAGAATAGTAAGGACAGAGCAATGTATAAGTTGTGTTTATATCTTATTAACAACTTTGCATTTGAAATCCTAAGTAAATTGTTTTGTTTAAGGAAAGCTTCAGCAAAATTCTTCTAAGATGCCCGAGGGTTTCTAGGAAGTAAAAATGTGGGAAGAAAAACTGTAAACTTCAGTTGTCTAATCTGTGCAATGAGGGGTGGGGTGGCGGTAATAAAAATACCTACCTTGTTGTGTAGGTATAAATAATAAATTAGAAAATGCATAAAAGCACTAGGAACAGTGTCTGGCACATGATTAGAAAAATTAGTGTTTGCTATTATGGTGATTGAGATGAAGAAGAAAGAAACTGACAATAGAAGGAAAGATAGAAACAGTAATAAAAAGAAGATTTCGTTTTCAAAAGGACAGATAGAAAATACAAATAAGCCATTTGATGGAAAATTCAACATTTCTCCTACTTTCTGTTCTGGAAAATGATTTTTATTACAGAATTTTATTTCACTATTGTGTGTATTAGGTTTTGCTTATTTGCTTTTTTTTCCGTCAAAATATTAGTATCCATTGGAAAGTGAACAAATTCATGCCACAGAAATAACAAGGTACATTCAAAACAAAGTTTTAATAATATAAATAAGGACAAAATAGATCTTTATTGTAATGTTCACAATTAATATGATAGAAAACAATAGAATTTTGGACTGACCACATTTTACTCATGTTATTTACTCATGTTACAATCTGTGGAATATTAGATTAGGAATGGTGCATTTGAAAAATAACTGAATTGCATTTAAGTATTTTTATTATCTTGGCCAATTATACATTTAAAACATTTTATAACAAATCTATTTTATAACAGCTTTTGAAGAAGAAATAGACCAAGAAATAAGCCATCAAGCTTCAAAAGGTGATAGCAATCCATAAATGAAATGTTTTGATTTTTCCCTTAATCTAAATGGACTGCTCAATAACTTGGTATGAAAAGTCAGTTCTAAGTTTCATATAAGTACCAACTTTTTCAATTTTATGGTTATCTATAAACCTGGATTTAGTATGTGACTCTTTCCCATAAGCAATAATTTTGGACATACTGTAATTAAATTTAAGTTCTTATCTACTAGAAAGGATGGTAAAATATCTTTCAAATATGCATAGGGGGGCTTCCCTGGTGGCGCAGTGGTTGAGAGTCCGCCTGCCGATGCAGGGGACGCGGGTTCGTGCCCCGGTCCGGGAGGATCCCACGTGCCGCGGAGCGGCTGGGCCCGTGAGCCATGGCCGCTGGGCCTGCGCGTCCGGAGCCTGTGCTCCGCAACGGGAGAGGCCACAGCAGTGAGAGGCCCGCGTACCGCAAAAAAAAAAAAAAAAAAAAAAAATATGCATAGGGTCAGGTCTTCAGAAGGTTGTGGGCAAGGGTGGTGAATGTATCTGTGATAAGAGCTCACATTTTCTCTCACCTCAGGAGCAATGCTTACAGGATAATAACTATTCACATTTAGTTCACCTAAGGGAACCATTAACCATTAGTGTATCCGAGTAACTAGCAAAAGCCATTTTAAATCAAAGTAAATTGACGGATGCTTGTGGCCTATTGACATTTGCGGCCATGACTGTAAAGTTCCTGAGTGTTAATTGTTCTATGCTGTCAACCTATAGTGCAATGTTTTCAATTACTAAGGGGTTAATAAGTGCTAATTGAATTGAGCTGATAAAAGAAGTGAAAACAACAGAACCAATGTATATCATATAGAATTTTGAAATAGATAATGTAGATAATTTCAGCTTAAATCCTTTTATAGTATTTAATATTTTGTATTAAATTCTTTTGTATTACAAAAAATAATGTAATCTCTCGGTTCTCAAATAGCAATAAACAAAGAAACTTCTAGATTTTTATTGGTGGGCAATGTAAGGAGGAAAAGTCTAAAGGCAGATTGATTAAAAATGAAGTAGAAAGCAAAGATATATTCAAAAAGATGAAATAAAGATAATAAAATAATAAAACAATGGATTCCAATGAAGTCAAGGAATAAATCTGTGAGTTCATGTGGCACAAAATAAATTAATATCAAAACATAGGTAGATTCTCAAGAAGAGATAAAGTATGACATTTTTCTGTTAAAGACAAGAGAAATAAGGGAAGACAGAATATCTGATGCTGATATATTTCAGTCACTTCACTGAAATACTCTGAACATTCTTTGCAGCCTATGATTGTGAGGAAAGAATCCTGCTGGAGAAGACGGAGAAATAAGATTGAGACTCTGGAAGTCTTGCTCAGTCTCAAATTATGATTGCATTAAATATAATTTTTTAAAAAGCCTGATACAATGAACCTGGTAGTAATTGATACAATGAAACTGGGAGACAAGTAAAGGACAAAAATTATGGACAAGTAGCAAAGAGGCAGACATTTTTTTCTACAGAGGGTCTTAAACGTCTCCCTGAGGTGAAAATGGAATGTGTCTCTATTCAGCTCCTTCTTCCACATTGGAGATTCTCATAGCTTCTGACTGCCCCATTAATTCAACCCTATATGTTTGATTTTCAACTTTAAATTAATTCTCTTGGCATAAACTGTGAAAATATGATCCTTGATCTGTCTTCCTTGGTCAACTTCATTGATTTATATATAAACTTAGTAGGAATTCAAGAGAGCTTGGAATCATCAAAAGGCAGATTGAGATGCATGTTTTATGCAAATTCTTATGGTTGGGTATAGGGAGGGGAAAAAGTACAGCCAGAAATAATGAGGTCAGGATGATATACATAGTTTTACATGCCAGAGATTCAAAGGCACAAGAATTTAAACTAGAGAGCTGTTCTCTCCTATTCCTTATACATCAGTTTCCCTCTGCTATCTTTTCTATTTTCTGAGACTAGAAATCTTTAGATTTGACCCCTTGTTTATATAATTGAAGTAACCACCTGATTAATCAAAGATTTTTATTTCATTTTCTGGAAATCGTTAGTTTTTAAGATCCATGGGGTCCAAGACCATCCTCTCTTCAGCTGTCAAACACAGTAATAATATATGTAAGATAATTAAGGTATATCTTGTCTACTAGACTGCAAATGGAAGAGGTTGTAAATTGATAATTCCTCCTGATTGCAACTTGTATATTAAAGACTAAGAAATTCAGTAGAACGATATTAATAAGGTGTATATTATGTAATAAACAACTAATAAAACTTTTTTGTTTTTACTTTGGGTAATGTTTGAAAAATGTGTTTATATCTTCAGTTAGGAGTTTATGTTTATCTGAAAGGGTTAAGGAATTAGGGATCTATATCCTCTAAAAGAATCACATTTAAGATTGGATTTTATTCTATTTGTTTTTTAGATTATATAATATGGACTTCATTAAAGAATAAAATGAGAAAAAATATGTTCATAAGGAAAATATATGATATCTACAGCTTCAAAATCACCTAAAAATGGAAGTGTGTTTTTATTATTAAAATTTATATGGATTATGATAAGTATTTATTCTTGACTTTTCAATTTTAGATTAAATGTGCTACTATCTATTTGCAAAACAAAAACAAATGCATTAAGATTATAGCTGGACTATTTAATACCCTGAAAAATCATAGAAGGATAAAACTCTAGCAGTGGGACCAGTCATCAGCATTCAGATTTGTTTTGTTTTAAGGTGCTCCAATGACTGCAGTCTGCAGTGGAAATTGAGACTCACTGCATAAAATTATTTAACCAAAGTCTCACTGTGTGAAAACCTGGGCTAGAACACTATCCCAGAACAATAATTACCCCGGTCCTTATACCATAGTTGCCTATCTTGTTTTTACATCACAATATGATGGATTTGATAGACATAATTTATCATGTAATCAAGAGTGGAAAATTAATGGTAAATTGAGGTCCTGATGTGAATAGATGGCTTGTTTTCTATATTTATACTGTGCTTCTCAATGACTGTATACGCTGGGTCCAAGTAATACTGGAAATAACTTCTTGGGGTCAGCAATATCAGCCAAAATAATGAAATAGTAGCTGTGTCAGGAAACAACCTCACCTGACTTCTCTATTAGTTGGGGGAGAATATAAAGCGACCTGGCCTCTCTAACATGATCTTAAACCAATTATTATACTGCATAGCTCTCAAAAGGCCAAGATATCTTAAACCAATGCCCATTGATAAAAGCTTTTCCCATAAACTCTCCCTATTAGTTAAATCAAATGTAGCTTTTAAATTGATGAGACTGCAAAGATAAGTTGTTCCTTATGCTTAGTATATTTATGAATAAAATAACATGAAATGAAACAATGAGTAAGAATACCTTTAAGAAAAGAATTGTGCTGTCCACAGTCAGTTGTCACTGTGTTCCTTTAAAGAACAGAGTTATTAAGGAAAATTTAGAAAACAAATAAAACAAAACTAACACTTGGCTAATAGTCAAAGCATAAAAGGTGGTTTCATATCACGTCTATTTTGGCTTTTACTCGGTAGAATGATCCTGAAAATGAACTTTGAAGGGTCGTTAAGCTGATACCAAAGATTGTAGACAAAAGGTATAACATTTTTTTTTGAAAAGTGAGATTTATATATCAATGTATTTAAAACATGTAGTTTGGGCTTCCCTGGTGGCACAGTGGTTGAGAGTCCACCTGCCGATGCAGGGGACGCGGTTCGTGCCCCGATCTGGGAGGATCCCGCGTGCCATGGAGCAGCTGGGCCTGTGGGCTGTGGCCACTTGGCCTGCATGTCCAGAGCCTGTGCTCCGTGACGGGAGAGGCCACAACGGTGGGAGGCCCGCGTACCGCAAAATAAAAAACAAAAACAAAAACATGTAGTTTATTTCAGCATCAGGTTAGACATGGAAGAAATTGTGGAACCAACTGAGAAGCCAAAATATAACATTACTGTTGATCCTGAAAACTAAGGCAAATCCACTTTTTTACACTGGTTTTGGAAAACTAATAAATATAAAAATAAATAAAATCACTTATTTTACCTATACTATCTTTGAGACATTCTTCAATCCAATGTGTAGTTAGGACTGAATTACTTATACTTTATTCATATTAATTGTATAAAGATTCCTTGGAAAATTCTGATGGCTACCAATATTTATTTAACAATGACAAGGAAACCTTTAACAATATTTCTGAAGCTTTATGCCATTCAGAGGTTGCCTTTGATTTCCGGAAGGGAATACTATAAATGAGGTGACTTTCAAGAAGCCCTTGAGTAGAGGGTTTCATTGGGACTGAATTTCAGACAGTTTTATTTATCTTAAAAACTAATAGGAAGTACCTCTGAATTTAATATAGGGCAAACAGTATCCTGTATCTTCCAAAAATATTTAAAATTAATTACATAAAAGTAAGAGGTTAGGGGACAGTATAGTTCAGATCCAGGTAAAATTCCTCTAGTTGGAGAATTCAGAGTTCAAAATATATCTTAATACCTATAATATTAGCATTTCTATAACATAATTTAAGGCCCATAGAAATACTAAATTCTCATCAAAAAATTTGATACTACTTCTCAAAACCCAAAACCACATTCTAGTTAGTGAATAAAACCTGAAAATTAACCTTATCAAACAATCATATTCTCCTGTGCACCATTAAAAGCACTAGGATCTCACCAAACATTACACTCAGTTACTGACATGTATGGAAGATAAAATAAGCTTTGGAATCAGACAGATGTAGAGTCAATTTTTGGTGTCACCTCTTACAGATGGCAGACATAAGTAATCTCTTTATAGTTAAATTTAAATCCATAGTTAAATTTTTATTAACTAAAAATATTTTATTCACTCAAAGTCTGCTTGTTGAATGCAAGACTTGTTGGGTATCTAGTTGAGAATAGAACAAGATATAGTCTCAGCCCGTATGGAGTTTATAATCTAGTGAATATTTCCTTTAATTTTTGTCTCCTGTGTTTTATTGATGTAAATATTCTGAAATGCCCTTGGTTTCTAAGATCATACACTCTTTTCCCAAATTTTATATTATCACCAGTTATTAGTCCCAGCAACAACCAACCAGATTTGGCATAACATACTAAAGGCAGAAACCAGTTTCTCTTATAGAATTTTAGATTTTTTTTTTAAACTTGTGCTTCCTGAGGCATTATAGAAATAAATAGGCACCACTTTCAGCTCAACTTAAAAAAGATTTATGGACAGATCCCTTATTATTCCTTAGTCCTAACTCCTGGCCTAGTTTCCAAGATCTGTAATAATTATTTAACAATAAAAATATTTAGAATATTTTCTTTCCCCTTAACCAGTTTTCATTTAGATACCCCTTTACCTGTCATTTTTTGGGGGTCACCTAGGCTCAAATCAGCAGAATAATAATTTTATTAACTTATTAATATAGTAATAAATTAATATTAAGGTATATCTTAATAGTTGTTGAATTCTCCCTACCTGCAAGACACCATTTTAAGGAATTTATATGTATCATCTCATTTAGTCTTGATAACCACCAGATAAAATAAGTATCATTTTTGTTAGAATTGAAGCACTGAGGCTAATAAAAGTAGAGAAAATTACTAAAAAATATACCAGTTAGTATGATTCAGATTTGAACCCAAGGGGTTGCTAGCCTTTTATTACTCTGCATTCTTGCTTCCTGACTGGACTATATTTGGCTCTTGATTCTTCTTTTTCCATTTACATCCACTCTATCATCAAGGCCAGTCAGCTTTTTAATTTTTTATTATTAGTTTTTAAATCTTTCATTTCTTTTGCTCCATCACAGTCACCATCTTCAAACAGGTTTCCATCAGCCCACCACTTATTTGACTTTACTTCTCTCTGTAACTTACTGATCCTTCAAAGTGCTGCTAGATTAGTCATCTTAAACCCACTCTGTATAGGTCTCTCCTATCTGCTTTATCAGAGTCTCAGCTCTTTAACTGGCTTTCACTGACCCCTCTGGCTTTACCCTTGCCTAAATACTTTAGTTATCTCCATGATGGGAACCTGTTACTTCACTTAAGTTGTCATGTTACTTTGTCTTGAATATGTAGTCTTGCCTTTGAGCCTTTTCATACACAAAGCTCCCTTTGGGAAATGCCTTCTTTTATCCTAATTGCTTATTCAAACCAAAAATATATATATATATATAGTTTGCTGTACAAAAACCTCATGGTAACCACAAACCAAAAATCTATAATACATATACACACAAAAAAGAAAAAAGGAATCCAAACATAGCACTAAAGATAGTCATCAAATCACAAGAGAGGAAAACAAAAGAAGAAAGGGGGAAAAAAAGACATACAAAAACAATTCCAAAACCATTAACACAATGGCAGTAGGAACATACATATCAATGATTACCTTAAATGTAAATGAACTAAATGCTCCAACCAAAAGACATAGACTGACTGAATGGATACAAAAACAAGACCCATATATATTCTGCCTATAAGAGACTCACTACAGATCTATAGACACATGCAGATTGGAAGTAAGCAGATGGAAAAAGGTATTCCACACAAATGGAAATCAAAAGAAAGCCAGAGTAGCAATACTTTATCAGACAAAATAGACTTAAAAAAAAGAAGACTATTACATGAAACAAGGAAGAACACTACATAATGATTAAAGGATCAATCCAAGAAGATATAACATTGTAAATATATATGCACCCAACATAGAAGCACCTCAATATATAAGGCAAGTGTTAACAGACGTAAAATGAGAAATTGACAGCAACCCAATAATAGTGGGGGACTTTAACACCCCACTTACATCAATGGGCAGATCATCCAGACAGATAATCAATAAGGAAACACAGCCCTAAAATGACACTACACATTAGACCAGATGGACTTAACTGATATTTATAGAGCATTCCATCTGAAAGCAACAGAATGTACATTCTATTCAAGTATAGGTGGAACATTCTCCAGGATAGATCACATGCTGAGCCACAAAGCAAGCCTCAGTAAATTTAAGAAAACTGAAATCATATCAAACATCTTTTCTGACCACAACACTATGAGGCTAGAAATGAACTACAAAGCTACAGTAATCAAAACAGTATGGTACTGGTGCAAAAAACAGGCATGTCGATCAATGGAACAAGACAGAAAGACCAGAAATAAACCCAGGCACTTATGGTCAATTAATCTACAATAAAAGAGGCAAGAATATACAATGGGGAAAAGTCTCTTTGGTAAGTGGTACTGGGAAAACTGGACAACTATCTGTAAAAGAATGAAATTAGAACATTCTCTGACACCATATACAAAAATAAACTCAAAATGATTAAAGACCTAAATGTAAGACTGGGTACTTACTATAAAACGTCTAGAGAAATACATAGGCAGAATACTCTTTGACATGAATAATAACAATATTTTTTTGGATCCATCTCCAAGAGTAATGGAAATAAAAACAAAAATAAACAAATGGGACATAATTAAACTGAAAAGCTTTTTCACAGCAAAGGAAACCATAAGCAAAAAGAAAAGACAACCTAGACTGGGAGAAAATATTTGCAAATGATGTTACTGACAAGGGATTAATTTCCAAAATACACAAACAGCTCATACAGCTAATATCAAAAAGACAAACAACCCAATCAAAAAATAGGGGAGAAGACCTGAATAGACATTTCTTCAAAGAAGACATACAGGTGGGAAACAGGCACATGAAAATATGCTAAATATCGCTCATTATTAGAGAAATGCAAATCAAAACTACAATGAAGTATCACCTCACACCAGTCAGAATGGCCATCATGAAAAAGTCTACAAATAAAAATTGCTGGAGAAGGTGTGGAGAAAAGGGAACCCTCTTACACTATTGCTGGGAATATAAATTGGTACAACCACTATGGAGCACAGTATGGGAGTTCCTTAAAAAACTAAAAATAGAGTTACCATATGACCCTGCAATTCCACTCCTGGGAGAAAACTCTAATTCAAAAAGATACATGCACCACAATAGTCATAGCAGGACTATTTACAGTAGCCAAGACATGGAAACAACCTATGTCCATCAACAGATGAATGGATAAAAAAGATGTGGTGTATATATATATATATATGTACACACACACACACACACAATGGCCATAAAAAGAATGAAATAATGCTATTTGCAGCAACATGGATGGACCTAGAGATTATCATATTAAGTGAAATAAGTCAGATAGAGAAAGACACATACCATATGATATTATATGTGTAATCTAAAAAAAAAAATATGATACAAGTAAACTTTTACTTAGAAAGAGTCAGAGATGTAGAAAACCAAGTTATGGTTACCAAAGGGGATAGTGGGGGGAGGGGAGGGATAAATTAGGAGTTTGGGATTAACAGATGCACACTACTATATATAAAATAGATAAACAACAAAGCCTACTATGTAGCACAGGATACTATATTCAATATCTTATAATAACCTATAATGGAAAAGAATCTGAAGAAGAATAAATATATATGTAACTGCCTCACTTTGCTGTACAGCTGAAATTAACACAACATTGTAAATTAACTATACTTCAATTAAAAAAAATAAATTTAATTATCCAATGTCCAGTTCAGTATGATTTTTTCTAAACATTTCCCTAAAGAATATCAGCCCTAATTCATTATCACTTTCTTCTCAAAATTCACGTATTATTAAATTTCCCTTTTGGTGCTTTATATATGTGCTAGTATATAGTTCATATAAACTGTTTATTATACACTATATGGTAAACATTCATTAAACACTAACCTAAGAAGACCCTGTGTTTGATTCTGTAAGATATTCTAGAATAATTCAGATAATCCTCAAATAAAATATTTTCCAGTAGGGAAGTGTAAACTTGGTTAAACCTAGCTATTAAAAAATTATACTATACTTCCACATGGCTAATAAGCCAATGATTGTATGATATGTCATTGATTTATGACATTAGTTTAAGCCAACTAATAAACTCATTACCTCATGGTCAGAAATATCCTCATTTTAGAATGAGCAGTGTAATATAATGGCTACAGACAGAGTTTTGGAACCAAACCTTTTTTTTTTTTTTTTTTTTTTTTTTTTTGCGGTATGCGGGCCTCTCACTGCTGTGGCCTCTCCCGTTGCGGAGCACAGGCTCCGGACGCGCAGGCTCAGCGGCCATGGCTCACGGGCTTACTTGCTCCGCGGCATGTGGGATCTTCCCGGACCAGGGCACGAACCCGTGTCCCCTGCATCGGCAGGCGGATTCTTAACCACTGCGCCACCAGGGAAGCCCGAACCAAACCTTTTGGATGCACCACCCCCTAGAGACGGGCTATCGGGAAAGACATTGAACTTTTCTACTATTTGCTTTCCTCATGTGCAAAATGTGTGTAATAAGAAAGTTTGTCATACAAGGCTGTTGTGTGGATAGAAAGAGTTAACATATGTAAATCAATTAGAAAATATCTGGCATATAATAAGGACTATATATTAGTTATAACCATTTAAAATTATGATTGATCTTACATGATAAATGTGAAAAAAGTGCCTATCTTAGAATTGATATTCAGTTCAAGAATAACCCTATGGTGAAAAATGTAGTGCAAGAGTCTATATCTAGTTGGGGGAATCAGAGCAGGTATAGAGTTAGTGGTATATCAAATAGACCTTGATAGCTAGATAGACTATTAACTTATACCTAGTCCCAGAGATGTGACAGCATAGAATATGTAGAAGTAATTGGGCATTCATATATTTTTCCTCTAGGGAGTATATAATCGCTTTTAGAGCAAAGTCCTTGTTCTAGATTTCTTTTTCAGATTCTAAGTATCCATTCAAATATTAAGGCCATAGTAGGCCTTCAGGAAAGAGGTTTTTTTAAAAAAAAGTTTTAATGAAATGAATAGGACATCATGCTGAAAATTACTGGAAATGTGCATGCACATTAGTAATTATCTCCATAAAATCAACAGATTTTCAATGGTAAGGCAATTAACATTAGTAATAATGACTTGTGCACTGTATCAATTTTTTTTTAAAAAGGGTTTGCATTCTTCAGAAACATAGAATTTTTCTTTCTTAGAATAGTAGTCTTTTAATGTGGGAATTTGTGTAAACCAAAAAATTAATGGTGAAAGTTCAGGGCCAAAGGGAAGGACATTTTATTTGCCAAAATATAAAATATATGGAATTAGATTTTCCATTGTCCTTTCAACAGTGGTATTTTAAATACAGTTTACCAGAAATAGAAGTAAGTGAAAGAAAATGTGGATACTCATATACTGTTCTGTAGAACATTTTAATTTTATTTCCCGCTTTCTACTCATTAGAAATTACCCATCATTATTAAGTATGAATAAATCATTTAATTTGGTCAGAACCAGACCTTTTGCTAAAATTTTGACCGGGTGTATTTTTTTCCTGGATAGCCAAAATTAAAAATTAAGTATAGGCATATGTTTTCTTCTATTTAAATTCTTTAATATTAGCTGTAGCTAAGGACAAACTTAGTAAATAGAAATGCTTTCTGCTTTCCTACATCTCTTCAGCAAAAAATCTCTGTGTACATTGTACATTAGAAAACTAAAATAATTCCCTTACTTTCAATTTCCTCGTATAAAGAGTTAACATCTTAGGCATGCTGAGTTCTCAGAAAACGTAAGTGGTAATCACAGGTAAAAATGAATTAGAGATCATTCACTACTTCCTATGATTATCCCCAGTAGGTAAGGTGAAGTAATTGAGAACTGAGTGGTGCAGTTTCCTTACCTGTAGGTGTCTTAGAACACAAGGATCATCTTTATAAAACTATGTTATGATAATAAAGATTATTTTGTGCACAAGTAAGCATGTGAAACAAGGTTTTTAAATATTGTGATAATTCATTTTAGCCTAAGAAATTTGAAATTTTTCTCACAGAATTGACAACATTTTAGAGATCCAACAACCCTCCATTCTCTGTTTCCGTGTGGTATATAATATGCAGGACGTTGCTCAAGAAGGTGGATTACTAGGTTGTCAGCCTTATATATAGGAGAATATCTTCATCAGAGTGACCAGTTGACTCTGTTTATCCAGATTGTATTTAATAGATTATCATCATGATTATCTATAGTCCCATGTTAGCTTTGAAAGCTAAGTGCTACACATAGATTAATTTTAAGTGTACAGAACATGATTCATAATAATTCTTATTCTTGATGGTTGAGAATGAATAAGACAATATTATCCTTCTCTGAAGAAATGGGGTTTAAAGGAGATATTAAGACTCTCCCAACAGGTGTCTGAATTTGCCATTTTAGATATGTACTTTGTTGCTTTTGTCAATGGCTTTGATTCTTAGGTCACAAATCAAGCACAAATATCCTTTGGATACTTTAAACCTTTCTTTGCTAGATTGGCATGTCCTTCCAAATGCTACTTTATACCAAAACAGAGAGAATAATCTCAGTTGGACAAATTATAGATATCAATTTTGGTAATCATATTCAGATTTACAGTGCATGTTCTGGTACCTTTAAATTTGCATAATTTCCTTCTCTTGCAGTAAATTTTAATCAAATATTTTGTACCCAGTTGTACTTTTGTCTGAAGTCTTCCAAAGTGGTGTTGTTGCCAAGGAAACCATTTCCTTGTTATCTGTGCATTCAGCACTGTTTCACTGTCTGGCTCATTTTTCTCTTTCTCTCTTTCACTCTTTCCATGACTCAACTGGAAACTTTATGTCACGAATTAGTTAAAATGAAACACATTGCTTTCCTCTGAGTAAAATGCTCATTTAAAAGATGCAGAACACAAGTTTCAACAATGACTTCATCACCATATTATTTTTGTGTGGATGCTGGAAAAAACAGAAACCAAAAAAAGAAAAACAGAACCTTTTTTCCAGGCTTTACTCTACATTTGGAACCTGAAACGTGTATGAAGTCTTTGTTTTGATCTCCCAGCTATATATGAATGCTGTGAAAGTCTGACACAAGTGCATTTTGAATAATTTTTAACCCCTAGTCTTTGCATATAGTATGAAAAGGAAAAGGTGGGAAAGAAGACATGAGCATGAAAGAGAACTTTAAAATAATAAAATAGTTTAGGGACAGATGTTTTCTAAATACTTCTTGCCTGCTTACCTTCTCACACCCTATTCCACTTCCCAAGTTTTACCATTAACAAACTACCTCATTTGCAACCCCTTTGCAAAATGCACTTGTGTACATTTCAACTAAGAAAAATATATTCTCAGTAATACTTTGATGACAGGATTGATTTTTCTTCTAACAAACTATACATGCTTAATGCATTGAGTAGCACTATCAGCAGAATTCTGCAAACATGGGTAGACTACTTAGGATATGAATGCTGCCTATTGAAGATAAAGGCAGAATCAGTACTTGATTGGTAAGTTAAAACCCAGAAAAATCTAATAAGTCCTGGTACAATATAGGCACCTAATTTACTTAATTATATTTTCCACATTTCATATAGGCACACATAATTTTATAACTAATAAGACAGTTTCTTATGAAAAATATTTTGTAATATACAAAGTTCACACGAATTGAGTGTGTTTTTATTCAAATCCATACACACAGAGAAAGAAGTAAGAACTTGATCTTCTGAAACACAGAGGTATGCCTCATTCTGGGTAACTAAGTTACCCAGATTGCTAATGCTTGCTCTTTTTTTAGAAAGTTTTAGTTTCAGTCTTATACAATTAATTTCTTGTAAAATAACTGTTTAAGAAATGATGGGTTAACTCAATTCAAACTGACTATCCCACTGAAAACAAATAGAGATACAGAACAAAATATTAGTTTTGTTAGGTTGACTTATGCTTTCAACTGTCTCTTGGAACCAAGAGAATTAGAGTTGAGGTCTTCTAAGGAAGAGATATCCCAGTAAATACCTCACACTTACAGTCCAGATTTGTAATTTTCTAGGTTCCCAGACCCTGGGAGTAAGAAACTAAAAATAACCAGCCATCGCAAAGATAGAAACTCAAGTTTGAATCAACTCATCCCATGATCCAGAAGCAAAAGCAAATTATTGAGCCTCCCTGGTGGCGCAGTGGTTGAGGGTCTGCCTGCTGATGCAGGGGACACGGGTTCATGCCCTAGTCCAGGAAGATCCCACATGCCACAGAGCAGCTGGGCCTGTGAGCCATGGCCACTGAGCCTGCGTGTCCGGAGCCTGTGCTCCACAACGGGAGAGGCCACAACAGTGAGAGTCCTGCGTACCGCAAAAAAAAAAAAAAAACAACAAATTATCTTTGAAGGAAGGTAACAACATTTAGGGCCTCAAATTATCTATGAATTTAATTTTTAAAAATTATGGACAATGTCTGGCATTCAATAAGAAAAAATTAACCTTGCAAAAAACAAGAACTGAATAAAAGTTAAGAAAAAGAACATAACACAAGCAGATATTAGCTTTAGCAGACAGATTTTAAAATAACTGTGAGAAATTTGTTTAAAAAAGTGAATTCATGATGAAGAATTTCAGCAGAGAAGTAGAAATTTAATATAAAAATAAAACCAAATGGAAAATTTAGAACTAAAATTTATTATATGTGAATTAAATCATCAAGGAAGCATGGGTTTTAAGGAGAATTAAATTCAGTTGAAGAGGAAATTAGTAAACTGGAAAATAGTTCAGAAGAAATTGTCCAGACTGAAGGAAAGAAGAAAAGAATACAAATATAGACTATGAATCATAGAAAGGAAAGTTCTATCATATGCATAATTAGAGACCCAAGAGGAAAATATGGAAATAATTAGAAGTAATATATGAAGATATAATGGCCCAGAATTTTCCCAAAACAGTGAAACACATCGTCAGAGATTCAAAAAATGATTCAACCCCCAAGGAAGATAAGTAAAAAGATCATATTTAGACATATAATAAAGCTGCTAAAAAACAAAGAAACAAGAAAACCCTAAAAACATCTGGAATGGATAATAAAACATGCACATAAACACATACACTGTCTACTATCATTGAAACTATAGTAAAACTGGGAACTAATTTTTCAACAGACACAAGGGAATCTAGAGGAAAACTGAATTATATTTTCAAAGTGCTAAAGAAAACAACTACCAAGCTAGAATTCTGATTGCCAACAAACACATGAAAGAGTGTTCAACATCACTAATCATCAGAGAAATGCAAATCAAAACTACAATGAGATATCACCTCACACCAGTCAGAATGGCCATCATAAAAAAATCTACAAACAATAAATGCTGGAGAGGGTGTGGGGAAAAGAGAACCCTCTTGCACTGTTGGTGAGAAGGTGAATTGAGCCACTATGGAGAACAGTATGGAGATTCCTTAAAAAACTAAAAATAGAACTACCATACGACCCAGCAATCCCACTACTGGACATATACCCTGAGAAAACCATAATTCAAAAAGGGCCATGTTCCACAGTGTTCATTGCAGCTCTATTTGCAATAGCCAGGACATGGAAGCAACCTAAGTGTCCATCGACAGATGAATGGATAAAGAAGATGTGGCACATATATATGATGGGATGTTACTCAGCCATAAAAAGAAACGAAATTGAGTCATTTGTAGTGAGGTGGATGGACCCAGAGTCTGTCGTAAAGAGTGAAGTAAGTCAGAAAGAGAAAAACAAATACCGTATGCTAACACATATATATGGAATCTAAAAAAAAAAAAAGAAGCAAAAATGGTTCTGAAGAACCTAGGGGCAGGACAGGAATAAAGACGCAGATGTAGAGAATGGACTTGAGGATGTGGGGAGGGGGAAGGGTAGGCTGTGACAAAGTGAGAGAGTGGCATGGACATATATACACTACTAAACATAGAATAGATAGCTAGTGGGAAGCAGCCGCATAGCACAGGGAGATCACTCGGTGCTTTGTGACCACCTAGAGGGGTGGGATAGGGAGGGTGGGAGGGAGACACAAGAGGGAGGAGATATGGGTATATATGTATATGATGTATATGTATAGCTGATTCACTTTGTTATAAAGCAGAAACTAACACACCATTGTAAAACAATTATACTCCAATAAAGATGTTAAAAAAATATATGGCAAAATAAAGACACTAAAACATATACTATTTGTCAGCCATAGGCTTGAATTAAAGAAATGTTTTAAAGAGAAACATAATAAAGCCAGAAAGAAGCAAAGATTCAAGAACAAGTAATAACAAATCAAGTGATTAGCCATTTGCACTTATTTTAAAAATATTGGCAAACACCACAACAATAATAGCAACTTTGAAGGTTGCTATTGAAGGTTATTGCATTATCTTAGAAATGGTAAATGTACTAATTTATATTAAACATTAATAAATCAATAATATGTTTAGTTTATAATGTAGCTATGAAAACTAATGAGAATGTAAAATACCACATTAATAGAAAAAACATAAGATAATAAGAATGTATAATTAATCAGAAGAAAGCAAAAATGATCATAAGAAAATGGAGAAAGTATGACAAATAGATAGTGTATAGTGAGAGTTGACTTAAGACCATATAATTCAGTGATTACACTAAATGTAATGGATTAAAAATTGCAAATAAATGACAAAAATGCTATAACAGATAAAACAAAACAAAACTTCTTTCAAGAGATATCTGAAATAAAAATGCTGAAAGAAAAAAGTTGAGAAAAAATATTCACATAACCCAAAACAAAATAATGCTCTTATTCCTATATATAATTAAAAAAAAAAAAGACTTTAGTGCAAGAAGCATCATAAGGTAGAGAAAGAAGGTATATCAATTCTTAAATTGTATGCATATAATAAAATACCTTTAATATTTAAACAGAAAAAGAGATGAATAGAACTAAAAGTCAAATATATTATCACAGTGGGGAAACACATGGCTTTCAGTAAGAGAAAAAGAAGACAAAATAATCAGTGAAACTATAGATCCAACATGCACCAAATTTGTTTTTTTTTAAGGTTATATTATAAAAGTATTTATCAAACACCTAATGTGACCTAGGCAATATTTTATGCTCTATATTTAGTAATACAATGATCAATGACAACTACCTTGATTTCATTAGGTTTATAATCTATTAGGGAAAGGTGAGAGAAAAATAAACAATTGAATGAGATAATTTCAAGTGATAAATGCTATGAAGAAATTAAAATCAAGTGACATGAAAGTAGATGGGTACCTAGTGGTGGCAAGTTGTGAATTTCAAGAAAGGATTCTCTGAGATAACATGTGAGCAGAGATCTTGTGAGTGTGGAGAAAGAACTAGACATATTTAAACAGAGCACACTAAGTATAAAGGAATAAATTTTTGAAGCCTCAAATGAACACATTTTATGAATATATGTTGGAGATGTTGCTCTAATGTATCCCTCATACTGTCTTAACTATGCCCTCCTCCCTGCCAATCTCACACAAACCTAGGACCAACAACTCTTTTATTGTTTGTTTGCCGGGACAGAAAATGTTGCACAAATACTCTGTAGAGCTATTGAAGTGCAGTTGTCTTTCTCATCTTCTTCACATATGTGATTGAGATGTTTGATGCCTCTGGAACTATAAAGACTTATGCTTTTGAGGTACAAATGACTATTAGCTTCTACCTCTTTCATGGAATCTAAGCTGAGTACAGCTGCAGTCAACATGAAATGTGGGATGGGTAGCCATATTTCTTCTGAATCAATATATCTTCATTGCTTTTAGTTCTCTTATTCTTCACTGCTGAATAAACCTGCAAACCTCCATTGTCTCTAACTATAGCTCCTCTTTAGTTATTTTCTGTATTATGTGGGGGTTAATGGAGGCTATGGATAGTTTATAGAAATTCCTGCCTTGTGTATCTCCCTCCTTTTTCTGAAATGCAAGTAAAAGGAACTCTCTACCTGAGATGAAGTCAACTAATACTTAAGGAGCTCAATGTTTTGGGGAAGAATTATCCAAAATATATCAAAGAGTGAGCCAAAACATCAGCTAATATTTTTAACAGTGGCTGTGTTCATGTGTTAGCCCATTGTATCTATTTTCTTTTATCTTTTTTTGTTTTTCATTGGTATTTGCTATGTTTTTATGAGGAATGCACAATACTTTCATAGTAGAAAAAAAGCAAAAATGTTAAACATTATAAATGAAGAAGTTATCTGGGGAAGAATTCTTACATTTCTAAAAGAGAAGGCAACAACAACAAACTACTATAAAAACATAAATAGAAACAAGCACACAGGGGTTGCTATTTGTGGAGGTCGTAGACAGTTCCTTTCAAACGACCTATGGTCAGTTTGAATGCTTTCCCAGGGTCCTCAAGGTGGACACACTTTCTGATGTAAAGGAAATGGAGCTGTGTAACTACTCAGACCATGTTGGCTTGCTCTCTGTTCTGTTTGGTCCTCAACAGTCAGCTCCTGGCTGAGAAGTCTGGCCTTTCATAAGCTTCACCAGTGAAACTACACACTTTGATTCTTTTCCACAGTGAACTGAGCAACAGCTGTCTATCAAGTCTACTGATAGCTTCTTTGATGCTTGGCCGAATTTTGCATTCCAGGGTGTTCCAAGTATTGTTTATCTGCCAAAGAGCTTCTTTTGTCTTTTCCAATTAATTCCAGGTTCTGACCTGAACCTCAATCCTGAAATCCCCAAAGTTTGATGTATGAAAAGGCATGCTCTCCAACTTATACCTAAGTACCCAGATATTCACTCTTAGAAAAACTCTCAATCTTGAAAGAATTAAAAAAAAAAAAAAAAAAAAAAAAGAAGAAGAAGAAAAGAAGGGAAGAGGGGGAAGGAGAAAATAAAGTGTAGGAACAGGAGAAAGTGTCCAGTGGACAAAATGAAGCATGGGTGTATCAAAAATCAAACTGTACTTTTGAACTGAGATTTAGATTTTGATTTGGGAGAATATAGCAAAAAAAATAAAGTATACTAGGAAGAAAAGTGTAATAAAGCTTTCTGCTTCTGTTTAGTTTCAAAGGGTTTACTTTAGTCTTCTCTGTTAAAATGTGTACTATATGCTCCCCTGCCATTGTTAGTGTCATTTCCAACAATACAGGGCAGTATTTTTTTCTCTAGAGAATGAGCCAATCAGTTTAGAATTTTCCAAATGCTGACTCTTATTTCCTATATGTTACGTTTTTATATATAAGGGTAAGCCAGAAAAAATAAAACTAAAATACAGACTGTAAAGTGACAGAAACTCTCTATTTTGACTTTGTCAAACCGGAATCACTTAGAATCCTGCTAGTTCAGTTACTCTTGTCCTATTGGCTTTCTCTCGATGAATACGTTCTTGTCAGGAGAACAACTAAAACCCACTTCACAAAGTTTCAAAAGACACTTTGGCCTGTAAAACACAGTATGCTTTCAGAGTCAGGCATTGAAAAGGTAAGGAAAAGGCAATCTGCAGAGACAAACATAATTAAAAGTAAATAAATTGTAGGGTTTAATCGTGAAAATTCTTTTACCTGTGTTCAAGGAGATAAAGCTATTTTCACAGTCTCAGTGTATTTAGAAATGGAGAGGAACTTTGAGAGTGTCCAAATATACCTCTGTGCTGCTGGAGCCATTTTAACCTGAAGTGAATCAGAATGTGATTTATTTATTTCCTAGCATTTATTGTTTAAATTAAAGATATAAGCTGAGCTTTGGAAGTATTCATTGGTGTAGCTCTCCAGCAGAAAAAAAATGAATACTTTAGGCATGTGAATCGGCACCATCAGCCTGTTAACATTTATTGACGAAAAGGAGAAAGGGGGAAGTAGAAGATGAAAGGAGACATGCGAAT
Source organism: Kogia breviceps (assembly GCF_026419965.1). Lineage (NCBI taxonomy): Eukaryota > Metazoa > Chordata > Mammalia > Artiodactyla > Physeteridae > Kogia > Kogia breviceps. The sequence goes on along the minus strand of NC_081311.1, from coordinate 114,278,948 downwards.
ACATTTCTTTGTAAACCTTTAATTTTTATACTCCGAACTTAAAATAAATTCTCAATTTTATTCATCAATTATACCCCAATAAAGCTGGGGAAAAAGACTCAACTGTGCTGTCTGGAGTTGGACTGAGGACTTTCAACAGCATGTGGATTGTGTGTTGTTACCAGTGAAAGGATGGAGGAACAGTCAGTAACAAATGGACAATAGCAAGGACTAGGAGAGAAGAAAATTGAAGTAGGAAGAGCTGTAATTTTGCAGTAACCAGATTTTAGATATAAGGCTTAACATTCAAATATTCCCCAGCTATTCTTATTGACCTAAGTCATCTCAAACATTAAACAAGATTTTGAATTTCTTTTTTTTTTTTTTACAAAACACTTAATATGATACCTGACATGCAGTAAACACTCACCAAATGACAGCAAACATCCATGTGTGTTCTGGGCTCAGTGTTCAGGTGCTGCATGATACACACATACCTCTATTTCTCTATTTCACCAGAATAAATGGAAGCATCACTTCAGAGTCATTCATATATCAAGTTTCTCCTTAACAAAACTACAGGTGATCTATTTACTCCCTCCTCTGGAAATATAATAGCCTTTCCCCTTAGATCAGCCTTTTAATGGTTTTTTCTACTGATATGTTTTCCTTTTACCTTTCTTTTCCTTCTTCTTTATTTTATTTTTGTTACTATCTTGGAAAACTAGCCTCTGTTGCCTTAGCTAACAGAGGAAGAACCTGTATGAAAGTAGTCATTGGTAAGTGGCCATCTTCAATTTATTGTTGAAAACATCATTCAGATCCTCAAATGATTCCTTCATGATGCTTGTCTGGGGAAGCAGAGTAAAAATGATTTAATTTGAAAGCAAGGAAATTGTTCTCTGAGCTATAAGTAAACAAATGAATGGAAAATGTCTCCTTCCTTTACTCTGTGATAAACTTTCTACTGCTTTGGATCCTTCTAGTACCTTGCTTTCTTCAGATATATGGATTGTGGTCTCTTTCACACCTTGATCCTTTGACCCTAATCCTTTGACCCTTCTTCTACTGTGTGAAAACTAGAATATGTCTGTCAAAGCTTCATAGTTGTATTCTAAAGACAACTAGGCAAGAGTGGATCTGGACTTCAGAAATTGAATGCTAGGACTTGAATAGTGATGTCAGAGTGTGGCCAGGGGCCAAGCAAAAATTAATTTAAAGTGAAGGGAAAAATTCCAAAAGACACAGTTCAGAGCATATTTGTCAATATTTATTTTGACATTGAAAGTTATTTTTTGACCTGTCTCTTGACAAAGCCTTGCTCTTTAAGAGGAATAAAAAAGACCTGACTGTTATGAACATCATAATTGCACCTTTACCTAAGATCTCAAATATCTTTCAGAGGTTTTGCCAAGTTTCCATCTGAAAGCATCATTATTCATTATATGGCTTTTCACTATGATGTACATATTATGAACTAAAGAGAAGGAAGGGTTATGATGGAAATCTGGCCTAAGGAATTAGGATTGGTTTAAGAGCTACATCTGTTAAAAATATAATTAAGAGAGTGTTTTCCTATAATGCTGGGCTAGGCTAAGCTGGTCATCTGACATGTTGCCTGGCTTGTACAGGGATTTCATGAAATCCGTGCTTAGGGCATTCTCTTTTCTGTAATCATTCACATTACTATGTGTCCATTTACCCAAAGCTAAAGAGAAATCAAGTGTTCAGACTAATATAAAGCTTTAAAGATTTCCTTTGTGTGATCTTTTCTAGTTTTGCCTTAATATAATTTTGTTTTCATGGGTTGGGAGGAAGGTAGGGCCTGCACATGTGGCTGGGTGGAACTATGGCTCACTAGGGGTCTCTCTGTGTAGGAACTTCTAGATGGCTCAGATAAGTGATGGTAGGTCAGGGCAAGTCTCTCCAGCGGGGTAACTTTTGGTGGATTCTTCAGCTTTTCACTAGCATAATATTAAAACCATAGAAGGCTGACAAGCAATATCCTTTGTCTTTTAAGAACTACCCAGTTTCACCTCTCCTTCTAACAGTCCAGTTCTCTCTGATTAGCTGTTTCAGTGGCAAATGAAATAAAAACCCATGGTATTAACCTGTTGTATTAGGAAACCCTTTTTTCTCTGCTGCATACATTTGGCACAACTGTGCATTTTGCATTTCAATATCCCTCCACCAGTGGGCTGCTTGAAACTATTGCTTTTCTATGGGAAATTAAGCAGGGAGCTGCTTAATGCTCCTTGTTAGTTTTTTAATAAAAATGAAAGTGAGAAGCCAGCAGTACCAGGAGCAAATGCCTGCAGGACCCCATGGCTGTGCTAAAAGCAAAGAAGAGGAACCAAAATGCATATTACCTTTAAACTGCCCCTGCACCGATGGCTTTGCAGTACCCACTCCACTGTGGTCCTATGAAATTGCCTCTCAAATGTTGTTTAGGGGTTATGTTAAATTGGGAAGATCTTCTCCTGTGATCATTAGGCAGCTCTCAATTTGGTTTCCTAATAAAATATTGAAAGTTACAATGTAGAGGCAGAGCTACAGCTATGGAATTTGTGTGGCTTCTGTGGATTCAGGGGACAAGAAGAAGAGGACAAAAAACAGAGGGATGGAGAGAGAGAGGAAGCAAAGAGACTGGGAGAATGAGACATAGAAGAGGAAACACAAGAAGATAAGGGGCTGAAACAGAGACTGAAAGGCAGAGAAAGTCAGAGTGAGAGAAAGATAGAAAAAGATCAGAAACAGGAAAGATGAAAGAGAGAGAGAAAGAGAAGAGAAAGAGGATGGCCAGCACTCTGAACATGAGTGTCTGGCATGGCATTAAACAGAAACAGTTCACCTAGGCTCAGCCCTTGATCTCACCAAACTCATTTCCAGAGCTAAATACCAGACTTTCAGGGAAAACAATTCAAAATCAATCCTTATTTCAATGGAGCATCCTATTTCAATGCAGTCCATGTCTGGTAGAGTGTTGCAGAGATTTGCAATTGTAAACATGAAATTAGTCATTAGCAACAGTGTCCCAAAGCAATAAAGATTTTATTTATTTTCCTTCCTTACTTTTGTTACTTCTCTGCTAACATACATACAATTAAATTTATTGAGATGACAAAACTCAATAATCCAAGTTTCTAAATAGTGATATGGACTAACTTTAAACCTTAAAAAGTTTACTGTACAACAGTCTGTTGTTTGAAAAAAAATGCACAACATGAGAGTTGTGAGTTGAGAGAAATTGACAAGAATGCAATAATAGTGAGGAGGACTTTGATACCTCAATTGTTATATTATAGAGACAAAATGGTTAACAATGGTTAGGTCATATAAACAGAAAATCAATAAGGAAACATTGGTTTTAAACTATATGTTAGACCAGATGTGTTTAACAGATATTTATTTACAGAACATTCCATCCAACTGCAGCAGAATACCCATTCTTCTCAAGTGCACATAAAACTTTCTCCAGAATGGATAATATGTTAAGTCACAAAACAAATCTTGATAAATTTAAGAAGATTGAAATTTAAGCAACTTTTCCAACCACCATGATATGAAACTAGAAATCAGATATAAGAAAACTTGAGAAAAAAAAAAAAAACCAGAAAACTGGAAATTTTACAATATGAATTAATATGTGGAGATTAAGCAACGTGCTACTAAACAACCAATAGGTCAAAGAATATGAAAAGAGAAACTAAAAAAAAACTTGAAATAAATAAAAATGGAAATACAATAAAAGTTATGATATGCAGCAAAAACAGATCTTAGAAGTATATTTACGTGATAAATGCCAATGTTAAGAAAAAAATAAGAGCTCAAATAAACAACCTAACTTTACACATCAAGGACCTAGGCAAAAATAATAATAATAATACCCAATTTAGTAGAAGGATGGAAATAACAAAGATCATTGTGGAAATAAATGAAATATAAATTAAATAGACAATAAAAAGATCAGTAAAACTGGGAGGCATTTTTTAAGATGAACAAAATAAACTAACCTTTTGCTAGAGTTACCAAGATAAAAAGAGAAAGGACTGAAATAAATTCAGAAATGAAAGAAGATATATTACAACTGATAGCACATAAACACAAAGGGTCCTAAGAGACTACTATGAACAATGATATGCCCACAAATTGGACTACCTAGAAGAAATGGATAAATTCCTATAAACATGCAACCTATCAGGACTAAATAATGAAGAAACAGAAAATCCAAACAAACTGATTACTAGTAAAGAGATGTAGTCAGTAATCAAAAAAGTCTCAATAAACAAAAGCCAAGACAAGACGGAGTCACTGGTGAATTCTATGAAACATTTTAAGAAAAATTAATACCAGTTATTTTCAAATTCTTCCAAAATGGAAGAGGAAGGAAACTTCCAAACTTCTTTTATGAGGCCAGCATTACCATGATACTAAAATAAGCCAAGAAAGCTACAAAGAAAGAATATTATAGGTCAATATCCCTGATGAACATAGGTGCAAATATCCTCAACAAAATATCAGCAGACTGAATTCAACAGTACACTAAAAGGATCATTTACTATGATCCAGTGAGATTTAGTCCAGGGATTCAAGGATAGTTCAAAGTTTGAAAATCAGTCAGTCATCAGATTTACAAAATGAAGGAAAAAATCATTGATCAATCTCAATAGATGCAGAAAGTTAATTTGACAAATTTCAACATCCGTTTACGATAAAAACTCTTAACAAACTGGGTATAGAAGAAATTAACCTCAATTTAATAAAAGCCATATATAACAATCCACAGCTAACATATTCAGTGGTAAAAAACTGAGCGTTTTTCCTCTAAGATCAGGAAGAAGACAAGGATACCCACTCTCAGCACTTTTAATCAACATAGTATTAGAAGTCCTAGCTAGAGCAATTAAGCAAGAAATATAAATAATATTCATCCAAATCAGAAAGAAGTAAAACTGTCTCTATTTGCAGATGACATGATGTTTTATATATATATATATATTCCTAAAACTCCACCAAAAACAATTAATAAATGAATTCGCTAAAGTTATAGGATGCAAAATCAATATACAAAAATCAGTTGTTTAGGGCTTCCCTGATGGTGCAGTGGTTGAGAGTCCACCTGCCGATGCAGGGGACACGGGTTCATGCCCCGATCCGGGAAGATCCCACATGCCATGGAGTGGCGAGGCCCGTGAGCCATGGCTGCTGAGCCTACGCATCCAGAGCCTGTGCTGTGCAACGGGAGAGGCCACAACAGTGAGAGGCCCATGTACCGCAAAAAAAAAAAAAAAAATCTGTTGTTTATACACAGTAAGAATGAACTATCAGAAAGAGATATTAAAAAATAATCCCATTTGCTATTGCATCAAAAAAATACTTAGGAATAAATGTAACTGAAGAGGTGAAAGACTTGTACGTTGAAAATTATAAGACATTGGGGAAAGAAACTGAAGGAGACACAAACAAATGGGAGCATATTCCATGCTAATAGGTTGGAAGGATTAATGTTAAAATGTCCATATTATCTACAACAATCTACAGATTTAATGCAATCTCTATAAAAATTCCAAAGCTATTTTTCACAGAAAAAGAAAAAAAAAAATTCTAAAATTTGTGTGCAACCACAAAAGACCCCAAAGAGCCAAAGCAATCCTAAGAAAGAAGAACAAAGCTGGAGATATCACACTATTTTTAAATTAAATTTCAACACTATAGTAATCAAGACAGTATGATATTGCATAAAAACAGACCCGTAGATGAGTGGAACAGAATCAAGACCTCAGAAATACATATATATTGTCAGTTAATGTACAAAAAAGGAAGCGAGAATATACAGTGAGGAAAGGATAGTCCTTAAATAAATGGTGTTGGGAAAGCTGGATAGACAAGTACAAAAGAATGCAACTGTACCCCTATACTGAAAAATCAACTCAAACTAGATTAATGACTTAAATTTAAGACCTGAAACTATAAAACTTCTAGAAAAAAATAGGGGATAAGCACCTTGGCTTTGGTGTTGGCAATAATTTTTTTTTTTTTTTTTACACCTAAAGCAAAGGCAACAAAAGCAAAAATCAACATGTGGTATTACATCAAACTAAAAAGCTTCTGTACAGCAAAGGAAATCCCATCAACAAAATGAAAAGACAACCTACAGAAAGGGAGAAAATATTTGCAAATCATTTATCTGATAAGTGAGTAATATCCAAAATATATTAAGAACTCACACAACTCAATAGCAACCAAAAGATAATCCAGTTAAAAGATGAGTAAAAGAACTGCTTAGACATTTTTCTAAAGAAGACATACAAATGAGCGACAGCTTCATGAAAAATGCTCAACATCACTAATAATGCAAATCAAAGCCATAATGAGATATCACCTTATACCTGTTAGAAGGCCTGCCATCAAATAGACAGCTGATAAAGAAGAGCTGGCAAGGATTTGGAGAAAAGGGAATGCTTGTGCACTATTGGTAGGGATGCAAATTGGTGCAACCACTATGGAAAACAGTATGGCAGTTTCTCAAAAAATTTAAAATAGAACTACCATATTACCTAGCAACCCCACTTCTGGGTATATATCAAAAGGAAAGGAAAACAGGATATCAGGATATTGAAGAAATATCTGCACCCCTATATTCATTGTAGCATTATTCACAATAGAAGCAACCTAATTGTTCAACAATGGATGAATGAACATATATATATATATATATATATATATATATATATATATATATATATATATAAAATGGAATATTACTCAACCATGAGAGAAAAGTAAATCGTTTTGTTTGAGATAGTGTCAGTGGACCTGGAAGGCATTATGCCAAATAAATAAGCCAGACAGAGAAAGACAAATAGTCCATGTCTCACTTTTGTGGAATCTAAATAAATATTCAAACTCACAGAAACAGAGAGTAGCACAGCGGTTCACAGGGACTAGGTTGTGGGGGAAATAGAGGGAATTTGGTAAAGCAGTACAAACTTACAAACATAAGATGAATAAGGTATGAAGAGCTAATGAATTACATGATGACTGTAGTTGATAGTCAACACTGTGCTGTGAAATTATTGAACAATAATTTAAGAGACTAAAACTTAGATGTTCTCACACACACAAAAAGATAAGTATGTGAGGTGACTGATATGTTAATTAACTAGATAGGAGGAATCCTTTCACAATTCATATGTGTATCAAATAATCATGATGTGCACTTTCAATATCTTACAATTCTATTTGTCAATTCTATTTCAGTAAAGCTGAAAAAAAGGTGTCCAAACAAAACCTTGTACACGAATGTCCATAGCAGCAGTATTCATAATAACCAAAAAGTGCAAACTACCCAAGTGGCCATTGTTGGCTGAATGGATAAACAAATGTGATTTATCTACAAGGGAATATTATTTGGCTATAAAAAGGTGTGAAGTACAGATACACACTGCCACATGGATGAACCTGGAAAACATTAGGCTGAGTAAAAGAAGTGAGAGAATCCATATATGCTTGTTCCATTTATATGAAATATCCAAAATAGGCAAATCCATGCAGACAGAAAGCAGGCTAGTGGTTTTCAGAAACTGGGGGTTGAGGGGATTGGGGAGTGACTGCTAATGGGGAAGGAGTTTCTTTTTGGAGTGATGGAAATGTTCTGGAATTAGAGAGTATTGATGGTTGTACAACATGTTGAATATACTAAGGGACACTGAAATGAACACTTTAAAATGGTTAATTTTATGTTATATGCATTTTTATCTCAGTTTAACACATGAAAAACAATGAAAGACTGATGTGTGCTTCAACATAGATGAACCGTAAAAACATCAGTTGAGTGAAAGAAATCAGTCACAAAAGACCATGTATTATATGATCCGATTTCCATGAAATGTCCAGAATAGGCAAATCTAGTTAGAAAGTAGATAAGTGGTTGCCTTGTGGTGGGGCTGGAGGTGGGGAAGGTTGGATTGTTATAGCTAAAGAATATTTCATTTATTTGGGGGTTGATGAAAATGTTATAAGGTTGACTGTGGTGATGGTCACACAACTGTGAATATACCAAAAATCCTTGAGTTGTATACTTTAAATGTGTGAATGTTACAGTAAACTGAACCTCAATAAAGCTCATAAAAAAGAGAGAAGTTGGTCATAAAAGAAAACAGAAGAATGGCCAATGAGCACATGAAAAGATGCTCCACATCAATTACCAGGGCATTTCCAATTAAAACCACAGTAAGGAAACACGACACACCTATGAAGGTATATGTCTACCCAAAGATTTGCATATGAATGTTCACAGAAATTTATTTGTAATAGAAACTGGAATCAATCCAAATGTCCAGGAACAGGTGAATGGATAAACAATAATACCCTGTGATAAAAATAAACAACAAACTAAAGATTCCTGCAGCAATATGGATGACTCTTAAAAACTCTAGTAGATGTAAACTCACCTATAAGTGACAGAAAGCTGATCGGTGATTGCCGGGAGGCAGGGGTGGAAGGAGAGGTGGATTAAGAAGGAGCATGAGAAAAGTTTAGGGATAATGGAAATATTCATTATCTTGATTGTGGTGATGCTTTCGTGGGTGTATTCATATGTAAACACTCAGCAAATTGTACATTTTAAATAGGTCAGTGGGTTGTATATCAATTTCATCTTGATAAAGTTGTAAAAAATAACAAAAAACTGTCAATGTACTCTTGTTACCTTTGGATTAAAATCTAGCTTGCAAGCAGGTAATCAAAAAAAAAAAAAGAGAGAGAGAGAAGTTGGGGTCATCTCTTCTAAACCCTTGCTTCAGTAAGATAATGTTTATTTTATACTTAAAGATACCAATATGTCCTAAATTTATAATAATATTGTTATCACTTACTTAAAGAAAATAATGTGTGAATTCTAAGACTCTCTAAAGATAGATATTTGGTAAGAGGGAGAGAGAGAAGAATGCTCTTACAAATTATTTCTAAGGAAAAATCTCTGCTTATCTCACCAATTCCTCATCTGCCTTTGGTTTGGTTAATACTTTGGGTCATGGGGATAATGAAGAGCAAGTTTCAAATGACTTTTACAAAGTTTTGAGTTTAACGTAAAAACTGAATGAGAAATCTCATATTCAATCACTTCTCTGCATATTAGCCTGCACTGTGAACAAAAGGAGTAGAAGATGATGGGCTTCCCTGGTGGCGCAGTGGTTGAGAGTCCGCCTGCCGATGCAGGGGACACGGGTTCGTGCCCCGGTCTGGGAAGATCCCACATGCCGCGGAGCGCCTAGGCCCGTGAGCCACGGCCGCTGAGCCTGTGCATCTGGAGCCTGTGCTCGGCAACGAAAGAGGCCACAACAGTGAGAGGTCCGTGTACTGCCAAAAAAGAAAAAGATGAAAAAGATTTCAGTTGAAATCCAGGAGTTATATAGGGAGTGGAGCAGCACACTCAGAGGTCAAGGATCCCAAAGCCAGGGTCCTGCCTCCAGACTTTCCACAGAAAAGACACCTCAGAAAAGTAAACATGAAAAAGAAGAAAGATGGGGAGAGGCTATTGAAAGTGGGAGGTGGAGAAAAATATATCAGAGGAGAAGACAGTTTTGAATGGCTCATGTGGATTTTATTCTTTTTTTTTCCTGAATGGAAATTAAAATCTGCCTGACTGTGAGACTGAATATCAGGTGACATGATGTGACTCATACAATTGACTACCCAAGTACTCAAAAGAATCAAAAGTTTGGGGTAATAAAATGTTTCAGGCAACTCTTCAATATTCTTTTAATAATATCTCTGCCTCTGTCTTTCCACATTTTCTGGTTATGTGATAAAGAGACTTATCTGATTTCAGTCTTCCTTTGCCTGGCCTTTCATATCTCCAATCTGTTTTGAGTTTCAACAGTTAGCCCAATATGTCAATTTTATTTAAGGAACACAATTTCTCACTTATATTATTTCTCTATATTTGCCTTCCTCTCCCTCCTTCCAGACCTACTCACAGACTAGCAAAAATGTGTATCCTTTATTTGATCTCCCTGCTGTAATTTAGAATAACTTAGGATTTTCCAGGTTGTAATGTGGTATTCAAGTTGTCTGACTTAATATCAGAGTAAGTTGTACACCAAGAGAATTTTGCAAATGAAATCACTTAAAGACAAGATGACACATCACAATTTTCCTTTTCTAATCAAAAGCACTACAGTATATTAGGTGGAAATTATCAATGTCTCAGGAAGACACAGTAACTAAAAACTGCTACAGCACTGTAAGGTTCTACAGTTGGGGAAGAAAGAATAAAACTGCCAAAAGAACATCAAGGAAGTTGAGAAAGTGATAACGTCTGAAAATGCATTTATGAATGACAAGTATGTGGGTTTTATCAACTCACTTTTAGAAAAAAATTCTGATATTATGTTTTTTCTCCTATTATTATTATTGTTATTGAATGCTTCCAACAGCAGACCTGTTTTCTTCAAAGGAAGCTCCTAATTTCATTAGGAGTCACCCGATTTCATGTCAGTCTGTTATTTTCCTCTCAAGCCAGCATAGGATAGCAGTTGATGCCTAGTGGCTAACCTCCTGGTAACTGATGCAGCTTCATTTGATGATTAATTATTCACTGAGCACCTACGGTGTCCAGGGAAGACCTTGCAGTCTTGCTAGCAACTTGCAGCTTACTAGGCAAACAACGACCAAATGAGGCAAACAAAAATGTGACAAATTTACTCTTCTCCTGTGAGTTCTGGATCCTCAAAGAGGGAGGATATTCCCAAAATTAGATTAGGGTCTGCATCATTTTAGAAATTTTAGCAAAATCATTTGAAAATGATTAGTGTAGCAGTGTGACAACACTACAAATCAGGGATAATTTGGGGCAGAGACTTTCTTTACTGGATTTAAAGTAGATTTAAAATATATTTTGGATATATAGTTCAGAGTTTATATATATATATATATATATATATATATATATAACACATATGCATGTATGTGTGTATCTATCTATCTTTATCCATATGTAAATATGAGGTCCATGGGTTGGGGGGAAGACAGAAAATATTCATAAGGTAAAATATTTTCAACCTTTGTCTATGATAAATGAAAGAAAATTGACAGAGTATTTTTGTGGCTTTGAACACAAAACCCAAGCGTTAATACCATTTATAAGTAAAAGTGCCTCTTCAAAACAGGGCAGATGATGATTCAATTGTGAAAATCAAAAACTGAAGGATAACTTTCCTCCCCCCCACCATCCTAACCCCTGGCAACCATTAATGTGTCCTCTTATTTCTGTAATTTTGTAATTTTGAAAATGCTACATAAATGGAACCATGCAGTAAAAAAAAAACCCTCAAGGATAGAGATCTTCCAAGGTCTTTACTAGAGGGGACACAGTTAACTCATCCATGCTGCTAGAGATTCAGGGAAATTTAGTTCCAGTTTGGCACCTCATTCTCCAGACCACTGGTGGATTGCTTTGTCAGTCTCCGAGGCATGAAACTTGAGTTCTCTATATAGATTGTTGCAACAAGCCACCTTAGGGTCCTGCCTCACTAACTCATGTGATTGCAGATATTTCAGAGAAACCCATACATGCTGTGGACTGTACAGAGCTTTGACATTCTTCCTCTACTGTGTACAAGTTTACCAATGAGAACGTGGAGGTGAGAGGTGGGGTGTTGCTCTTAAATTTAGAAAATAGGTATAAGTTTGTAAGCATGAGGCTGAATAGCCCTCATCATTTCATTTCTAGCTGGGGTGACATTTTGAGCCCCATTCTTATTAACTTAAATGTCTAAAGCGACTAGGTTCATTGAATTTTTTGAAAACGCCCTTTTTGTTCATTTTCTCATCTGTCAACATTATAAAATGTAAATGACACAGCTACACAGAGAAAATCAGGAATCCTATTTAGTTTGTAAGTCTTAGAAGTCCTTCAAAACAAAGCTTATGCATACATAAAAACCCTGATCAAAATGAAGTCTGCAGTCAAAACCAAATAAAGATCAGGCCAATGGCTCTCAGTAATAAAGGTTATAAAACCCAGGAGATGAAATGGATGTGATATGTGGGTCTTTGTGTCTCCAACAAGTAAGGCAACATAATTTATACAAAGCACTGCATTTACCTCCACAGAACTGGAAAGAGTACAGCCACCTCGCCCTTAGTTCAGGGAACTGTCATTTCTTTCATGCCTAATGTGCTTTGGCCCAGAAAAGTGTTAACCCATGGGCTAATATATTAGACCTGTATTTTGATATATCCATTCTTCTTTCTGAAAAGTTGTTGAACGGCTGTCTTATCTTCCATATTCCCAAAATATCTTCTAGTCGATATACTTTTTCTAGTAGGGTTGACAAATAAAATATAGAATCCCCAGATAATCTGAATTTCAGATGAAAAACAATTGAAAAATATCAGTATATATCATGCAATATTTGGGGCATACTTATAGTAAAAAAAAATCATTGTTTATCTGCAATTCTAATTTAGCTGGGTATCTTGTAGTTTTATTTGCTAAATATGGCAATCCTAAACATGGTAATTCTTAGAAAAATCATATACACTTTTAAAGGGTATGCTTATCTCACCAAACCTATCACTCCCTCCTTAACTCTCCTGACTGATTATTAAAACCAGTAAGGTTATTTGTACATAATTGATGAAAACAATATTTCCTTCTGGCCCTAGAATCTTCAAAGAGTCAAGTATTTTCACTTCCTGTGATGTAGATCTCTTTAGCAGAACTATTTGATGTGGAAGCCACTGCCTTCTGTAGTTGCAAAGTGCAGAGCCAGAAGTTCATTTGACCTCTTCACTAACCAGAGCCATCAATGCATTTCCACTTCATTTGTTTTCATTCCCTGAAGTAACAGCGCAAACAGAAAAACTTCAGTAGAGCAATTATGTGACATTGGGTGCTGAGGAAGGGGCCCAAAGTGACGTGCTTTGGAGCATTAAAAATTTTGTAATCAGTGAGACTTCTTACTCAGTGATGTGACTCACTTGTTTTTAAACATCTTGTGACCACATACAGTCTTAGCCTGGAGGTAGAAATACATAACTTTTCGGGAGACTTCATAGAGGCTTGTGATCTTTACCTCTTGGAAGACTTGCTCTTGAATAGTAATTGCTGGTTTTTACCTGTATAAATTTCTGATGATAAAATCTCCTACATTTGAAAAAAAAAAAAGATACTTCCTTTTATACTAGTTTAGAAATCTTTGCCTAAGAGGGTCCTTTTTCTTTAAGTTATCTGCCTACATCTATTTCCTTAATGCTTTTATCCATTTTTTACATAGTTTTTTTTTTTCCATTTGTAAAGTGAAGATAGCACTGTTTACCTCCCTTAGTTGTCATGAGGATTAAATGAGATGAATGTCAAAATTCTTAGCTTAGTTCTGAACAACAGTAGTTTATTGTTTGACAGTGATTGACTAAATGCCTTCTGATGTGCTACGCATACCATTTTGCAACTAACTTATTAACATGCTTTCTATATAATGTTAAATGTGCAACTAACCTGCTTCTTGATGCCACATGGAAGGTTGGATTCTGCCATTTTCTTGGCACAATTTGAAGGGATAATTGTTATAATTTCAGTGTTATTATGCATTTGTCCTAAAGGACTTCATGTTTTGTGTTATTTGTTTTTGTGTTGTTAAATTTCTTTACTAAGTTGAGTATCATTTATAAACATCCCATTACCAAATTTAATACACATTTAGATTTCTTTAACTGATTGAATTTTAAATGGGATCAATAGGAACTTTGCCTAATTGTTACCCTTTATTGTTCACAACAGTTTAACACTTTTCAAAGAACCTCTCCACAAAGTATTGAAAACTATCATAATGTCTACACAAAAAGCATAATTAGAGGAATATGATTAATTGATAGCCACATTTATTATAGATAGTAAATCAGTAATACAAAAGATTACCCTAAGATACCCCTATTCTCCTTAAAACATTGACAGCCTGAAGGATGGGGTTCAGAATAAAAATGTTAGCAAACCCATCATAGGTAGCATTTTCAGTAATAAAAGATTCTTATAACCTCTTTAACTAGGAAAATGAATAAATATATCAAAATTAGATATAATATTGTTTTGTGTTATACAATTTGTGAGTTATATAACATTGAATTATTGTAATGGGGAAAGTAAAAAAAGAGGGCCAAGAGGAGCAGAAATCTTTTTAAAAAATAGCTGTTTTGCTATGATTTTAATTAATTGATTGCCATTTTTATTTTTGAAATTTAACTATCTCCTATAATAGCCATATTTTATCACTTCCTGTAATTACCTAAAACATATCACAACCACTGAAGAACATTAAAATTTTAAACATTTAAAAAAATAAGGTAAATATAGGATCCTTAAATATTAGTGAGATACACATCTCCTAGGGCCTCAGGATATCAAATTATAGAAAAACAAATGAATGCAAACACTCACTGAAATAAAGGAGTATTATAAAATGCAGCTCCAGTTGATACTTTTGCTCTTGGCCCAGCTGCACCAGGTGTCAAGGTCTGTGATTCTAATGTACTTTTTAAAATATTCAGATGCACACACAAACTCATACTTAGCCTTTAATTAAAACAGAATTTCTCCTTGAAGGGTAACTCATTTTTTAAAAACTATGTTTGTCTTTCTGAGAGCAGGGGCTTATATTTTCTCTTTCCATGGAATCAATCTTAAAAGCTAATGCAAAACTCTACATGCATCACAAATACAGCTAACAAATGCAACAGACACTGCTTTTATGAGTCTGACATATAAGAATATGGGCCTAGTATTGCCCAAACTTGTTAGAGATATTGTTCAATTCATAACTACAAGTATGTGAATTCAAAAGTCAGTACATCATCATAAATACATTTAAAATTTAAGAGAAAAAACAATGATGAGTCATCTGGACAAGTTATCAAATAAGGGAAGACTGAAGAAGAATATTTTGACATAAGGCTTAAAGCCAAGAAATGGAAGATCCATGGAGGATATAAGTAAGAGAAAGCAGGTGGTATTAAATTGGTGAGTGGAAGGTAGTTTGTATAACACTTACAGGAGCAAGTGTTCCTACATATCACATAATCATTAAGAACATGAACTTTGGATTTAAACATGTCTTTGTTTGAAACTGGACTCTTTACTAACTGTGGGACTCTTCACAAGTTCTAGAAGTCTCAGGAACTTCTCAGTGATGGAGATGGTGATGATGATACATCTCTTATAGCTTTTTACATCATGAAGTCAGAGGGTGCACGCAGAGGACATAACACTCATTACATGTAACAAGTGGTAGCTCTTTCTATTCCATGGGTGCGCAGATCCATTTAAAGAGATATGGAGTGAGAAGATTGCTTGTCACTATCTATTATATGAGGAGAAAATAAAATGAGGTGGATAATCATGCACACTTAAAAACAGAATTCAACATTTAAAGACAAAAAACAATGAATTAGTATTCAGTATGAAAAATATCCAAACAAAAATATTTGGAACTATAAAACATAGAAAATTAAATAGCACTTTCATAATCCAGATATCTAGATATAATCCCTTTCAACCTATAGTTTTCTCTTATCTCAGACTTTTAAAAATATATTCACATACACACATATTCATTCACACACTTTCATTTAATTAATTAATTTGATAAAAATTCAACTATACTAAAAATAAGTATCTTGCCATTTTTGGATATGGATATATTTCCATGTCAATATATATGTTGATATTGACATGATATGCTACATATTACTTCATTGCATATAATTTCACACTTTAATAATTAACGATGAACAGTTAAAGTACTTTTAAAATTGTGTCATTATAAACAATATTAAAATAGAACTTCCATGAGACCATATTGATGTAAGTAAATTATTGAAAAGTAAATGAATGGGAGAGAGTAGACAAATCTCTTGTACAGAAGGATTCCAAATAATTTATGTAGGTACTCTGCCCTCAAGGATGTGAGTTGCACATGGTGACTTCCTTCCAAAAAGTACAGTATGAAAGGTAGAGAAACCAGACTGACAGTTCCTCATCTTGGTGATCACATTTAACATTGATAGTCATAAGTTATGCTGATAGCATATACCCTTGTAATGAAAATGGCACTTTATCTCTGTGGTCTTCCTCTCAAAAACACATAACTCTAGTCTGATCATTGAAAAAAAAATCAGACAAATCTTAATTCACGTCATTCTACTAAATACCTTCACACGACCTCAAAACTGCCAAAGCCATCAAAAATAAGGAATGACTGAAGAACGCATAGCCAAGAGATACAGCCTAAGGAGACATGATGACTAAATGTAATGTGGTAACTTGGAAGGAATTTTGGAACAGAAGAGAGACATTATGTAAAAAATAAGGATATCTGAATAAAGTATAGACTTTAGTTAATCACAATGTACCAGTATTGGTTCATTAATTGCAACAAATGTTCCAGGCCAAGGAAGATGTTAATAGTAGACCTGGAAGTAGTGTATATGGGAACCCTATCTTTGTAACTTTTCAAACAAAATCTAAAAGTGTTACATAATAAAAAGGTTAGTAATAAAATGAATAAATAAGCCTTCTTATACAAATTTTTTCCTACTAACAAAAATACCCGATATAAATTTCTAAGAATGGAATAGTTTGGCTCGAAACATGCTCACATTTGAAATGCTTGAATATATACTTTCAATTCTTCCTTAGTAGTTGTACCATGTACATTTTTACCAACACTATCCTCTACTCAGAATAATATAATCTTTTCAAATGTTTTCAATATGCTCAATTAAAATTATATCAGTTTTAAAATTTGCATACACACTTAAAAATGAAGTTGAGTGTTCATGTTACTTGGCCATTCATACAGTTTATTAGGAATTATTATATATGCATATATGTAAATCAACAGGAATATTTTAACATTCATTCAAAATATTTCCCCAGTTTGAGATATTTTCATTCTTGTCTATATACCCTTGTTTAAAACTATAACTTTCCGGTGCCTAGAAGTGTATTTGGGATGAAACAAATTTACTGAATGGAGTCAGTCAGAGTGTTCACATACTATTTTATTTTTCATATCATCTCTACCTCTGGGAAAGACACTTGAAGCTGCCTTCCAGCTATAATTCTGCTATAAAAAATAAAGGAAGATCATATAATCAACTGATGGCTGCAGTAGATTTATGTTCCATTTAAATTTAGAAAAAAAAATTAAGTATTTTCCTATATATCTCTATGTTCAGTTTGCAGTGGATAATGCTGTGCAAGAGCAAACTAAATATGATAACCAATTCAAAATATACTCAAAAAATCAAGATAATTGTGAAGAGCAAATAATTTTCAGAACTACCAGATAAAAATGTAAAATACTTATCATCTTTTATTATAATTCAACTGTTATATAAATTGCTTTTTATTCTGGTTATCTCTAAACTTTGTGATAATTTTTCCAGAAACATATTGACTTGAAGTAGAAAATTCTGCAACTGTAATAATCCTTATCAAAATGAATATCCTCTTTAAAAATCAAGTCTGGAATAATTATGTTCTTTATAGAAACCAATTAAGCAGTTTTTACTGTAAGTCAATATCAAGGCAAGGCTAGAACTAAAAACATCTGCTTAGACTTTAAGCATTTATGCCAAAGACAAATTGCTGACCAGTATTTTGCCATTTTTCCCTTTAGAAGTGTCTGAAGATCTGGGATGGTGTCTTTTTCCTGTATTCCCCTTAGATTTTATGAAAGCTGCACTATTACTGAGAAAATTCAGCTTTATAAATCAGTTTTTTGGACAGATTCCAAGTTTCTACTACAGAGCTCTCTGCACTGACTGATCCCTCAAAAATAAAGCATCTATAACAAGCATCACCTTGTATGTTCCCTCAAATTTTTCAATACGTGAAAAATCTGATTGAGAACATTTGCTGGTATTTATTGTGCATGCATTAAGGTCTTTAAATAGGCAGTTTTATTTACTCTTCACATAATCTCATAAATCAATATTATTAATCCCCATTTTTTTCAGATGAGGGAACTAAAACACAGAGAAATTAAGTAGCTTACCAAATATCTCAAAGCTAGGAAAGTAGACAAGTCATTTGAAACATGCAGACTTCTTTAGAAACCATATCCTTAACCTTGTGTTGTGTTCCCTCATAGATCATAAATGGTGCTGAGGCAACATTGGAAGAAAGGTGCTATTAAAGTTATGACGTGAAAAAGTGGGAAAACAGAGGTGATATGGAGCAACTATAGTGATGCAATTCAGCTTGATGATATACAGAATAAAACCAGGTCTTTAGACATTTAAAAACACTTCTTGAGTGTGTAATATGTATATTTCAGGCACTGGATTATCAGTCAAGTGAATACAAATAGACATGAATCTTATTCTGTGGAGCTCATCATCTAATTAGGGACACATTAAAAATTATAATAATTGTGATTAAAAGGAAATAACTCTGAGTTATGGACATTATAGTGTGTCTATTTCTAGGCTGTGTGATTGACGAGGCTCACCTCAAGGAAAGAAGATGGAGCTGAGACCATGAATGAGAAGGCAATAACTTGCTTAAAGTGGTATTTTTCCAGGGTGGAGCTGGTGCAATGGCATGAGTAGGAAGATCAAAGTGGAATTTTTAGACTTAAAGAAGCCAATATAGATGAAATATAGAATGAAAGGTGAAGAATGGTATAAAATTACCTAGAGAGAGAGTCATGGGTTGAACCTTGAATGCTTATTTATTTCAAGAACAATGGGCAATCTTTGGAAGATTATTAGCTCAGGAGTAACACAAATATCTTTATATTGGGTTGGCCAAAAAGTTCGTTCGGGTTTTTCCATAAGATGTTATGGAAGAACTGAATGGACTTTGTGGCCAACCCAGTATTTAAAATACATCACCCTGACCCCAGTGTGAGAACAGATTCAAAGTGGTCAAGATGGGAAGGAGAAAATGAGATGAAATCTGTTGTAACGGTCCAGGTGAGGTAGTCTTTAACCACAGTGGTGGTGTTCGGGATGGAGAGATATTTAGAAAATATAAATGAAGAACATGGAAATTTATTTGGTATGAAAGTAAAGAAGGACAAATCGAAACCTTTGAATTTCTAGTTTGCTTAATTTGATGGATGGTGGTCCCATTCATGAAAACAGAGAATGCTAGGGGAGGGCATGATATTTAAGGACAAAACTAAGTTTGATTTTGGACTTGATGAGATTGAGTTGCCTTTGAAACATCCAAATGCAATTGCCATGTAGGAAGAGGATGATAAGAGTCTAGAACTCAGAAGTGAGCTCTGGATAAAGAGATTAAAAGTAAATGAAACCACAGATGTGGATGTGATTGCCAAAGAAGAGATTATATAGTGAAAAGATGAGAAATAAGACCAAATCAAGGGGACTTCTAGTATCTAAAATCTAAAAATAGTAGGAGAAATTAGTAAATACTAACATAAATGGGTCAAAAAGATAGGTGTTTTGGTACAGCAGAAGAGTATATTGTTCATGAAAGCCAAGGGAAAAGAGAATTTCAAAAGAAAGAGAACGATTAATACTACCTAATGCTACTGTGAGTTCAAATAGGACAAAGACTTAAAAATGTCCATTGACAATATCAACCTAGAGATAACAAGTATCTTTTTTGGATAAGCTGCTGGAATAACTTCATTATTTTTTACTCCTTCACTGACTCTTCCTCCTTTTTTCATAAGTTATATATTTTGTTTGTTAAGAGAGGTAAAGTGGAGGTAGGGTGGAAAGGGATATAATCAAGGGTAGAGACTATATTTCTACTTGCACAGGACAGTATCTATCAGTTATCTGAGTTGTCTGTACACTCTTAACATTTATTTAAATCTTCAGCCTTAGAGAAATGTGCTTATTCTCAAATTATCTATAAATGGCCTACAGACAAGACGTTTAAAATGTGATTTTCTCAGTTTGCAAAAATTAACCACACTTACTCTTGCAAGGAAAAGCATGCTGTCCATCAAGTTGGTGTTCGAGTGGTCATCATCTAGTGGCCATCATCTAATGTACCTTCTAGCATTCTGCTCATGGTCAAAAGTTCAGCGAGGATTTAAGATGAAAATTTGGAGAATTACTGTGCCCAGGAGGGGAGCTTATTTAGGCGAGAGAACACACTGAGATAAACTGCCACTACTGAAAGTAGAATTGTTATGAAGGGTGGTGTGGCTGTGATGATGATTGTGGAGACAGTGGTGGTTTGTCTTTAAGCTCTACTCTGATTCAGTCTAAAGGATTGAGTTTCCTTTCACTTCCTTGTCCCCTCTAATCCTGATCATACATGTTCTTCTTATCAGACATGATCATTACTATTGAGACATATGGATTAGTCACGTCAGTCTAATTTACTGGGCCTGGGCAGAAAATTTAACAGTTACATGAGTTAAGTCCCACAGACCTCCACAAAATAGGCTAATGTTGAGAAATGAGATATTTTCATAAAAAAATAATTAGGGAGTTTGGGAGTAGAATTCAGTGCACTGGCTCAACGATCCTCTTCTCATCACTTAGCTACAAAACTAATGTTACAGCTGTTCATGGCCATTTATTGATAAAAGAGCAGAGAACATATTGCCAAAGGAGGATGTGGGTGTCAGGCTCTGTTTCCTGGCCAAATTTCAAGTTGGATAATTCTCTACCAACTTCCTAAATCTTCCTTTTCTTTTACTGAAGCAACATCCATTCCTTTCCTTCCTTATTAATCACTGTTGCTTGCTGTTAAAGATATGCCATGGTATATTTCAAAGCTGATTCACTTATATTCTAAAGCTGAATAATAAAAGTAACAGTTCTCATTACTCTTCTGAATGGTAATAAAGAAATCCAATGTACATAAATTGAGCATCTCCTTTGAGCAAACAGTTTGAATCAATTATAACATGTACAAGTTTGTTATTTAAAACGGAATTTCATATTTAGCCAATGGAGCTTTTCAACAGTGCTTTAACTTCAGACCAAAGGTTAACATCTGTTACTATCGAATAAAAACTTACTGGTAGGTATCTGTTTTGAAAGGCACTAACAATATTTAAAGTCATATTTCCAACTTAAACCTTTCTACTTCTTTGCTTTGCTTTTTCTCATCTCCCTCCTTCTACATACTTTTAACAGAAGCACTCAAGCAACTTGGATGGAAAAGCTATCTTGACTTCATATAAAGACCAACATCTTAAGTGGTTTCCAAGTTGTTTTGATGGATATTATTTATCAAGTCATTTCAGACTCTCTGTTTAAAATACACAAAACCAAATGTACTCCAACAGACAGTAAAGTAAATCAAATAATATATATTCAGTTATTTCCCAAATGCCTGAAAGAAACAAGTGCAGTACTTACAAAAAAATGATAAGTGTTTTGCTGGCTTTACCTTGTTCTTTCTTTATCAGGCTTGAAATCATTTCTGAAAGGAAAAAAGTGTCTACTGTGGACATTTCTATTTCAACAAGATAGCTACCTATTCTGTACTAGGTAACATCAGCAAGGTAAATACAGAAAATAACTTAAAATGGACACATTAAACAGTAAGAACTTGAATGCAATTGATATACTTCTAAGAGATAGATTCTGAAGTAGAAAAAAAATTATAATGACTCCGTTTTCCCAGGAGAAAAAGGAATATAAGTGATAAGAAAGCATTAGTTTCTTCATATTAAAAAAGAGTTAAAACATTTTATTGACTAATTGACAAGCTATTCATTTGAATAATTATTTAATAATTTTAATCTACCACTGTTTGGCAATTATACAAAAATTGTACATATTTAGTTATTAGAATAAAAGCAACAAAATGCACTACAAAACCAAGATGTTCCCTAAACATCTCCACATAATTAGGATATAAGGTAGTGTTAGTTCATTTTCACTTAGAAATATCTAAGTGTGAATTTCTGATTCCAGTCAGTAGAAACTGATGCAAATATTCAAGTAGCTGAAACATGCTAGTCTGTAGGCCACTAGCCAGCTGATAATATCTAGCTGCTTTATTATTCTGTGGTCTTTAGCCAGCTTTCCCTTGCTCATCGCCAGCATTTGTTCAGTTCATCCTCTCTGCTTGAAATGCAACTTTACACACACTCTTCTTTCTCCTCCTCCTCCCCCCACCCCTGACTCCTCCTCCTCCTCTTTCTTCATGTTCCAACCCACATACACTAATGATACTCTTTACTTCAACCACATATTTTCAGTTCCTTGCTGGAACCTGAAGTCTTTCTCTGACTTTGGAAACTAAAGCAGGAATTTACCACAAATCCTCTCTAACTGTAATAATAATTAATCAAAAATATTTTTAAATTGTATAATTGTTTGGTTGTCTACATCCTATGTAGACCTGTTAGTTAATGTGTGCTGATTACACCAGCTTTAGATTATAAATCATCCCTGTGTATTAATGATATTTCCTCACATAACCATTTGAGAACATTTCTTTCTTACTCTTTTTCTTAATCCATATTAAATTATAGATACCTGCTCTGGCAGATTGCAAAAGTTAAAACTTTCAGGAGCCAAGAAGGCTCTTAGATTTGCTGTCTTCAAGTGATAATGAATAAATGAGGGAGGACAAAATCAGGGTGTAGACAAAGACAGCACATCATAGACATTAAGAAATACTTAGGTGTGCCTACTTAGCCCACCGTTTGGAAAGGATCCACGTTACTTAAAACAGAGATTCTGCAGAATTGAGTGATAAGTTCTATTATTATTTTTTTCTGGTCCTATATCTAATAGCAGCTAACAGAGGAAAAAAATGTTGAAATGATAAATTTTTAAAAATGACTACTGGGACACTAGTTGTTCACAAGCCACAATCCAATTGCCAATAGAAACATTTGAAAAGTTCCCATTGTGTGGGAATAGCTGTTGTTGAGAAGTTTGTAGAAGTAAAGCAAGCAGCCAACATTGGTGCCAAGTGGCCTATAAGAGGGAGCACATCAATCTACTTAACTAAGGGCTCATAGTTCTATGGTGTCCCAGTTTAAGTAGCACTGAGTAGTCTATTTGATTTGACACTACCTATACACAGAAATATGCAATTTTTAAATTTGTGTATGTGTGTGTATCAATATATACTCAAAGACATATATCCATATCTATTATTACAACTAAATGTTTAAGCTTTGTGAAGTCATAATCTTATTTGATACAATACCATTTCTTTGGCTTTACTCATTTGGCTGAATACTAGCACAGTTCAGTCTTCTTCCTGGTCTTGGGCATCATAATCTTGCTTTGTTCTCTTTGGCATCTTATTCTGCATCATCATATTCCCAGCTAAACATCCACACAGATCTCTGTTAGAAAAGCTGCAATGGGTTCTCCTCAATTTTTAGTTAATATTTCTAAGTAAGCCTTGTACTATACAATAATTGTGCCCAACTGCTAGTAAGAGAAACAGAAAATCATAGTGATGCAAACAAAATTGAAGTTTATATCACCGTCTCACAAAAGAATCAGAGAGTTAAGCAGTCCAGGACTGATGGGAAGGCTGCATATTGCCACCAAAGATCCAAACACCTTTAATGTTTGGCTCCAACATTCTCAGCACTCAGCTTCCATCTTCAAGGTCAAGGTGCAAATAACTATAGCTCCTCAACCATTGGGTTTAAGATCTAGGCAGGAAGAAGGAAATGGAAGAAAGTGGTGGTAAAAAGGTGCACATTAACCCTCTGTTCCAAAGAAGTTTTCTCAGAAGTGCCATCTGTCAACTCCCACTTAAGTCTAATTGACCATCTTGGCCTCAAGGGGACCTGAGAAATATCGTTGCCTAATCCGGCACATAGCCACATGCAATAAAATAGTAGTTGATTCCTAAAGAAAAACAGAATATACTTGAAGTAAAAAACTAGTATTCTCTGATTAAAGTGTTTTCCTCTCTTAGTAGAAAAAAAAATGGTATTAATGAATCCTTTAGCTTCCTCTGAATTTTTACATTATCTCCTTCAATTTGCAATTACCTAAAACATTACAGTATTAAAATGTTTCTACTCGGATTTCTATAACTTTTACAACATAGAAGATGTAATTTGAAGAATTCCGTTTTTTAAGAAAGAAAAATAATAGCTTTCTTCCTACTAGAAAGTGTGTCAACATGTATGGAAGATTGCATTATGATTTCAAATCATTTGCTCTTCTCCCTTTCTTTGTATTAGAGATTTACATACTTTGGCACATTGCTATGTAACTTACATTACCTCCTTGTAGGTGAAATATACTTCCTCTCTCCAATGTCAAGTGTGACCGTGTGACTTATTTCAGCCAATAAAATGAACCAGAAGTCATACAAGCCTATCTTAAATGAAGCTTTACGTGCTGTTGTCTGTCCCCATCAACTATGTTGCTCTTTTACCATTGCCATCAGAATAGCACATCCCAAATGGGGCTCTTCCTTCAGCGTGTGTTGTGGAAGGTGATGGCATGTAGAGTAGAGGCAAAGCACATGACAGCCACAGACATAAAACACAATGTCATATATGCTACTAAGATGTTAGGGTTACTTACTATCATTGCATATATTAGGGAAAGTTGACTAATACTCAAGTACATAATTGACTTATTCTAATACAAATAAAAATTCTTTTTCTTGTTGTTTTATATTATTAAAATTTCTTGATAAACAAACATCAAAGCCACCTGCACCTGAGGGGTTTCTTTCTTCCTTTTCCTACAAGTATGTTTTAAGCATTACCAGAAACTGTGCTTGGTGAGTTTAATCTTACAGAGTTCCCATCATTATTCCCCACACAGGTGAGGTGAGGGAAAATAAAAATAGAATTGCTTCTCCCATTTTCTCTCTTCCTTTTTCAAATGTGAACCCTCTTCCTTTCTCCAGATTCTCCTATTAATAAGGAACAAAAAAATGAAGCACGGTGGAAATCAAGCATTGGGCATTCAAGCAGAACTTTCATTCTTTCAGAAATAGTTGAACTAAATCAAAGTTGTCTAAGGAAGAATAAAAATGTGATTTTCTCCCATTGAACCACACTATATTTTCTGAACATGTCTCTCAAAATCTAAGAAACAATTGTGCTGCTACTAATTAAAACATGAGAAAAAAGTAGATTTTTTTGTTTTGGGGGGGTACCAAGTGAAATCGCTTTAAGAAAAATCTCTGCATTGGGTTGGCAGGCTACATTATATCAGAATTCAAAACAACTGCCTTTAGCATAAAGAAAAGAGATGATTTTGAAAAAAATATGTTATGGATACTAGATTTAACTCTGAGTTGGTACATATACACTTAACATTTATATTTGTTCCTTTTTTTCCCCTAACCCTGATTCAACTACAGTAATTCAATTCTCATGTAATTCAAATAACTGTGTTCCTTTTAGAAGTAAGATTAGTCACAACAAAGGTAGAAAAAGAGATTTAGGACTGGGTGATATAATAGACATTCTTTAAAAATAGCAATAATATGCTATTGAGAAGGAAAACACTTTAGGCAGAATATATAAAGGGAAGGCAGCACCAGAGCCATCACTGGAGCCCATGATTTCCATGATGTGACACTCTTTTAATTAGGACCAATTACTTTGAAAAGCTAAACTGCTTTGGGTAGAAGTCATCAAAGAAATATTTTATACTAAATCTCATGATAAAGCAACTTGTAGTTCCACATGACGGTGACAGAGGTGATATATGCCACTTTGAGAGATGGACCCTTAAATAAAATAATAAAATAAAATAAAATTAATTTAAATTAAATCGAATACAATTAAATTTAAAAATTCCCAATTCTCCACCATGTCCTTCCTTCTTCATTTGCTAGCAAGTATTAGAGGATCCAGTAAGGATGCAGAAGTCCTAAGAACTGCTGAGCCCACTAAATCAGAAGAGCTAATGGGAATTTTGTGCTCACCGGGCACTGTGAACACTGCTTGAACAGCCTCGAACTGCAGGGAAAAGAGGTGGACACACTTAACACCCGTAAAGCCTCTGTTCATGCACATGCTCCACTATCCCTTAGACTTACATAACATAATTTTTAAAAATACAGTTTTTAAATATTTCAAGTTGCTGATATCAGAACCAAACAGGGTACACTTGTGAGTAAGGAGATTTCTGCAACCGCACAGGTCACAAGCCCATGAAGCCATCTTAGGACTGGTTCCCCTCCCTCCCTCTTCCTCCTTCCCTCCCTCCCTCTTCCTCCTCCCCTCCCTCCCTCTTCCTCCCTCCCTCGCTTTCTTTTTATGACTAAAGTGAGAAAGCTCTTAATCTTAGAAAACAGGATATCTTAATGATCCTGCATGATCATGGCTTCTTTAAGATAAGGAACAATGAAAATACAGCCTAGAAAAAGATTTTTTAGAAGCATAGGCATTTTGTTACAGGGCCAGAATTTTGACTAACCTGATTATCAGATAGCAATATTAAACAAATGAAGCTTAATATTTGTCAGTGATCAAAACAGCTACTTTCCCAGACCAGTTTCAAAGGTCTATTTGAGAAGGAAAGGAAAGAAGGAAGGGAGAGAGGGTGGGTGGGAGGGAGGAAGGAAGGAAGGGAGGAAGGAATGAAAATGGATCCAGTGAATGACACTGTAGAGCAAAGGTCCTTGATTTGGACTGTGATATTAGCCAGAAATAAACATTCATTTTTGTTCAGCCCCTGATACTTTAGGATTGTTTATTATAGTAGTTGGCCTCTTTGAGTAAAACTTCATTTGTACGGAAACAAGGAGCTCTACCCTAATTATTATCTGAGCAAGAATAATATTTCTAGATAGAACAATGGGAGTAACATGGAGAGTAACCATTGCTTATTCCGTTGTTCTAGTTGATAAAGGAGAATAATTTTGAAAAATGTTAGAACAATCTAGACAATTTCCCTACCCTACCCTGCTTCCTTCTTCAATCTTCAAGGTCTACAGGTAAGATAAACAAAAATTAAATTTGAAATTTATATTTCTATTGTTTACACCATGGGAAGTAAGCCATTGCCTGGTCCAAGCCTGACTGTGAGAAAGTTAAACTTTCACGATGGTTTTATAACTACACAATTACATTAATTTACTGCTCTGACTTAGGCATTTTTTAAAATTCTGAGAACCTTATACTTTTTTTTTGCAGCTATACAGAGAAACAATAGAAAGCCACAGGGTCAATGTTTTACTTATTCCAAAGTCAAGCTGGCTTAACACAACCTTTCTGTTCCTCTCTTCCTTCACTACTAATTGAATCTTTAACAGTAGCCTCCAAATGATAAATAATATTTTATCTTAACAGAAATCTTCACAGAAACTGGATAACTTAGTAGTGTTCATGATTGCTTTTTTTCCTGTGTTTTAAGTGTTTTCCATGGTGATTATTTTCATCATTGCCTTTGTTCCAGTCTTCTAATAAGGAACACAGAGTTACACAAAATGGCCTCACTGAGAAATAGGATGTCAGGCAGGAAGAAATAGGTGCATAATTGAAGTTTTGTAGCTGTTAAGAGACTGAAGGACCCAGAAGATATTTTGCTATTATTGGCACGGTTAAGGTGACTTGGATGTTTTGGTTCTTGAACTAAATAAAATAAACGTACAATGTGTCAGTAGTTCCAAACAATGATTCAGTAGTTCCAAACAATGATTCTGCTTTTACTTTTCTGCTCCACTGAGATGAGTGACTTTACTGTCAGTGAAACTTATGAGAAGGTTAGAAGGGAAACATTATTTTGGGGTGGGAAGGATGATGTTAGAAATGTTAGAAAACCGAGATTCACAGTTGGCAAAAAATAAAAAAAAAAGAAAGAAAGAAAACCGAGATTCACAGAACACAAAACTGCATGTCACTAGACATTATAATTATACCTGGAATCATAACAAATATTAATTGATTGAATACTCTATGCCTAGCATTGACTCAGTAACAAATAATATGGGGAAATCCTTCTCTATAGATAAACAAAACTATAATAAGAATTTCAAAATACTTTGGAAGACACTGAATTTACTTAGTTTTAATTGTGAAAGGCTTATTTTACAAAGGCTTATTTTAATTGTGAAAGGCTAGTAGCTAAAGTCACGTGCAGCATGAGTTGTAAGATGAAAGAAATCCATGATTCCATTCTTTGTTAGCTTGTCAAATATATTTATGGCTTTAGTTTTCAATTATATTTCTGGAGGAAAAGAAAAATATTAATTGATTTTTAAATTACTACTGGTAAAATGTACAACAGTTGTATTTTTATGTTGAGAATATTTTAATGGTGACTTACGTTTGAAAATTGCAGACAACACAAATACATATTTCTTTTTTCTCTTGGCACATTGAAATAATAGTAAAACAAAACAAAGAGCACAAACCACAACAATAAAGAATATCAAATGGAGGCCATGGGGCTTCCCTGGTGGCGCAGTGGTTGAGAATCCGCCTGCCGATGCAGGAGACACGGGTTCGTGCCCTGGTCCGGGAAGATCCCACATGCCGCGGAGCAACTAAGCCCGTGAGCCATGGCCGCTGAGCCTGTGCGTCCGGAGCCTGTGCTCCGCAACGGGAGAGGCCACAACAGTGAGAGGCCCGCATACCGCAAAAAAAAAAAAAAAAAAAAAAAAAAAATGGAGGCCATGAAAAAATGAGAAATGTTAGTAAATTTCTAGAAGACAGAAAACAGTAGACACAGTGTTGACTGATGACATGAGAAGCCACAGTCTAGTTGACAAGCAAAAAGTGCTGTAACCAGTGAGCTGGCTGAACTGCCTACCAGGTTCCAGAAGGCAGGAGTGAGAAGTCGGGTCAAATGTGAAATCACAGGGGTGATTGCCCATGCCTATCCAGGGTTCTACCATGTAAATGGGGTGACTGAAAATCGTTTCATTGTTTTAAATAAAACAACGTTTTATGTATGACTTGGGCAGAAATAATGGACATTAGTGCCCCCATTCCCATTCTTGCCCTTAAGCGTTCTCCAGCAAAATGGCCATGTGCCAAACACTTACCCAGAAGATAGGAAACGGAAAATATAAATAAATAAATGGAGCTAAGAAACAGAAAACCAAAATTCTAATTAAAGTCTTCAGAGATATCAACTATATTTCAATTAAAAAAAAAAACTTCAGCGAGAGAGTAAAAGAAATGTATTGCATCCATTAAAAAACATACAGTGAAAAATAAGTAATCACAAAATAAGCAGGGTTTCTTAGAAACTAAAACCAAAATTTAGTAAGATTGAAAGATAAATTTGAAGAAATTTCCCTGAATATAAAACATAAAAATACATAGAGGTAAAAGTATGAGAGAAAATATATGAGATAAGAAAGGATCAACTGTTGGAAATTTCAGAGAAGGATATCAAGAATAACAATAACATTAATACAGTAAATCTTCTCTGAGTTAAATGCCTTGACATTAGAGAGGACAGGATCATAAACATAATGAAGGAAAAATTTTCAATGTTTAGATATACTGAGGATATCTTAAAATTTTCCAAAAAGACCCTCCAATAACACACACACACACGCACACGCACACACACACACACACACAACACTGTAGGTGATCCCCGGCATCATTGCTCATATAAGACAATAAATGGAGTTGTGTTTCCATGGCACTATGTGAACAATGTTTTTCAACCCAGAATACTTTTCACTATAATAATTTTGGACTAATGGACTTCTATTTTGTAGTTTTAATGATTTTTAGAAATTGAGATGACTGTAGATTTGCATCAGTTACAAGAAAGAATACAGAGAGAGCCCTTGAACACTTTGCCCAGTTTCTTCCCATAGTAGGACTTTGCAAACTATAGTACAATATCCCAAACAGGATATTGACACTGACAGAATCCAAAAATTTTATTCATAGTTCTCCCATTGTTTTACTTACTCTCATTTGTGTGCATGTGTGTGTGTGCACGTGCATTAACTCCTACACAGTTTTGTCACTTAATTTGGTTCATGTATCTACCACTACAGTTAAGATATTAAAGAACTGCAATACCACAAGGATCCCTCAGGTTTCCCTTTTATGACTAAACCCTCTATTGTGTTCACTTCCATGCCCATCTCTAATCCCTAGCAACCATTAATCACTCCTCCATTTCTAAGTGTTGTAATTTTGAAAATGTTATATAAATGGAATCATACAGTATATAAGTTTGGGGGTTTTTTTACTCAGTATAATTCTTTGAAGATTGTTCCAAGTTGTGTGTATAGATAGTTTATTCCTTTTTATTGTTGAGTAGTAGTCTGTTACAGATGTACCACACTTTGCTTAACCAACTTTTTGACTATTGAAAATAAAGCTGCCAAAAACGACTGTGTACAGGTCTTTGTGTGAACATAATTTTTATTTTGATGGGATAAAAGCCCAGAAGTTCGATTTCTGATATATATGGTGGTAATTGCTTATTTAATTTTCTAAAAACTGCCACCAAATTGTTTTCCAGAGTTTCTGTACCATTTTACATTCCTATCAGCAATGTATGGTACAGTTTCTCTACATCCTCATCAGCATTTGTTGTTGTCACTAATTTTTAAAAAAATTTTAGCCATTCTTATAAGAATTGTAGTTTTAATTTACAGTTCTTTAATGACTAATGATGCTAAGCATTGTTTCATATGCTTATTTGCCATATATATATCTTCTTGAATAAAATATCTGGTCATATATTTAGCCAGTTTTCTAATTGGAATTTTTTTAATGTTCAGTTTTGAGAGTTATTTATATATCCTAGGCACTAGTCCTTTGTCTTGTATATGATTTTCAAATATTTTCTCCCAGATTGTAGGTAGTTTTTTATTCTCTTTGTATGAGATTTCACCAAGCAAAAGATTTTAATTTTGATGGGGTTCAATATATCTATATCAATTTTCCCCATTATGGATTATACTTTTTGTGTCAAGTTTAAAAATTATGTTTTAGTCCTAGATGCTGAAGATTTTTTCCTTTGTTCTTTTCTTTCATCACTTGGAAAATAGTGTGCCCTTCCCTCTGGCCTCCACAGTTTACAATGAGAAATTCATTACAATACAAACTGGTGTTCCCTTTAGGTAGGGTGTCATTTATTTTGGCTGCTTTCAATAGAATTTTTTCTCTCTCTTTAGTTTTCAAAAGTTTAATTGTCATGTGTCTTAACATGGATTTCTTTGTATGGAATTTGCTCAACTTCTTTGTGGGTTTGTCTTTTACCAAATTTATGAAGTTTTCAATCATTATTTTTTTTTTTTTTTTTTTTTTTTGCGGTATGCGGGCCTCTCACTGTTGTGGCCTCTCCCGTTGCGGGGCACAGGCTCCGGACGCACAGGCCTAGCGGCCATGGCTCACGGGCTTAGTTGCTCCGCGGCATGTGGGATCTTCCCGGACCAGGGCACGAACCCGTGTCTCCTGCATCGGCAGGCGGATTCTCAACCACTGCGCCACCAGGGAAGCCCTCAATCATTATTTTTTGAAATCCTCTTTTAGTCCTAATTTCTTTCTCCTCTTCTTCTGGGACTTGAATAATACAAATATTGAGTCTTTGCTCATTTTTGTTGTTGTTTTCTGCCTATTTTCTCGTTATTTTTCAGATTGCATCAATTATATTGTTCACCAATGCATTCTTCTGTCATCTCTACTCTACAGTTGAGCCCATCCAAGACCATTTGTTTCCTGTTATGGTAATTTTCATTTTTATAAATTTAGTTTGGTTCATTTTTATAACTTCTGTTTCTTTGCTGAGATTTTCTATTTTTTAAATTTGTTTCAAGAGATTTTGTAATTATTTATCAAAGTATTTTTATGACAGCTGCTTTAAAAGTCTTGTCATCTAATTCCAGCATATGATTCATTTTGGTATTGGCATCAGTTCATTGACTTTTTTAAAATTTAAGTTGTCTTTTCTCGGTTCTTGCTATGATGTTTTTTTTGTTTTTGTTTTGTAGCCTGGACATTTTGTATTATGTTAAGAGAATCTGGATCCTATTTAACTTAAAAGAAAATTTTAGCAGTCAGATTTAGCACGCAGGTCTTGGCCTACATTTGTGAGCTGTAATACCAACACCAGTTTAATTATCAGGGTCTTTTGGTATTATCTTGATGTGCCTGGTTTAGCTGTTGTAATTGTGGCTCCAACTGTTCCCTGCTGTTGCTGCCTCAGGATGTATAAAGGATTTCCCTAGGCCTGACTGCTAGGTATCTCTCAGTGGGTGAAGGTGTAGTGAGATTCCCCTACCAGTGCCTTTCTTCCATGGTGTTTCTGGGTGGGAGAGAAGAGTCTTGTGCTTACAGGGACGTAGGTGTTTCTCAGACTGAGCTTCTTGTTGTAGCTGAGTCCCTTGCCCCACCTGATTAAACCAGTGTCTTTTGGCAGGGAGGGACAATCTGTATCCCACTGAGATGAAAAGCTTGCCTGGACCAGGCTGCTTGCTCTTTGTTCCTTGTGTGGGTTCTGCCTGACCTTCTGGTAACTCTGGGCAGGGTAGGAGAGACTTAGTCATGTAGAGACTAAGAGGCTTCCTGGACCAGGCCACCTGCCCTATCTTGTCTCTTCTGCCAGCTCTGCCTGCCTATTTTGCTATCTCTTTGGAGGATAAGTGGAGTTTCAGGCCTGGTGGGGAATGAGAGAGCATCCCCTGACTTTTTGTTTCTGGCAGTGCTCCCAAAATGATCCCCCTTTCTGATGGTGTCAGGCTCCCCTGATATTGTCAGAGGGACTTCTCTTTGGGGAAGAATGACCTGCTTTCTATTGCTAGGTTAGGATTTGGGAAATGCTGGATCTGGGTAGCCTTCTCCTACTGGGTGAGGGTCACAAAACAAAACGCACTGCCACAGTTGTGCTTGTTCCTCCAGTCCTGGTGTCCTAAACCAGCTGGGCTTCTTCTTACAACCTTTCATAGTTGTTTGGTTTTTGTCTTGTACCCTTTCTGGGGTATATAGTTGTCTTTAGAGGAGAGATGCAGAGTAAAAGGATTTTATACCATATTGTCAAGATTAGAAGTCTCTTAATTGACTTTTTAGCATGTATTGAAATTATGTAATAATTCAAAAAATCATTATTTAAAAGAGTAGTTGAGTTATTTTTTGGGGGGAAGTAAAATAAAAATCATTTTAGCTTTGATCTATTTTAAAACCTATATACTTTTTTTTTAAGTCCACATGGTTTTCTAGCTTCTTCTACTGCTTTCTTAGATTAAAATTTTATTATTTTTTATTTTTTAAACATCTTTATTGGAGTATAATTGCTTTACAATGGTGTGTTAGTTTCTGCTTTATAACAAAGTGAATCAGTTATACATATACACATGTTCCCATATCTCTTCCCTCTTGCATCTCCCTCCCTCCCACCCTCCCTATCCCACCCCTCTAGGTGGTCACAAAGCACCGAGCTGATCTCCCTGTGCTATGTGGCTGCTTCCCACTAGCTAGCTATTCTACATTTAGTAGTGTATATATGTCCATGCCACTCTCTCACTTTGTCACAGCCTACCCTTCCCCCTCCACACATCCTCAAGTCCATTCTCTAGTAAGTCTGCGTCTCCATTCCCATCTTACCCTTAGGTTCTTCCTGACTTTTTTTTTTTTTCCTTAGATTCCATATATATGTGTTAGCATACGGTGTTTGTTTTTCTCTTTCTGACTTACTTCACTCTGTATGACAGACTCTAGGTCCATCCACCTCGCTACAAATAACTCAATTTCGTTTCTTTTTATGGCTGAGTAATATTCCATTGTATATATGTGCCACATCTTCTTTATCCATTCATCCGATGATGGACACTTAGGTTGCTTCCATGTCCTGGCTATTGTAAATAGAGCTGCAATGAACATTATGGTACATGGCTCTTTTTGAATTATGGTTTTTTCAGGGTATATGCCCAGTAGTGGGATTGCTGGGTCATATAGTAGTTCTATTTGTAGTTTTTTAAGGAACCTCCATACTGTTCTCCATAGTGGCTATATCAATTTACATTCCCACCAGCAGTGCAAGAGGGTTTCCTTTCCTCCACATTCTCTCCAGCATTTATTGTTTCTAGATTTTTTTTTTTTTTTTTTTTTTGCGGTACGCGGGCCTCTCGCTGTTGTGGTCTCTCCCATTGCGGAGCACAGGCTCTGGACGCACAGGTTCAGCGGCCATGGCTCACGGGCTCAGCCGCTCCGCGGCATGTGGGATTTTCCCAGACCGGGGCACGAACCCGTGTCTCGTGCATCGGCAGGCGGACTCTCAACCACTGCACCACCAGGGAAGCCTGTTTCTAGATTTTTTGATAATGGCCATTCTGACTGGTGTGAGATGATATCTCATTGTAGTTTTGATTTGCATTTCTCTAATGATTAATGATGTTGAGTATTCTTTCATGTGTTTGTTGGCAATCTGTATATCTTCTTTGGAGAAATGTCTATTTAGGTCTTCTGCCCATTTTAGGATTGGGTTGTTTGTTTTTGATATTGAGCTGCATGAGCTGCTTGTAAATTTTGGAGATTAATCCTTTGTCAGTAGCTTCATTTGCAACTATTTACTCCCATTCTGAGGGTTGTCTTTTGGTCTTGTTTATGGTTTCCTTTGCTGTGCAAAAGCTTTTAAGTTTCATTAGGTCCTATCTGTTTATTTTTGTTTTTACTTCCATTTCTCTAGGAGGTGGGTCAAAAGGGATCTTGCTGTGATTTTTTTGCATAGAGTGTTCTGCCTATGTTTTCCAAAAAAATTGTATACTGAAACAACAGTAACAGCTATCGTCTTTACAAAACCCATGCAAGGTAAACAATGTTTTCCCCTTTGAAAGAAGAAAAAACACTGAGCCCAGAGAGATTCACTGAATTGAGAGGAGTATGAGGCTAGATAGTGCTGTCATGGACTGAGACTCAAATTTAGATCCATAAAGCTTAATAAATTGTTTCTTTCCTTATATCCCAATTTCATGATTTTAGACTCAGACTTAAAAGCCTATGTAGACTTATAGGAAAATATTTACCTGGAAAGCCTCAATATGCATGAGTTTTTTTTTTTTTTTTTTAACTAGATCTATTCAGTGAGAGTATGAAACTGTAAAATGTGGTTTGAAGTCACATTCATATTTTTCCACTTCCTGTCAAGAAAATCTTGGATAAGCCACTTAATCTTTCTGATTCTCAGTTTTCTTATGCATAAATTGGATTTAATAATATATACCTCATCATGTCATTGTAGTGATTAGCCAGTAAACATTGCAAAAACACCTAGAATGATTCCTGACACATAAGGGGCATTGACTAATAACACTCAGTAATGATATATTGCTATTGATTTTATTATTACTGTTGATATAATGGTGATAATAATAATGATGAAGAAGAATCAGAGGAAGAGAAGAAGGGTTCTTCAAAAATGCTGAGACAGGGCTTCCCTGGTGGCGCAGCGATTGAGAATCCGCCTGCCGATGCAGGGGACACGGGTTTGTGCCCCGGTCCGGGAAGATCCCACATGCCGTGGAGCGGCTGGGCCCGTGAGCCATGGCCGCTGAGCCTGTGCGTCCGGAGCCTGTGCTCTACAACGGGAGAGGCCACAACAGTGAGAGGCCCGCATACCAAAAAAAAAAAAAAAAAAAAAAAAAAAAAATGCTGAGACATAGAAGGGAAATGTTCTAGCCTAACAAATCAACTAGAGCTAATTATGTGAGTGTGGATGAGATATAAGAGAAAATTGGAATATATAATGAGAAAAATTATAGGGGAAAATAAAAATAATGTTCTAGAGTCAAATCACATTTTTATCATCAACAGTCACTTTCCATGTAAAGGCAGAAAATGGAAAATTACATTGGGAATTCAAGGGAAAGGAAAAGTATGAATTGACCACAAATTCTTATTCACAAATTTGTGAATCTGAATTCACAAATTCTTATCAAGAACTAGTTAGAGGCAAAGAATGGATCACTGGCTCAGCTTTACAACTGTGGAAATTTCATGCATATCCTAAGTTAAGTCTCCAAAAGTGAAAGGCACCACTATCTTGGAAGAGCTGAAACAATTTAACAGTATTTCCATTAAATGAAGAACTGAAATTTAAATGCAGTTGGCAAATGTAAATGGAGAAAATAATATCCAAAATCTGTGATTGCTTACAGAGATCTTATGCAAATGTCCATCACTGACACATAATAGGATTTAAATGGAACATTGGAAATTATCTGATCTAATAGAATTATTTCACTGATAAGGGAACTAAGGCTAAAAATGAGCAAGATAAAAAATGTGGCATTTCCCATTGGTGCAAATTGCTGAAGGAAAAGAGAAATAAAACAAAGTAAAGTACCCGATTTCTGGAATCAAGTTCACTGATAACATGAATTACAGAAGTCCTTTTGTAAAAGTGACAACATTGAGGTACCAATCATGCTGATACAGATATCCTGAAAGTAGACTGTAAATAAATTATGTTCCAATATATAATGAAATTTTCCTTAGGGTATTTCAAGGTGAAAATTAACAAGTTAAATGAAAAACACTTTGCAATTGACTTCTTCATAAAGTAAATGATTATTTCTTAATGTGACAAATTCTAAGTGATCTCATAAAATTTTAATCTTCATATTTATTCATTAAACAAACATGCACCTGGTATATGCAATACATTTTGGACATGGAACATATATAATGTTATATGGCCCTATTACATAAGAAAGTAGCTTAACAACTAGTAAAAGATACATCATAACTATATAATATTTACTCATACATTTCCATTCCATTTCCATAAAAGAGAATGAAACAAATGCTAAGCTTGTGCTTGTGCTAGTGATAGAAAAAGGCTTTCCAAAGAAGTTGATTTCCAAGTATGGCATAAAGGATACATACAGATTTGATGGTGGAGATGAAAGGAGGGAAAGATGCTTCAGACATGAGCAAAAGCACGGGGATATACAAGTAATTGTTTAAATAACCTACAAATTGGGCTGGGGTGATGGGAGTTCAAATGCCATGGGAGTAGAAGGTTATTAATATCTGAAATAATGCAAAAATTCTAGGTTGGAGACAGTATTTAAAACAATTTGATGCCTTTTTTTTTTTTTTTTTTCTCGGTACGCGGGCCTCTCACTGTTGTGGCCTCTCCCGTTGCGGAGCACAGGCTCCGGACGCGCAGGCTCAGCGGCCATGGCTCACGGGCCTAGCCGCTCCGTGACGCCATTTTTAAGGGATGATATTTATTCTAAGGACAAAGAGAATCCACAAATAGTTTGTGAAGAAGAGATGGCAGTCTGATTATTGGTTTTAGGGGACAGCTGACAACTACCCAATGAATTGATAGGAGAGGGTAGAAATTGAAGACAAGAGTCCATTTGGAAGTCTACAAAACAATTCAGAAATGATCCAGAAATCCTAAGGACCTGAATTCAAATGTTTATTGTGGGAAAAAAATGAATGGGTGACAAATGATACCATCCAGAAAGTAAAAAGATAACCTATAGAATGGGAGTGAATATTTCCAAATTATACATCTGATAAAGGACTTGATAAGCATATATAAAGAACATTTAAAATGCAATAATAAATGATAACTGAGTTAAAATATCAGAAAATTATTTGAGTAAACATTTCTTTGAAGAAGATATATAAATAACCAGTGAACACATTAGCCACTGCAGAAATGCCAATCAAAACCACAATGAGACATGGCTTCATTCCTACTAGGATAGTTATAATCAGAGAGACAGATAATGGCAAATGTTGGTAAAGATGAGAAGAAACTAGAATTATACATTGCTAGTGGGCATGTAGAATGTTGCAGCCATTTTGGAGAAAAGTTGGGCACTTCTTCAAACATTAAGCATAGAGTTAACATAAGACTCGGCAACTCCAATTCTAGGTATATACCCAAGAGAAAGAAAAATGTATTCTCAGTATATACCCAAGAAAAATAAAAACATACATCCATGCAAACATTTGTACATGAATATTTATAGCAGCTTCATTCATAATAGCCCAAAAGTATAATAATCAGAATGAATGGATAAACAAAATGTGGTCTATCTATACAGGAGAATATTATTTGGAAATAGAAGAAGGAAGTACTAATATGTATGACAACATGATGTAACATGGAAAACATGTTACATGAAAGATGCAAGTCAAAAAAAAAAAGACTACATATTGTATGATTCCATTTATATGAACTGTCCAGAAGAGTAAAATCTTTAGAAACAAATTAGATTCATGGTTTCCCAAGAGAGGAAGGATTGAGAGGAGAGTGAGGAATGACTACTAATGGATGCTGTTTTTTGGTGGAGTGACAAAGTGTTCTAAAATTGTGATGATGGGTTGTACAACTCTGGAAAAATACTGAAAAACAGTGAACCTTACACTTTAAATGGATGAATTGTGTGACACATGAATTGAGTTATATCTCAATAAAATTGTTTTAAAAGGAGTGGGTGAATTTGAGTTATATTTCAGAGGTAAAACAGGCAGAATTTAGTAATTCCGAAACTTAGAGTGCTGATGAATAAGGCTGTCAATAAAATGCCATACTCTGATCTTCTTTGAGACTGTGGGCATTGCCACTATATATAATGAAAAAGAAAATCTGATAGAAGAACATGTTTGGGGAGAAAAAATTAAATTTCACTTTAGGCATGTTGAATTGAGGTGTTGATTTCTTAAGTTTTTCTTGGTCATGCATGACATTGACAATATTGTAGAGAACAGGCCAGTTTTCTGTAGAATACTACTCAACTCTGCTCTGGATTTTTTGCAGGAATACTACTGAAGAGAGTTTGTTCTTAGTGCATCACATCAAGATGCGCATGATGTTGATTTGTCCTATTACTGGTAATGTTAACTCTTAATTAATCACTTGATAAAGGTAGTGTCAGGTTACTCCACTGCAAAGTTTTTATTTTTTCCTTTGTGATTAATAAGTACGTAGTGTAAAGATATTTGTGTTGAATTAATCAGTGAAGCCATTTGACATGGAACTGTTGTTATTGTTTTGGAGCAGAAGATTTTTAATGATAAATGCAGTTTATTTAATAGATATGGGTAATTAAGGTTATCTATTTCTTCTCATGTGGTTTTGGTAGTTTGTGACTTTCCTATGGTTTTGATAGTTTGTATATTTCATCTGTTATCACCTTTATTGACAAAGATTTTCATATTTCCCCATTGTGTTTTTTTTTTGTTTATTTGGGGTTTTTTTGCAGCACACGGGCCTCTCACTGTTGTGGCCTCTCCGTTGCAGAGCACAGGCTCTGGATGTGCAGGCTCAGTGGTCACGGCTCACAGACCTAGCCGCTCCACGGCATGTGGGATCTTCCCAGACCGGGGCACGAACCCTCGTCCCCTGCATCGGCAGGCGGACTCTCAACCACTGCGCCACCAGGGAAGCCCGCCCTATTGTGTTTTAATGTCTGTATAATCTGTATTGATATTCCCTCTTTTTTCCCTGATATTGATAATATTAATGAGCTCTCCTTTTTCCTTGTCAGTCTAGAGGCTTATCAATTTTATTGATTTTTTTTTTTTACAAATAAACAGTTTTTTGCTTCCCGATTTTTTCTATTGATTTCCCATTTTTAATCTCATTGTTTTTTGTCCCTGTCTTTATTGTTTTATTCCTTCTATGTGCTTTGGATTTAAAGCTAGATTACTGGCTTGAGGTCATTTTCTTTTCTTTCTTTTTTTTTTTTTTGTTTCATATGTTGCCATAGTTTTTCTTTTCTTTTTTAAAATTAATTTACTTTGGACTATAATTGATTTACAATTTTGTGTTACTTTCTGATGTACAGCAAAGTGAATCAGTTATACATATACATATATGCACTCTTTTTTAGATTATTTTCTTATATAGGCCATTGCAGAGTACTAAGTAGAGTTCCCTGTGCTATACAGTATGTTCTTATTAGTTACCTATTTTATATAGAGTAGTGTGTATATGTCAGTCCCAATATCCCAATTTATCCCTTCCCCTCTTTTCCCCTTGGTAACCATAAAGTATGTTTTCTACTTCTGTGACTCTATTTCTGTTTTGCAAATAAATTTATTTGTACCATGTTTTTTAGATTCCACATGTAAGCAATATCGTATGATATTTGTCTTTCTCTGACTTCATGCATTCAGTATGACAATCTGTAGGTCCATCCATGTTGCTGCAAAGGGCATTATTTTGTTCTTTTTATGGCTAATATTCCATTGTATATATGTACCACATCTTCTTTATTTATTCATCTGTCAATGAACATTTAGGTTGCTTCCATGTCCTGGCTATTGTAAATAGTGCTTCAGTGAACTTTGGGGTGCATGTATCTTTTCAAATTATGGTCTTCTCCAGATATATGCCCAGGAGTGAGATTGCTGGATCATATGGTAGCTCTATTTTTAGTTTTTTAAAGAACCATACTGTTCTCCATGGTGGCTGTACCAATTAACATTCCCACCAACAGTGTAGGAGGGTTCCCTTTTCTCCATACCCTCTCCAGCATTTATTGTTTGTAGATTTTTTTGATGATGGCTATTCTGACAAGTGTAAGGTGATACCTCATTGTAGTTTTGATTTGCATTTCTCTAATGATTAGTGATGTTGAGCATCTTTTCATGTGCCTCTTGGCCTTCTGTATGTATTCTTTGGAGAAATGTCTATTTAGATCTTCTGCCCATTTGTTGATTGGGTTGTTTATTTGTTTTTTGATATTGAGCTGCATGAGCTTTTTGTATATTTTGGAGATTAATCCCTTGTCAGTCACTTCGTTTGCAAATATTTTCTCCCATTTTCTGCATGTCTTTTCTTTTTCTTTATGGTTTCCTTTGCTGTGCAAAAGCCTTTAAGTTTAATTAGGTCCCACTTGCTTATTTTTATTTTCATTACTCTAGGCAGTAGATCAAAAAAGATCAGGAACAAGACAAGGATGTCCACTCTTGCCACTATTATTCAACATAGTTTTGGAAGTCCTAGCCAGCGGCAATCAGAGAAGAAAAAGAAATGAAAGGAATCCAAATTACTAAAGAAGAAGTGAAACTGTCACTGTTTGCAGATGACATGATACTATAAACAGAAAATCCTAATGATGCTACCAGAAAACTACTAGAGCTCATCAATGAATTTGGTAAAGCTGCATGATACAAAATTAATACACAGAAATCTCTTGCATTCCTAAACACTAACAAAACATCAGAAAGAGAAATTAAGGAAACCTATTTACCATCATCAAAAAGAGTAAAATACTTAGGAATAAACCTACCTAAGAAGACAAGAGATCTTTTTCTTTTCTAGTACAAGCATTTAGTGCTACATATTTCCCTTGAAGCACTACTTTAGCTGAGTTCCTCAAATATGTATATGTGTTTTCATTTTCATTTGAATTATTTTCTAATTTTCCTTGAGATTTCTTCTTTGATGCATGCATTATTTAAAAGTCGTTTTTATTTATTTTTTAAATTTTAATCCCAATGACTGATTGTCTAATTTAAATCTTTTTGAAGTTCTTATTTTTTTTTAATGCCCTTTAATTCTGCTTATCATGATGAATGTTCCATGTGCACTTGAAAAGAATGTTTATTCAGCCCATGATAGGAAGATTTTTACAAATGTTGATTAGATCATATTGGTCAATAGTATTGTTCAGATTGTCTGTATTTTTACTAATTTTCCATACACTTAAAAAAATCATTTACTGAGAGTGGGGTAATGATTTGGTCAGCGGTAATTGTTCATTTGTTTTTTGTTTTGCTCTATCAGTTATTGATTCCCATATTTTGAAACTGTTTTTAGGTGGATACTCATTTAGGATCATACATCTTTTTTTTTTTTTTTGCGGTACGCAGGTCTCTCACTGTTGTGGCCTCTCTTGTTGCGGAGCGCAGGCTCCACACGCGCAGGCTCAGCAGCTATGCCTCACGGGCCCAGCCGCTCTGCGGCATGTGGGATCTTCCCAGACCGGGGCACGAACCCACGTCCCCTGCATTGGCAGGCGGACTGTCAACCACTGCGCCACCAGGGAAGCCCTCATACATCTTCTTTATAAATTAAACTATATTTTCATGTAATGTCCTTCTTTACATCTGATAACATTTCTTATTGTAACTCTAATTTGTCTGTTATTATTATAACCATGACACTTTGTTTTTCATTAATGTTTGCATGGAACATATTTTCCTACTCTTTTATATTAGCCAATTTGTATTGACATTTAAATTGAGTTTCAAGGGCTTCCCTGGTGGTGCAGTGGTTGAGAGTCCGCCTGCCGATTCAGGCGACACGGGTTCGTGCCCCGGTCCGGGAAGATCCCACATGCCGCGGAGCAACTGGGCCCGTGAGCCATGGCCGCTGATGTGCGTCCGGAGCCTGTGCTCCACAACGGGAGAGGCCACA
This sequence comes from Kogia breviceps, assembly GCF_026419965.1. Lineage (NCBI taxonomy): Eukaryota > Metazoa > Chordata > Mammalia > Artiodactyla > Physeteridae > Kogia > Kogia breviceps. The sequence goes on along the minus strand of NC_081311.1, from coordinate 114,236,705 downwards.
ACAGTGAGAGGCCCACGTACTGCAAAAAAAAATTAAAAATAAATTTAATTTCATATAGCATATATTTGGGCCTTACTCTTTATCCAGTCTGAAAATATCTGTCTTTTAATTTAGGGTGTTAAGACATTCATATTTAATGTAAATTAAATTACATCTTAATGTAATTATAGTTGGACTTAAACTTACCATTTTGCAAGGTGTTTTCTATTTGTCCTGTTTTCTGTTCCTTTTGTTCTCTTTTCCTGACTTCTTTTGGATTAACTGGGTATATTTTTTCACATTCCTTTTTATCTCCACTATTGGTTTATTAGATATGTCACTTTAAAAAGTTTTTTTGATAATAATTCTTGAACAGGGTTTGTCAACCTTAGCACCATGGATATTTTTCAGTCAGACAATTTTTACTCTGTTTCAGAGGCACATTCTATGCATTGTAAGGTATATAACACATCCCTGCACTATACCCACTAGACTCAATAGCACATCTCAGTTGTAATGACCAACAATGTCTATAGACATTGCTGAATGTCCTCTGTGTGTGTGTGTGTGTATGTGTGTGTGTGTAGTCAGGCGTGGAGGAGTAATCATATGCAGCTGAGAAACCTTGTTCTGAGGTTGTCACAGTGCAATTCTAAGTAAAATTGTACCAGTCCATATTGTGGAAGAATCTTAGAGCCATCCATTATTGGTTGTGTACTTGCCAAGTTTTATTTTAACACATGTATTAGTCTCATAATATATATTTATAATATTTTTGGTTTATCAGTTATTCATAGTATAATTACAGTAATTTATTGATTATAATTACCTTTTTATTTTGCTTTTCCAGCCCTATTCATTTCTTGGCATACATCTAATTAGCTTTCTTCATAATACTTCTGTCTGAAGAACTTCTCTTAATAATTCTTTTATATTTTTAAAGTTTTTCAATCTTTATTATTTTTAAAGCATTTATAGGTTCACAGGAAAAGTGAGGGGAAGGTACAGAGGTTTCTCATACAACCCCTGCCTTCACACATGCACAGCTTCTCCCATTATCAACATCCCCTAATTGAGTAATAAATTTGTTACAGCTGATGGACCTATTTTGGCACATCATTAACCAAAGTCATGAGTAATAGCTATATTACTGTTCACTCTTGGTACTCTATGTGGTATGGATTTGGACACATTTATAACAACATTTATACATCATTATAATATCATACAGTCTTTTCACTGCCCTAAAAATCCTCTGTGCTCTGTCTGTTCATCCCCACTGCCACCCCAACACAACCCCTGGAAACCACTGATCTTTTTACTGTCTCTATAGTTTTGCCTTTTCCAGAATGTTATATAATTGGAATCATACAGTATATTACCTTTTCAGATTGGCTTATTTCGTTTAGTAATATGAAATAAGTCAATCTGAAAAGGTAATATACTGTATGTATCTAAATTAGTGCTGCATACTACTCCATTGTCTGGATGTACTACTGTTTATTTATCCATTCCTATTGAAAGATATCTTGGTTGCTTCCAAATTGTGGCAATTATGAATAAAGCTGCTATAAACATCTGTGTATAGGGGAGGGCTTTCCTACTTTCTTGTCCTAGCCTCAGTTTTATTTTTAATTTATTTAATTTATTTATTTGTTTGTTGACATCTGAGTTTTTTGTTTTGTTTTGCTTGGGGTTTTTCTTTTTTTGGCTGTATCGGGTCTTAGTTGTGGCACGCGGGCTTCTCTCTGGCTGTGGCATCTGGGCTCCAGAGTGTGTGGGCTCTGTAGTTTGCAGCAAGTGTGCTCTCTAGTTGAGGCGCATGGACTCAGTTGCCCTGCGGCAGGTGAGATCTTAGGTCCCTGACCAGGGATCGAACCCATGTCCCCTGCATTGGAAGGCGGATTCTTAACCACTGGATCACCAGCAAAGTCCCACAGCCTCAGTTTTAGACAGGACCTTGGGTCCTGGCCCTAGGGGGTGGAGATTTGTCTGTCTGCATTCCTCACTTTTTCCTTAAATGGCAGCCAAACTCTGTCTTGTGTCTGAGTATTGAGCAAGAGGCAGTTTCTTTCCCATCTCTTAAGTAATAAACCTCTAAGATTTCTTAAAGCTGAGGAGAAGCCTTATTTAGACAGGACCTGAATTTATTCAGTTTATCACAGCTCACTCCATTTACCTGATATATACTTAGGTACTCCACAATGGCCATATTCTCTCACTTACTTTACCTGTCCCATCCCGCCTGGACATTTCAGTGTGGAACCCCAAATATAGTTAAATACATACCACTATAGAACTCCATTAGATAAGAGCTGCCATATATAATAATATTCCTATTATTAAAGATATATATGTTGAGAGAGGAAGTCTTCCGTAATAGTACTACTAATTGTCTAGGATTTAAAAATAAATGAATTCTAAAGTCTAGGTACATCTAAGTCTCAAATAGTCATTTGATAAGTCACTTAACTTCTTAGAACACACTTTCCTCATTTTCAATTAAATTGAATTTAAAAATTAGGTACCCTTTTGCAAGCCACTGTATTGATGTAAAGATGGGGAAAATTCAGTATCTACCCCAAAGGAACTTGTACTCCAGCCTACATATTATTTGATTAATATCTAAGATCCCTCTATGCTTAAAAATTACATGACTATAATTCTTATGTTCAAGAAAAAAACTCAAACATATGTAAATAAAATCATTTAACCACACTAGATAATATTTGAATAATACAATATTGCTTAATTCGGCCTAACAGAATTCTATTGATTTTAGTTTATATGAGGCATATGATTTATGCTCCTTTTGTCTCTTTTGATTAATAGAATATCCCAGCTTATCCAAAGATTCAGACAACCAAAATCTTCCTGTGTATTCTCTTTCAAATAAATTGAAAGTTTTGTTCCATGGAAGCTTGGTTTAATAAATAAAATAATTCCTAAAACTTAATTTGGGACATATTACCTCCAGACTTTAGATAATAAATATGTTTTAGTATTATTAGATATATTTCACAAAAATTATCTCAATTCCCATTTTAAAAAAATTTAAAATATTTGGCTGTTGAAGCTTTATTTCCCTCAGCTTTTCTTTATATTTTAATTGAAGTATAGTTGATTTACAGTACATCAATTCCCATTTTAGTTGGAAAGGAGATAGTGTTATGGACAGTCACAGCTTACCAACTTTTGCTATAAATTTATGAGATTGTTTTCTTAGTATAGTTTGTCCTAAGATGTTACACTTAAAAGATACTAAAATCACTACTCATATCTTGAAATGTAATCCTTGACATTAGCTGTATGAATTAAATTATGTGTATCAATATAATGGCATCCTATTCCATTAAAGAAAATATTTTAACAACTTTGTATTGACAGTGAAAAGATCTGTATGCTATGGTCTTAATTTATTATAAAACTATTTGTGTGTATAAATGTGTGTTTAAGAAGAGAGAGTACATGTATGTGTATGTATCTATGTATCAATGTATCTTAACTGCTTATCTGGGGAATAAGAGGAGTTGTGAGTGTTTTAATTTTCTTATTTTTTGGCTGTCTCAGATTTTTCTCCTCTTGACATCTGACATTAATGCTGACACTCACTAAGTGTCCTATAATTCAATTCAGTTCTGACTGAAATACCAGGTGCTAGTGTCAGACTCCACACGTTTAGGGGCTCAGTCCCACAACACTGCTCCCACCTCAGATGCCAGTCAAAAGTCCTGACCCACCATACTTCTGGTGGACTGGCTATAATTTGGAGATTCCCATAACTACTTCCTCAGGTTCAATGATTTGGTAGCATGACTCACAGAACTCACTCAAGAAGTCTTTACTTACATTTACTGGATTATTATAAAGTTACAAATGAACAGCCAAATGAAGAGGTATACTGGGCAGGGTCTTAAAGAGTCCCAATCACAGGAGCTTCTGTCACTATGGAGCTGGGGTGTGCCATCCTCCTGACATGTGGACATGTTGGACAAATCACAAGCTCTCTGAACCCCATCTTTAGGGGTATTTATGGAGGTTTCTTACATAGGCATAATGCATTAAATCCTTGACCATTGGTGACTAACTCAATCTCCAGCCTCTCTCTTCTTTCTGGTTGTTGGGGGATGGGCTGAAAGTTTCAAACTTGTAATCAAGACTTGGTCTTCTTTCTGGTGACCAGCCACCATCCTAAAGCTTCCTAGGGGCTAATCAAGAGTGCCTCA